>NC_134706.1:70351260-70654642 GCF_043290135.1 Rhipicephalus microplus
ATTTGCACAAAGAAACACTGGTGGTGTTTGATTTGCAAGGAGCTTCGAAGCAACACGACATCGCTTTCTGTGTAGATTCAACGCATGAAGTCCAAGGACATGCCTCCTTAAGACTGCGTAAAGGCCCAAAAAGTGAGTTTCAAGTCTTTGTAATGCCAAACTGAAGGAATAAATTTTTACTACGTTTACTTCTGCCCCATGCAGCCTGTCGTTTCGTCTTTCAGGTTGGGGCAAAATGAGACATTTGAAGTCTTCCTTATCTATTTTTAATTATTCTTTGAAAGGTGGTAACATGGCAGTTTGTATATAGCACACACCTTTTATTTAATTTAAAGTTTCTGCATTTATATTTATTTGTAAGGAGTTGAAAAAAAACTAAATATTACTATTCCAAAATTGTTGTCCATTTTACCCAACCCCACCCTGATTTTTTTAATGTCATTAGATGACTGGCTGCTGCAAATGATAATACCATTTAACGTCACCACTGAAATCAACACACTACCACCAAAAAACTGCTAGGTCCCCGCGAAACGCGCCGCACAACACAGCAAAAGATTGAAGAGCAGCCTTCCAGAACTTCTCCTAAACGCCCTTTGGGTAGCTGCAACAACAATTCTATAATTGGCACTACAAAACAAATTGTATTTCTTACTCAATATCCCTTTAAAAGAATGTTTACTTACGTGCATATGAATAAAACTCGGGAGTCACGCAGGACTCCAGTGGAACAAGAGGATAACACACTCTCTGCAGCAGTGATCGGAGATGCTGCTGCAGAATATTAGGGCGGTTACTAAGACAGTTGAGAAAGAGGTACAAACAGAAAAAAATGGACAGTCGGCTTGGGATTTACTAGAGCCAAAGAAGTCGCTATTCACAAGATCGCAGGGTCGGAGGCTTAATTGTAAATATGCAAATTAAAAAAATATGCAAATTTGTGGAGGTAATTATGCAAATTAAAAACCATGGCAAAAACTTGTATAGGAAGTAATGAGATGCAATAGGTAAGTCAGTCAATAGACAAATGTGAACCAGAGGTATATGGAATGTTTTGAAACACCTGCTTGAGGACTCGGGCACACAACCTAATTAAAAGGGGTCCTTGCTAGAATACTTCATCTGGCTCAGAAGTCCTCATTGGGAGCAGAGCTATTGGGGCAGTTTGCTAAGAAGTATCTACCACTAGCAGTCGATTGAAACATGCAAGCTTATCCGGTGTATATGGGAACACCTTTTTCCCATTTGGGCGAACTGTCTGGCATCAGCGATGTGTGACGTGCCCTGCGTGACCTCAATGGCCCATCGGCACCAGGTTGGGATAGGAACACCAACAGAGCGCTTCATAATTTGGAGGAAGACTCTGTTGAATTTCTTACCAATGAGTTTAATAGGATTTGGAGGAGAGGTGATATACCGGAGCAATAAAACTTAGCCAAGGTGATCCACAATTCCAAGCTCGGTGAAGCACGAAGTTTGGATAATCCGCGCCTCATTTCTCTCACCACATGCGTGGGAAAGGTGACGAAGCACGTTATGTCGTAGTGATTGGTGGATTACTCAAAACATATTGATCTTTTTCCTCATTACTTATTTCGCTCTACGCCAAGTTTCTCCACCCAGGATGCCTTAAAAACTATTAACACTGAAATTTTAGATAATTATACCAGAGACATCAGGGTGAACCTAGGCTTCGAGCTAAGAAAAGCGTTTTATAATGTGTCAAGTTTTTATTTTAAATGAAATCTTTAGTGTCAACCTAAGCTTCTCATTTAATGAGTTTTTGTGTTTCTTCCTGAGTGGTCATAAAGCCATTCTTTAAGTTGAATATCTAGAATCGGATATGCAAGTGCTGGGAGATAGGAGGAATCCCGCAAAGATCTTTTCTGTCATCCTTACTTTTTCACATCTTGATGGCTGGTTTCTTGAGGCCGCTTTCTGAAATTCCAGATGTTGGTCACACTTTATGCTAATGATATCATTATTTGGTGTAAAGGAGGGAGTGATGACACTGTAGACGGTGTCGTGCAAGAGACGATTGACACTACCGAGAGTTTTCTAGATGACGCGGGCCTTTCCTGCACTCCGGAAAAGTGGAGAAGCCTCCTTCTCTTAAGGAATAGCCCACGCTGCCAACCTGCTCTTCTGCCAAGGAATTCCAGCAGGTTGCGGCCTCACCAGAGCCGTCTATAGCCATGGAAGATTTGCCTAAAACAGATCTTCAAGTGATCTCAGTGCTGCGTTTTCTTATGAAAGCGATCTCAGCGATATTAGTTGACATGAAGACAGCATCTGCTCAAAGCGCGCTTGGAGTATTGGGTGCCGTAAGCCCACTACTTGAATCGCTCAACTAGAAAGATGGCTACACACCTCAAAATTTCGTAAAGAAGTCAAAGCAGCATCCGTCATCCAAAGAACGCCAGAGGACTAAAATCACGCCTTTCAGATTTTAGTCTCTTTGTATATACCAACGTGTTTTTTCTCATCGTCATTTGCGACCCCTATTTGTCGAAACCAATAAGATATTCGGGGTACGAAGCTGTCATGTCTTCAACAAACAATGCGTGCAGCAAAGTCATCGTCTTTGTTCGTCGGGAACTGACGTATGTTATGCAAGCAATTGTGCCTGACGATGACAATCAGTATGGCTGCATCACTGTGAAAAAGAACAAACTCAGGTTTTCTCTCATAGGCGTTTATATATCGCCTTTGAATAATCTCGATTCAAGGAGATTCGCCGATATTTTGAGAGTATTTCCGGCACCATGGGTCATCATAGAGGATTTCAAAGCGCACCATCACGCACGAGGAAGTACGCGGACAAATGCAAGAGGACGCAGTTTAGCAAACATCGCCTACACCTATGACCTTACTCACCTGAACGACGGTAGCCCCACTTATCTTCAAGGGGTGATGTACAGCAGATTCACGACCTTGCTTTTGTCTCCAACTCCTTCGCACGATATGTCAAGTGGTTTCCAAATGTTGAGACACAAGAAAGTGATCACATTTTAATCTACCTTCACATCAAAGGCTTGTCTAGTTGTGGTCCAAAAACGACCATTCGAGCAGTGCGAAAGACCAACTTCAAATCAGACAAGGAAGATTCTTGCAGCGATGGCCTACGATCTGGGTTAGAGCAAACAATGAAAAGCACATTGCAAACACCACTCACATGGCGGTAAAATCTTCCGTCGAAACGACTTTGACACAGATATGGAGTGACTCCGAGCACTTCAACAGCGAGTGGAGCGCCGACATCGGTGCACAAAATATATTCACAATCTTAGGGCAGTGGAACTAGCTGCTTTGCGCGCTGCACTTCTTGTGGTCAATGGGGAACCACCTAAAGAGTGGTCGATTTTCAGCAACTCAAAGTCTTCCCTACAATGTGTGCTCTCAGCACTGCGTCGTGGGGCGTACCAAAAGCTTCTTTTCGAAATTCGATGCCTTCTCCACATCTCACACGAGAGAGGGCATAATGTGACGTTTCAGTGGCCGCCAAGTCACTGCAGCGTCATAGGGAACGAACACGCCGATACTACCGCGCGGGCAGCTCTTAAAGGAACGCGAGAAGAAGCCATACTACTTTTGCGGACTGATGCTGCCAGTAATTTTCGACGACTTGTGCTTGAAATCGCGTTTTCACTATGGTGCCCATCAAGCAACGAGATGAATCGTCAACACCACCTGTTCTCTTTGATGGCTCTTCGCATGGCCACTAGGCTTGACCGAAGAGAAGCCACTCTTCTTCATCGCTTATGGCTAGGGGTGGCATAATAAAATGTTATACATTTGTCATAGAAATGGCCGACAACGCTCTCTGCGACGCCTGTAGTTGTGAAGAGACGCGACACCACATCCTGTGTGACTGTTCGTTGTATGACATCCAGAGACAGTCACTGGTGTCTGTTCTTGCGCGCATCGAAAACAGCCAAAAGTCTGTGGACACTATTTTTTCAAGTGCCCGAGAGTACACAGTGCAACAGAAGGCGACAAAAGCACTGTTGAAATTACTACGCAACACAGACTTGAACAAGTGGCTTTAACAGCAATGTCACACACCACGAAAGGCAAGACTAGATTAAGACTGAGTGTGCGTGCGCGTGCTGCCTAATGTGTTGTGTTTATCTCTCTTCCCTCTCTCCTCTGTATCTTTCATCTCCCCCATCTCCCTACCAGGCGTAGGGTAGGGTACCGGCTGCCTATAAGCTGGTTAACCTACCATTTTCTTCCTTCCTTCTGAAAAAGTCTTAGCTTCTCCCTTATAAGCCGGTCAATAAGGGCCGTCGACGGCGAGGCTGGGTGCCGCCCCTATATAACGAACTCTACGGACGTACCAAAAAGTGGATAATTAATCCCCAAAGTCGCTTCCGTTTGGATCTTGGGTATGACGCTGGAAGCACCGGACACTAATAACACCATTGCTCATAGTTAGCAAAAAATACAGATTGTGGTATTGTGTTCCTAAGGTGGGTGGCTAATCGAAGGGCAGGACTATCAAAGGACAACGTCGTCAGGCTTGTACTAGCTTTTCTGCTGTGTCATACGACCTATATGTGTGGAAATGCACGTTGGGAGAGAGTGCAAAAGCGACAGCCTTAATGCAATAATTAGGAGGGCGGTAAAAATGCACTTGGGCTCCCCAACTACACCCACAGAAATCGGCTCCTATAATTGCGTACCTTAAAAGAAATCGCGGAAGCGCAAGGAAGAACACAGATAATTTGGCTCTCTGTCTCAAAAGTGGGCAGAATGATGATACAGGCATATGTGCATTTCCCACCCGCTCTGGTTGAAGCTCAGTACCAAGGGTTGACAAAGGACCACAAGGAGAATATTGCTGTCTCGCCTGCCCCGCGGACCATCAGTCCCCAATGAAGTGTTGGAAGAAGAGACTGCCACTCTTAAAAAAAATGGAGTGACGTACTCTCCATTTAGGGAGGAACGGCGATGTCCCCAATGTTCGTCTTTAAATAGAGAAACGTTGCTCCCTCATCCACGAAGAAACACGTTTCTCTTTATGAAAATCAACATGGCTGCCCCCCGGCGAAGCGAGTAGGCTTAGCAAATGCAACGATTCTCGACTGGTAAGGAGAACACGGCACTGAAAGTTACAAAAAACGGTCCCGCTGAGCTTGATATTGAACGAAATGATCATAAAAACAAGCAGACGAACCTGTGGCGGTGAACAAATCGCTAAAGAGAACGACGGAGCAAGTACGTTTCGTTCGGTCAGCGAAGCCACGTTCACTCCGAAATACACGGATTCTGCAGAGCCCTCACCTGAAGAGCACATGCTAGGCTTGCTGTATTTATTTCTCGCAGATTCACATAGTGTAGCGACGTTATCCATGCGTTTACGGGTCCGCAAGTCACGAGTTGTGCCTCCAAACCGTACACTCGATCGCAGCGAAACCATTCCGAATCTGTAGTGCAGCATTAATAGATAGATGTTCAACGTTATATAAATGACTGGAGGTGTGAGAGCGTCATAGCAATGAAGTAGGTGGTAGGTGGCGCCATCTGGAGGGACTGAACAAAATTTAAAAAAAGTTCACTGCCGCGACGTACGTTGTTATGACCCGCTATCACGGCTCCCTTGCGCATTGTTTCATAATCAACCCATTCAGGACTGCCTGCGGACACTGAAAGCCTAATATGTGCTATGCAATCCATATAGCTACACATGCACACATGGTCACCTAGTACACATAAAGTACGCAACAAGTACACTAGCGTATACGCTAACAAGTACGCAACAAGAGCACAATCAACCATTCGCACCAACGGCCCACACATCGACGTGTTTACTCACACCCTACTATGAAAGTGCATCAGCTTATATAGCGATGAATTGACTGACCTGGGTGGCACAGGTTACAAGTAGATTTTCTTACACTTTTTTTTACGTTTTGTATCGATACCACAACATGCGCACACGTAAATATATTGTATCTGATGGTTAGGCAAACCTTAGTTAATCAATGATTGCACAATAATGAACGGAATAATTACTAGAGCTTATCAGGTTTTCACGAAGGCAAATACCCCCAAGCCCACGGCATTTCCAACGCTGCGCCATCTGTCGACCACTACCACAGTTACTTTTTTTTTCTTGAAGCCTCTGAGAGTGCAAACACTTGCCGCGCGTTAGCCATTTCGGAGGTCACGTTTTTTTTTCTTCTTGTTACTTGGAGAGGGCGCAGCATGCAGACCAAACTTTGTCTCCGTCGTGGTAGGTGTTGTGTGGTCACATCGACCTCGTTTAGTTGTTTTGTCTTAACGTTTGCTTATATTCTTTTTACGTGCGTACCACAAGTGTGACCGTTAGCCATAGAAATAGTACGCCACTAGCCCTTCAACGACAATGTTTTTGATGCGGTAACGACTGTCCTAGCAGTGTATACGTACGTTACAACGCGGGTCTTGCGAGAGAAATAAGCGATGACCTCGCATCCGACGGTATTTTTTCGTGAGCTATGACAGTGGCTGTTGGCGTCGCGGGAGCTCTCAAACTTGAGTGGAGGAACTATCGCTGCAGTGCGCAAGTTTACTATAACTTTATAGAATGTTGTGCCTGCATACTTTTCTGCTTCAGGTGCCTCTCGCGATTCGCCTCGCGTGTAAACTTGCAATCATAGTTCGTGCCACAATTTTGTAGTTAGCGCTGTGGCTGTGGTGGTTATTACTCTGGATTAGGAATTATCTTTTCACAAAGATGAGTGAGCGTTAGTACTTACTTGCTGTGCACAGCTGTTACTAGAAGTGCATTTTGTGTTGAGTTTCTCGCGACAAAGGAGAATCATGGACGAGAAAGGCATACTGCTCGCGTGCATAATTCCTTCCTACTTCTCAGTGCTGGCATGGGCAATTCAAAACCAATGCGTTTGAGAATTTGGTTTAACCTAAAAAAGTCATTGGTTCACTTTTCACAAAAGTTCAGTTATGATCATGTTTAAAAAGTTTCTGATGGTTGTAATCTAGTCTGGCGAATAAACGCTCGGTGAAACTTCGCAGCCTGTTTCCCTTTGTGCTTTCACCTGCTGTGGTAGCATAGCCTTATTGGGTGTCGTGTGACTATGCTGGAGGACGCAGGTTCGACTTCCGGCCACGGTGGCCGTATTCGAATGGGGGTAAATTGCAAAGAACATCCATATGGCGGTAGTTGCACGTATAACTCTATCAATTGTATATGATCGTACTTTCACGCATGGACTGTAGAGTGGTATCAGGTTTCCTACAATGTTGAAAAAATAAGTGTGATGCTTTTTTACGCGCCTCGTTGAATTCATGAGTGCTGTTGGTGCCGTGCGAAACTAAAAATGCGTGGGCTTACCAAGTAGGTCGACGCCGAAAACATTCATTATTTTTTTTTTGCACTCTAAGGTAATCAATAAAACAAGACTGCTTGGGAAGCAGAGCTCCTTGTATTCGCGACAAATTGGTCGTATGAAACAACACGAGACACAAATGAAAGTGTGCGGAGCATCGTGCGAGTGCCTGACGATAAAAAAAGAGAGGCTTTTACTTTACACTAATAAAACAAAAGAAAACGTCACTCCTGCATTGCTTACAACAATTTTAGGTAAAAGCAATCGCTCGCGACTAGCCGCGGCCGGCTATAGGCTTGGCGTGCGCATGCGCGCGAGCAAGACCCCCGTGATTGAGGAGAAACTTGAACGCTGAAGGAGGAACGTTGCTCCTTTGGTCCTTGCCGCGATAGGGCGCGACGGGTAAAGCGCCCGAAAGGGAGGAAGTCGCTGCGCCGAAGGAGAAACGGAGCCCGTTTGTCCATTCTCGCTCCCCTTTTTTTAGAGTGTGTGTGCTTAGGCACTTATCCACCAAGCTAAGGATCTTGACGGGCGGGTTGTTTCGTGGACGAGATGCAATATAATGACCATATGAACCAATTTATGGTCGTGGTCATCCACCACAAAGGAATTACCGTTATTACGGCGTCGGTATGTGCAAAAAACTGTCAACGCAGCTGAACAGGTTGCCATTGCCTTGACCTTCTTAGATCACCGTCATGTAAATATATTCAGAGATTTAGAGCC
This sequence comes from Rhipicephalus microplus, assembly GCF_043290135.1. Taxonomy (NCBI): domain Eukaryota; kingdom Metazoa; phylum Arthropoda; class Arachnida; order Ixodida; family Ixodidae; genus Rhipicephalus; species Rhipicephalus microplus. The sequence goes on from NC_134706.1 coordinate 70,359,321, forward strand.
GCCATTCGTGCGTTCACTGTTGGAGCTTTGTGAAAAGACCCAAAAACAGTTTCGGCGAAAAGTCGCCCACAACCAATACCCTTACATGGTTCCTTGCTCATATGGAAACATGGATGAAGTGACTATCAATCTCAATGAGTTGACCAACTCTAGGGCATGAGCGTTAGCTGTACGCGACCATGGAGGGCCTTTGGGTCGACCTAAATTTAGGTAAACAGGCATCAGCCAAATATATACAATGAAATTACCCAATGTTTTGCTATGAATAAGAGAATCTTTCCACCTCCACATAGAAAGCGAAACAGAGCGCAAGGGCTGACATTGCGGTTATTTCAAACAGAAACGTATCTTGACCCTGCCTTTCTCTACCAGCTTTGTTCTGAGGTTTAAATTACTAAGCCTTGTAGGGAATGTGGCATTCTAGCCACCTCACACCACATGCTCTGCGAGTGCCCTTCGGTACACGGCACCGATGCAGCATCATCCAGCAAATGTTTCGCATGTCGCGGATGATCACGATACAGTTGACCGAGACGATAACTTAAGTGTTTTTCAAATCTGCACCCACAAAAAAAGAATCTACACAGTATCAAAAATTGAAGGAATTTCTTTGTCATTCTCGATGTCGGTTTCATTCTGAGCAAAGATATTTACCAGTGGCACTTTTCTAAACTATATCCTCTGACGTCCACATGCGTCCAGCTCCCCCATTACTCCAATTCCGCAATTCATGTTTAAAAATGTTGCATTCCAACGACCTCCTTTCATGGTAGATCCGCCGCTATATTACTGTACGTTGTGTCTGGAGGAACCGCCATTCTTGGTTTAGATGGCATCGTGGCTGTGGACATGAAAATTCAAGCCTCACCTCTTAAGTGTCTTCTACTGTCACAAAAAACACCTGTACTACCTCCAGAATTACGTTCTCAGTTTGTGCATCTGTTTTCAAAAAACTTGGAACATGTAAAATTTTTTGGCTAAAGGTCGGAGTCCGTGCTTCAGGGCAGCCAGTGGGCAGCAAGCTGAGACGGCTACCTCTTGTCACTCATCAGCAAGTTTCGGCAGAAATACAGAAAGTGCATGGAATTCCAGAGTACAATTGAGCGCCTTTGACTCGTCAGAGTGGGCGTTGCCTGTTTGGTGGCTATCGGAAAATGATAGCTCAATTTGCATGTGCGTTGATTTGCGAGAGGCAAACAAATCTGTTGTTGTGGACACTTTTCTTCTGGCACAAACTGAAGAAATATTGAACAGCTTGCCTGGGGCTCAGCGATTCTCGAAGCTTTACCTATCATATGCGTACCACATATCACTCAGTTCATAAAGCCGTGACCTTACCACCTTCATCACTCACGATATACTCTTTCGTTTGAAGAGGGTTCGCTTCATACTGGCGTTGGTGCCCTCAGGAGTTTGAAAAAAATGTTGCATATGATCCTAAAAGCGTGCAAATGCACAAAATTTTACTATTACATTATAATCGTGTATGGATGCACTTGCGTGCATTCATACCGATTTGCGTGCTGCTTTGAATTTGCTCTCTGATGTGGGCCTCAGGCTGGATCACAAGTGTTCTTTCGACATCGCAGAGCTGACTTTGTTTGGTCATGTTGTAAGCGCTAGAAGCATATTTTCACTAATGTCATCCATTGAGGCAATAAAGAAGTTATCATTACCTAAAAACATTAACGAACTGCGTTCGATGCTGGGACTTGCAGGTTTTTATTCCAGGTTCATGTCACATTTTTCTGACGTTGTAGAGCCAATGGGTGTCTTGCTTCGACAATATGCGTCTTTTGTTTCGATTGCGGTAGCACAAAGCAGTTTGTAGCAACTGAAAGCCAAGATAACGTCTTTTTCGAAGGGATACATCTCTTCAATTCTCACCTCTTTGTGTATGTTACGATGTGTGCCTCAGGATATATATTAGGTGCGGTGCTTCAGTAGGATAACGAAACCTCACTGCAAACTGTCCCGTTCGACTCGCCCATTCTGTAACCACACGAACGGCCACACTCAGTCAGCGAATGTGATGCTGTCTCTTGTGTCTGGGCTTGCGAACATTATCACGTTCACCTGTGGGGGAGCCAATTTATCCTACGAACTGGTCATGTGGCATTGGTTATGCTTCTCTGAACAAAATGCACAGGATACCGTCCATTAGAAATAGCGCGTAGTTGCTCACGGTTGCTTTGCTACAACTACACCATGGAATACGAAAGCCCAGTGAAAACGCCGTGGTTGACGCTCTCTTCTGGTGCCCGTAAAGCTATTACTCTATCGTGCACCTGAAGAAGAGTCCATATGCATTTTGCACCCAGGTGCGACTATGCTAGAACTTCAAGGAGCAAGTGCTAATGATCAAGTTATCGGTCAGTTTAGTGAAGAACTTCACGACTACTTTTTGTCCTGACAAGGAATTACTGTTAAAAGTGTTGCTACCTTACTTTCACGGGAAGGCTGAACTCTAGGTCGTATGTGACACCGTATACCAGGGTGACACGATTGTCGTGCGGGTGATTTGACACGTTATCTCATAGATCTGGCCCACGAGTCACAATCAGGCATTAGTCATACGAAATCTCCCCTGAGAGAGTGTTATTTGTGGCCGTGCATGGATAGCCTTTGTGGCCGTGCAAGGATAGCCATATTGAAGAACTGGTGCGCACGTGCGTAATTTGCAAGTATTGTGACAAGTCAGCACGTGCCTTTGCAGCACCTTTGCAACCTGTTCCTCTCCCTGACGCAGCCTGGGAAAAAATCGCCATGGACATTGTCGGACCTTTCACGCAAGATTCAGCTGACTACCCCTTTGCGATTACTGTTATTAAGTGTTATAGGTAGTGGCCTGAACTGGCTTTCGTACGAGATGCGACCACGTCTGCACTGAAGAAGTTTTTACTGGATTTTTTTGTGCGAGAAGGTTACCCACGTGGTAAGGTACCAAAGTTTTTTTTAGCAAGCTTCGACGAATTTCTCACAGAGCGTGGTTTAACGCATTACAACTTTTTTGTGTAATACCTGCATGCTAATGGCTTGGTCAAAATATTGATTAGGGTGCTGAAGTCGTATATTCAACTAGCTCTGTTTTAACGCCGTGATATTTAAACAGCCATGCTTGATTACCTACAAGTATATCGCTGTACACCTTACGCGCCTACTGGTGCGACACCCGTAGTTCTCCTTCATCGACGCCAACCTCTAACCAGACTTTACAGGGTGGGATTGTCTGACAGTTGCTTCATCACGGACCCGTCAAGGGCGTTTGAGGAGTTGCGAGAGTACGTAAAAAGAAGAAAAGGACCTGGAAGAGCTACACGCATAAAAATCGAGGAACCAAGAAGCCCAACTTCGTCATAGGTGAGTAGGTGCGTGTTAAGACGACTGCCGTTCACGGAAAGCTGTTTCCATAATTCTCCCCGCCCAAAAAGATCATTAGAAAACGTGGACCAGCCTCCTGCCTTTTAGACGATGAATGTGTGCAACGCAATAAGGTTAGTCACAGTTCAGCCAGGAGCAGTCAATAAAATCGATTCGGGCACTTCTACTGTTATGGACTGGTCACCGCAGCTACTCAGTCATCTAGTCCACAGCAACCTCTCACCTCTTCTCTTGTGAACTGGTCACCTGTATCTAATCATCTAGAGCACCACAACCTGACACGTGAAGAGTGGATGACCATGAAAAAGCAGACCCTGGATCAACTGTACCAGAGGGCACGCTAGTTCCAACCAGTCTATCAGGCACCACCACAGTGGTTTAGTGGTTAAGGTACTCGGCGGCTGTCCCGCAGGTCACGAGATTGAATCCCGGCAGCGGCGGCTGCAGTTGCGATGGAGGCGAAAATGCTGCAGGCCCGTGTGCGCAGATTTAGATGCACGTTAAAGAACCACGGGTGGTCAAAATTTCCGGAGGCCTCCACTGCGGCGTCTGTCATACACATATTGTGGTTTTGGGACGTTAAAATCCACATATCAATCAATCAACCAAACACTCGGGATTTAAGCGCCCATAAGTAGAAGCAAGTGCAAAAAAAGGCCCCGAAGAAATTTGAAGCACTTCGTTAGGAAAGTAAACAAAAAACGTCCTTGTGCTCTTATTTTGATGTTTTTCTGCAAGAGGAAATATGTGATTTAGGGCGTTGCTACAATCTACAGGGCTGTGCGATGGCATGCGCTCGGCGGTCGGCTACATGGAGAAAGAAGATAGAATAAAAAGGATGCCTCCGCTTATTATACGATGTTTCTATGTACAATCCAACAATAAGAAAAAGAAACCCAAAAAATAAAAACGCCAAAGACCGATCAGATATAAACAGGGCGTTCGGCGTGCCAGCCCAATAATTTATGATAGAGCCACGTCGGTGCTAGAAACAGCTTTGCTAACTGGCCTTGGGCAGTCTTCGGGCTAGGAATTATGTTATGAGCAATCAAGTGTTTAAAAACAGCAAAAGAACAACCAGGTGCCACATTATTCGAATGACGACACGAGTGGGTCGTCAAACACTTTACAAAATTTTGATCTAGTTCAACTAATAACCGTGGCGCATACCCACTCTGAAGGCTTGTCGGGAGTGAAAAGCTTTGGCATATTTCTTTATTGTCGTCAGCTACAGGACAACAAATGCCCAATGTTCCTTGCAAGTGTGTAGTGGGTACCAAGCTTCTCAGATAAATGACTATGGATAGCATAGTGAGTGCCTGTCTACCCTACAAGGATAAATTTCGTAGTGAGTACTCCATAATTGTGCTTGCAGCAGCTAACCAAAGAGTTGAAAAAGGCACGGAAAGGCGGCTCTTGCCGCTTCCGCAGTGACAATGCTGCGCATTCTTCGCAGGCCTGGCGGTTTTTCTAGATGTAGATGTATAGCCTGAGCTTCTGGCTCACAGCCACCCTAAAGAATGAGTCAAGAATCGGGTAGCTTAGCAAACAAAGTTTCAAAATCTCGAAAATAGGATGTAGTAGACAGCCCTTCACTGCGCCTTACTTCGTCATTTTTTGGGGAAGCCTGTCACCCGCTAAACGATTGCAAGAAATATTATGCAATTTTTGAATGCCGTTGCTGAAGACGAGGAATTATGTCTAAGACTCTAAAGGCTGAAAATTTCATGTAATGAACCCTTGGTCAATCTCCTTGAGTAGGTATGAGCCATAGTTGAGTAATCATCATGATGATGACTCAACTCACAAGTCATCAGCGTCAGAAACTCAACCTTACTCTGATTCCGGAGATGGTCTTAGTGATAACCACGTTTAGATGAAGGTGATCTCAACTTATTAGACCAGCAAAGGGTTGTAAAAAGCACAGAGGGCATTTGAGCTGCATCATCGTGCATCGCTTTCTAGGTTCGCTCCAGCGTGCATGCCTAATGCAATAAACGGCTGTTCACGTATAATTGGCTGATTCAAACTAATCTAGAATGCCTACTGGAAGTGCAATTGTCAAGTACTCGTGAATAACTAATCATTCCTTTGCTCAGTCGCAAGAGGAGTAGTTATGACGTAACGGGCACTTGACAGTGGTACACAATGCGCTCAAGAGTGCGTAGTATAGTACAATTAAGAACACCGCTTCGCATGAAAATCAAGCCAACCAGCTGTATTTTATTATGAGGTAGTGAGCGACACTTATTTCTGGTTTTTTAGTGTAAAATGAACACGTCGGTGATAAATCCAGAAAGTGGCCACAGTTCCCTCGATATAGGGCGCTCATTAAAAGAATATTGGAGTCATTTTTAGCACGTTTCTCGACAACTACGAATGAAAAAAAAGGATCTCGAGAATACGAACGTACAAGTACACTCACACGTGCTATGTTAATTATCGCGTGAGTGTCAGGCCTGCCGATGGTACCAGAAGCCTCGTGGCACACTTCAAAAGAGTAAAAATCAAGATTGCTCATTTTCTGTCTCACTGACTGTGGGCACGGAAGCAGCATTGAAAGCGTTGTGCTTAACCGACACGTTTTCGCAATGCAGGCGACGCTATCACTCGTTCTTGCTTGGCTATTATCCGTCCCTGATCTCAACACAAGCCCAGTCCCGCCATTTTGAAGCTTCAGCTTTGACAATGGCTCGTACAAAAACGCCCATTCTTTGGATATCAGCAACTTCTTGGATTCAAGTTCCGTTGTCAAACTCTCGCCTGGCTGCCCAGCACCAGCATCAGCGTCATCAACTGCACTGACGTACTTAAACAGCCTGCACATCGACACCGTCTTCAGTGCGCACGGGAACAGCATTGACAGCGTTGTGCTTAACTGACACGTTTTCGCTGTGCAGGTGCGTACACAAATCTCGCCATATTCTAAAAAATCTGATGAACTTTTTCTGATTATTTTCCCGTGCCCACGAGTGCTGCGTGAATCTCTAAGCCAGTGCTACTCAATGGCTATTTTACTGCTTTGTGCCGGTGACGCTGAACATAACCCTGGGCCTAACCCTCGTACACTTGGTCTGCAAGGGCTCCAGGACTTACCCGATAATTCTGCAGACCAAATGAAGGTGATGTTTACGCTTCCTAAAGATATTCAGGGCCGTTCTCTTCAGTCCTCGAAATGCCAAACTGAACTAGCAACAGATGTGAAGGCCATCCAATAAAGACAAATGAATATACAGACAGAGCACAGAAATATCCGAATGAGGCTGGATGACCTTGAGGAAAAAAGCGAAACCCTGAAGCGTTGTAGTACCGACTTGTTATGTGTACAGGACACCGTAGTCGAACTTACTGCTCACAATAACCCATTAGTACTACGTCCCCATGATTTAGAAGACAGATTCCGCCGTGATAACTTGATATTTTTAGCTTGCCCGACTCGAAGGAAGAATGGCAGCAGACCAAAAGAGCTAATCACTGTTCTAAGGGCCGCACTTGGCTTGATCAGTATTGATGGCATTCAGCGAGTGCACCGGCTTGGCCTTTATACAGCTGACTAACAACGTCCTTTAATTGCCAGGTTTGCTAATTACAAAATGAAAGTAAAAAATACTTGCAGCACGCGGGCAGATAAAGCCCCGAAAAATCAGTGTTAGTGAAGACTTTTCTCCCGCTACCCGCTTGGCTCATAAAAACTTTTCGAGTTCACGAATTTGCTTCCAGACAAACCGCAGTTCAAAATTACCTACAAAAAATTGCCCATGAACAACAAGTTTTACATTTACCATGCTAACTCTGACTGCGTTCGGGAAATTCATGACCGTATCAGACGCTCTAACAACAAGCCGGCTGCTCCACAACGCGTTTCTACATAGGGGTGCGTGAAGGGTAGTTGCGTGAATGAAAACTGAAGAGCCAATGTTCTCTATACGAACATCAGAAGTATTCTTAAGAATTGCGACTGGCTGGAACTCATGATAGACGCCTGCTCAGCCGACGTATGGCTTCTACGGAAACGTGGCTATCGGACGGTGTACTTGACTCGGAACTTTTTTGAGAGCAGCAAACGATATTTATATATCGTTGTGATCGGAAAGAGCGTCGAGGATGCGGTGCACTTCTTGCTTTCTCAAAAGATATCCCATAATCAAGCATTTACCTCACTTCAAACTTGGAAACAGTTTGGGCCATAGTCACGCTTAACAACCAAAGAATAACATAAGGGGTTTTAGTATTGTCTACATACATTTCCACCTTCATTTATTCACTATTTACATGACGTAGCTTCAAGCATTACCACAAACTTCACTCCATGCCCCTTTTTCTGCTCGGCGACTTCAATTTCCTAACAATACGTGAGCAGATAACCAACCTATCTCATCATTTTTTGACTCACAAGAATTATTGGGTTTTTGCTCTACTTTCTTCCTGTGCCGATTAGTAACGCGCGCCACGAGAATTACACCGATTGCTTCTAACACTCTTGATTTGATCCTAATGAACTGTCGTGAACATGCATGGGATATTTATTATTTACCAGGTATTAGTGTTCACTTGATAATTACTTCCCTCTTAATGTTACTTTTGAAAAACTTCTGAAAAATAAAAAAACAGTTATCAGAATTTACAGAAAAGTGAACTTCGAAAAAATAAATATTGATCTGTGTGACTTTAGGAACAAATTTTCTATGGACTTTGATGAACGTACTATGCAGTTAGAAACGTGTTCGCGGCTGAAGTACAGCGTCTAAAAAACAAATACAATCCAACCCTTGCCGAAGCATGTAATTCACGTCGCCCAAGTACAATAGAACATTGAAACGATTGTCAAACAAAAAAAGAAACGTTTTTATCGTTTGGCGAAGCAATCACCCATGGACTCTCGTTACGAACTATACACGCATGCATCAAACGTCAATGTAGCCGCCCTCAAACACGCTAAAGACATACTTTTGTTATAGACATTACCATCAATGCTAACAACCAACGCGAAAACATTCTAGCGTACTATTCATTCTCTTGCCGATAGCTCTATCAACCTGAACGATTCGTCCGGCAACCCTGCTTAAGTAAACCATTCTGCAACTCTGTTGAACGATGTTTTCGTGATGAACGTCTCGAGAACTACCGATATTACTCTTCCTACACTGAAAAGTTATGACTATTTACCGATGTCTTCGATAATTATTGAGGTTGGTGGTGTACTTCGGCTAATAGATTCACTGAAATTGCATTTTTCCTCCTGGATGTGATATCTGTTTCAAATTACTTAAAAACACCTCCTGGTATACCTCTATCGTACTGACTAAAATTTTCCAGCAATCACACGACGCACCCACCCTTCCACTTGTATGGAAAAGTTCAAAAGCTATTCCTATACATAAGTATGGAAGCAAAACCTCACCTACAAATTATCGTCCTATATCATTAACTAGCGCCTGCTGTAAATTGTTTGAACATGTTATTTTTACTATTCTGATGAATTTTTTGAATCCAACTCATTTTCTACGCATTCACAACACGGCTTTCAGAAAACCTTTTCTTGTGAGTCTCAATTACTGTCCTTCACTCACAAATTACACGAGGTACTGCGCCACTCATCCCTTGCTGATGACATTTTTAATACTTTTCAAAAGCAATTGATAAGGTAAGCCATAAACTTTTAATTCATAAACTAAACATGCTAAATCTTTATCGTAATCTTGTAAAATGGGTTGAGTCTTTTCTTGTTAATCGTTTCCAGTTCATAGCAGCTAATGATCATGACTCGCCACTTAACATATTTCAGTCCTGAGTGCCCCAAGGTTCGGTCCTGTGGCCTATTTTATTCTTTGTCTACATTATTGACCTTACTTCAATACTTCTAATACACACGTGTTTGCCGATAGTTGGGTATTTTTTAGAGAAATAACTGCACCGCGTGATTTATCTACTCCTAAATTAGTTCTAAATAACGTTTGCAATTGGTGTCATCTTTGGCGAATGGGGCTTAACATGAACAAGTGTATATATACTAGAATATTTAGATTGCTCAGTAGCCTGCCCGTATACCATCGGAGCAACATTTCATGAGAAACTACGAATGCATATAAATACTTGGGTGTGCGGTAAACATCTAACTTAACATGAAATACACATATCGAATACATAACTAATCAAGGCAATCGTTTGTTGGGTTACTTGCGCCGTAACTTTTCTCGAGCTCCATCATTATTAAAGATACTACTTTATAATATATTGATAAGACAAAAACTAGAATACGCTTTAACTATACGGGACGTTTATCACCCAGACCTTATTAAATCTAATGAACTAATCCAAAATAACTCTTGTAGATTTACTCTATGTGACTACAACCGAACATCCAGCGCATCTATAATAAAATCACAACTGCATCTCGAATCACTTAGCTTCACGACGTAAGATTTCTCGCTTATCATTCTTCATAAGTTGTATCACCATCCTACATTACATCCGAAATTCATGTCACGACCTTATTAATTATCTCACCGCGTGGATCATTAACACAAAGTCAGAATTCGTGCATGTAACACCACATGTGTTTCAAAATCATTGGTACCTCGTACATCGCATGACTGGAATGACCTCCTGGCTGATATTGTCAGCATTATTAACAAGGAGAACTTTCGGAAAGCATTACTTAACATTGTACAGTAATAATTGTTTTACATACTAATGTCACCTTAACAATTTTTATGGCATACTATTATTTCTGCACCTGTCAATCTCATAATCTCATTTCAAATAAACCTGCAGTTTTTCATACAACACTGTATTTCACCTACCCAACATATACTGTATAAGCAACAAAATTTACGCATTTGTGAAATATTTATGTTTTCGTTGAATGCGGTCTTCGTCATACTCGGCTAACATTGTATGATTAGCGAACATTGCACTAAATATGAATAGTATTCTTTAATCAGTACTGTGGTCTCTTTTTCCCTGTAACCCGCGCCCCTCTGTAATGCTGAAAGGTCTTAACTGTACAATAAATAAATAACTTGATATATAAAACAAATAAATAATAAACATGCCTAAACAATCAAGCCATACATCGAACTCTGAACTATAGCTGTCTCTCAATTTTAAGCCGTCAATTTGTTGCGATCAAGTGTGTTTTTCGTGGGTTGTAATCGCCGCTGGCGATTGGTAAATTGCTGGTAAAGATGTGTTAAAAGGAACCGGTGCTTCGCACTACTCCTATGAAAGCCCTTCTTTAGATGGGAGTGACCGCAGCTTCAGGAACAAGAAGAAGTGAGTGACGCTTGTGTAATACAAGCCTCTCTCCCTATGAAGTAAGCATTCTGCATAGAACGGGGAGCTTTTGTATTTTCTGGTCGTTTCTGGCAATAAAACCTTCAAATCTAGCTCCACTGTACACTCCTATGGCTGCCTGCGGACTCTATAACGTTCGTTTGAGGAGGGCGGAAGTGTGTAGACTTAAAATTTCTATTTAATTTGGCTTCCGTAAATGCCTACATACATAAGCATAAAAAGAAAGCTTGCTCAGAACAGGAAAGCTCCGCTTACTTTTTGTCATATATTACGAATGTTCTCTGCGCAGTTTACTGTAAACGTGAACAAGACTCTTCCATGGCTAAAAAAAGGAAAAAAAATTGAAAGACAGGTATCCGACAAACAGCTTCAGAGTTTGGCAAAGCCATATTCGCAACCAGGACTGCCAGGTTTTGCCATTTTGTGCCCCTTTTACTACTTTTCTACGACAATGGCAGCATAAAATCACTTTTCCTACTTTGCTGCTTTTTGCACAACTTTTCGTATCTTCAATTCAAGAAGCTATCAATACCTTGTGATGTCGCAGTCAGTAGTCTTAAGTATACGTTTGAAATAACAGGCAGTCCAAACAGTTTTACTATTCGGAATGCAGGGATATTGCTTAATGGTGGTGATCATACTAAAATATAGAAAGATAATTTACTTTAGCCTTTATTTATGTCTTTTAAATTGAAATAAGAATGGCCTCGTGGGAACAGAAACGAAATCATTTTGAACCCCTGGCTGCCTGCCTCGGCCGAAACGTGGCTAGGGTACTCTGTTGCTCACCCGAAGGTCGAAGTCCCATTTTAATTGACGAAAAATGGTAAATGTTCATGTATTATGCGATGTCAGTGCACCTTAAGAATTACCAGATAATGAAAATCTTCGCAGCTCTGCAATACGACATCCTTTATACCTATGTAATGGTTTAAGCACGCAATTATGTTGCTGACAATGGGTATAACCTGGCATAGTCTCTGACATAACTGTTGAATGAGGCACATCTGGCGTACCATTCATTACTGGACGCGGTTTTAAACCGCAATTTTAGGTGGCAGAAGTCAAAGCGCACGATATCCTGGGCCACTCCACACTCATTGACATCAGAAATAGGGCATCCGCCACTCATAGTAAGCTCCGAAATACCAGTGCACGAGACGCAAATGCGGCATTCACAGCGCTCACTACTAATTGTTAAAAAGCGCTTGTGTTGCCAACTTTGCCTCTTGTGTCACGATGTTAAATGCAAAGCGTTTCTCAACAAACTTCGGCAACCATATCTATCTATCTATCTATCTATCTATCTATCTATCTATCTATCTATCTATCTATCTATCTATCTATCTATCTATCTATCTATCTATCTATCTATTTAATTATTTATTTATTTCTCTATGTGTGTGTGTGTCTGCATGTGTGTGTGTATGTCTTTCTGTCTGTCTCTCTGTTCACGTCCGAAACCTAGGGTTGACCAAAATTAGTATGCGAGAGTATGGGGGCGTGATGATTATGACAGTCATGTGATGACTTGAGTAATATGAAAACCCGGTCGCGTACGATGTCAGACCTTTTCCTCTAGACACGTGTGGCACGTGCCCCGGGCCGTTGTATGCGGGTATGCGCCATAGGTGTTCAAAAGTTTATATCTATCGAAGAATAGTGAGCACCGGCATTGGTAATTTAAAAGTGAGAGCGTTAAGGAAAAAAACCTGACATCAGCAGCGTTATTCCGATGAATGCAAAGGATATCTGTTATGGCCCCAGCAGAAATGTTATTGCATGACTATAATGTACCTTACTACCCGGTAAGGTGACGTCTCGGAACTCAGAGAAATACGCTATGCAGGCATTATGTTCATGAAAAGTCATTTCTGGTTGCAGTGCTGCCCATATAATTTTACCTAACACTATTGAGATGTTTCAGTACTACATCACGTAATACAATGCTTCAATGCTTTATGTGTTCCAGTGTTCTATCATTACCTTCGTACTACACAAGCCTCACGTTGGGTTAGCGTAAATTGTATGTGAGCGCCATCCACTGAAGTTGGTCTTCGTAGCACTTGCCAGGGCTACCATCTTCGCAACCATTAGCGCTAAATTTCTGCTTACTGCTTATGGTGTTGGTAATACCGATGTTGTTATTGGCACCGTTACGCCCCTGTGAAGAACTACATGGTTATATAAAAATTTGTGTGACTGTTGGAAAAACAAGCCTATACATGTGACATTTGCACACATGTTCAACTTCATTTCGAAACGCTTGCCTCAAAAAAAAAAAGACAACTGCACCGCATTTAACTTCCTCCAACACCTGCATGATACTGATTCCCATGGTATGCGGTAATTTGCGAATTTCCGTTAGTGCTTCCTTGAGAATATCCTAACAAATCGTCCCCAAAGCTATAAATTTTTCAGGACATTTTACGTACAGCTTGTAACATTATCTTGGCTTAGGTAGAGAAGGTGACTCTGCATACATCAAGGAAGGAATAATTGTGAAAGTGGCTGAAATTTGTGCTTCAATGTTAGCAGTTGTAATCGTGAGCCGGCTAATCATCCTGCTGACTCATTTTCATTGTCGCAATCTCTAGTATTTTCAAGAAAAGTCATGGAAGCTGCGTGAAAATTGTTTTTGCATAACGCAAACACTACGTGATCATGCAGTGGACCGATTGGTAACATAAAAAATGCGTGAAACGCTGTGCGAATAATTGTGAATTTGCTTGTGCCCCACATATTTAGTTTTATGCAAAGCATTTTGCATGATATATAAATTCTATAGAATTGTGAAAGCGGTTATCAAACTTGCATGACTACTTATGGTGAGTTTTACTGCCACTGGATCTGGTTGGCTGCTTTTTGCTATTTTTAATATTGTTTTGCTATTTTTTATCTTGCCGACCTGATGACTCAGTTTGACATAAACAGAAATTAGCATCTACAGCTTTTATAAAAAACTTTGTTAATTTCTCCAGCCGCTTAAAGGAATGAGGAACTGTTTAATCACTTAATGTCTCTTCGAATATGGCCAAAGTGTACAGACATTTAAACCTAAAAATTGGGTCACACAAACAACACGAGAATAACCATCGCACTGCCTGGTATTTTTCTGCGCACCCTTACAGCACAAGCGTTCGCAATCCTTTCTCTAAGCAGTACATGTAATGGCTGAAGCATTGAAAACATGTATCTGAGCTCTTAATCTGTTGTGACCCACGGAGGAAGGAAAAAGGTAAGGAAAGGGCATGCCCAGCCTGCGCAGGGCGTAAAAAGTGTGGCGGAAATGACATCATGGCGGCCATATTCACTAGGCACAATGGCGGCGTTGCTATGGTTACGTGTTGCGCAGTGGAGCTGGTCTAGCAGTGAGCGGCCGCGGCTGGCGGCGGAATGTGTGCCTCCCCAGGTCTCGTGCTGAGCCGTGGCGGAATATATCTGTGCTCCGCACCGCGTTATTGGTTACGCAGTGTTCTCCTGGCTGTTACATTACTCTTAGCAACGTTTACAAATCCCTTTGACCATCACGGTGTTTCAACAGTGCGTAGAACAAGTGCATATCCATGTGTCGTGCGGCGGATGACGCGGATGAAGCAGTTGGTGTTGAGCGAAATTGCGTTGGGCACCATGACGAAGCTGAATGAAGACGAACGCCTTGCAGGTCAGTGACGGTTCAGCAGTGCTCCTGCTTGTGACAACGGACGACGCTGTGTAGCCCTGCAAGACGCCGTGAGCACTATGTGCACATACGTAGTTTCGTGTTGTGTATGTACAGTAGCAACTTGCATGTGCGTATTAAAACGCCTTTTCTGTTCCGCTTGGTACACTCTCTACTAGCATTGCATGTAATCTCAACGTAACAGCAACCACGTTCTACTGTCATTAGCACCGTGCTCAGAGTCACCACCGTTGCAGAATGCTGACGCCGGTGAGTTTCACGCGGAACACGGGACACAATGGCAGGACGCTGCATCCGCCGCGTGGCGGAAAGCAACCGTAGAAGGTGCACGACCGATCGTGTTGTCTGTACAGTTGCTGAATTAATGACGTGAAAGCACTCGCCGTTGTCAGCGCATCTAGCGCGCGTTCTCTCGTAGTTGCTTCGTTGTCGGCGAGCTGGTACTCCCTGTTATTACTTGGACGAAGCGATTTCGCTGAAGGTGTCCCGCTGGCTCAGAGTTATGAGCCCAGTTCCATTAGTTTCGGATCGTCACGACGCACGCTCTGCGCAGCCCACGTGCATTCCAAGCCGGAGAGAGAGTCACGCCTTCTGCTTTACATTCGGATGTAAACAAGAGAGGAGAATTCGCCTAGTCAATATGGCCGACTTCCGGCTTCATCGCGGCTTCACAACGAGTGACGTCAGGGCCTCTCCCTACCTCTCCTTCCTCCGTGGTAGTGACCGCATATGTCACATGCCCAAGATAGATTATTACCCTTATTTGTACGTCATATTATAGGTTTAGTTATGGTGTCAATACGGGTAATTTTGCCCAACGCGAGGCCGCGTCTTGCGGGTGCCTACGCACTTTCCTTTACGCCTTCATAATTTATCATTATTCCACTGCATATCGTACAATATTTCGATTTTCAAGTGCATCTCCACGAAAAGGGTGCACTCTTAACTGCATTTACCCCGTCACAAAAGTTAGAGAACCACTGTGTTGGGAAGTATCGACAGACTACTTACTTTTCCAGGAAATGTCACACAGACTGTTCGAGTTACCATGCCACACGTTTAGGCTGCTGACCTCATTTTTAGCTCAATGGGGATATATTTTCTTACTTATATTTCATCCATAGCTATGCATTACACCTTTTCAACTGCCCTATTTATTACCTTGGTAGAAAAGTAAGTCAAAATGCATTTTAGATGTCTGATGCAAAATGTGACCACCACGGCTACCTTCTACGACATTCGGGTCAGCAGCAGAGTGCTACAATGACTATTACACTGAAACAAATTATGCAGCTGATACCATTGTAGGTGACACATAAAGAAAAAAAATATAACATGCACAACGAGCAGTACGAATTTTTCCCGAAGTTTACCCAAAGGAGACACGATTTGCTAGGTTCCTTGAAAGTGTCCTTCGCCAAGTCATTTTCAAATTTTAACTACGAGGACATTTTGGGCAGAAACTCAACACATTTTTCATCTTGCGCTATAGACATTTTAGAACGTCTTGTCTTTTTTGTCGTGAAAGTGTATACAGAGGTACTTACTCTTTAACTCTATCAATTCGGTCAGCAGCATGTAATTCCATGTCTGACGAAACATCAAATTCTGTTCCTTCGCACCAATCTGTATCAGCGGACCTGCGTGATGTCGGCCAAGATTCACACATACTTAATAACAAGTTGTTGATTGGTGTGACCGAAAGAAAAACACAGTACGGCACTTGAAAAACAACGTGTGGCCTACACTCGCAGTGATTGGTCTAGTTTTATCGGGGAGTTGCACATGCTCTGCAATCAATACCAAACCAACAAAAGTTCAAGAAATACGTAGCCTAATTGGGGCAACAACAAAAATGCATTATTTTTCAGAGCACATATGATATTCTACAAATTTCATTTGGCATAGCATAACAGCAGATCTCCAATAATGTCGAAATACATGTCATGTGGAAGGAGTCAGTAAGAAGGTGTCTAAGATGCGTTCTGGCATTTCGAGTAAAAGATGAAAAAGCATGTTGGCTGCTTAGTCCATAAATTGGCGCGGCTTTAAGATATATGAGGCCATGCGGAAAAAGTGAATTTTCTTCTAAAGTGCCGTTTTCAGACTTTTAGTTGTGTTAAATGCCCAATTCTTTTTTGTATATTTGCGTATAAAGCATCCATCTACACAGTTTATTTCAAAAGACACAAGAAAAAAAGTTGGACCGCAAATTACCTAAGAAACCAAAATTGAAAGTGCCAATTTTGTGTCCATCACACTGCAGCGGTGGTCTAGCGGCTAAGGCACACGGCTAGTGGTAACTGGCGCCTTGCTGCTGAGACCAGAAACGGTGGGCTATGGCTTGTGCATTCATAAGAGTTTACCTCTTACAGCTCTTGTGGTACAATATTATCACTTCCCAAATTAAACACTTTGCGTTTTTATTGCGCAAGTCCTATAAACTGTTTCATAAAAGTTATTTTTCTTTTCGAGGTTTACGTGTAGACTTTGAGTCACCTGTATGGCGTTACGACCTGTCATGGGATTCATTCTGAGTTCACGCATTGAGAGCAACTGTGGAAAAGTGTTGCAAGGTTGCATGCCAACGGAAGAACTTTTTGCTGGACGAGTTTTTGCATAACTTTGCTGATCATTTTGTTGATGATGCAGAGCTCGGAACACGAAGACGGGAAAGGAACATGATGGCTTCTTTGCACTACTTCTGTATTCCCGTTGCAAACTTTTTCACTGAGACTGTTCAAAAGCCGTGCTTCAGAAGTTGATTAAAGAGCGCCATAACTAAACAAGCTTAATGTTTGCCAATAGAAAAGAGCTCTAGCTCTAAAATTCTAGTTCGAAAGGCATGGGAGGGTGAAAAAGCCAGCTCTTGGTCCGGAAAGCACACACAGTCTTGGACCTCCACTGAAAATTCTCTCTTGAAAGGGATGCCAGCGATACAGCTTTGACGATAGTCGCATATGAAACGCCTCCCAAGCGATAGTAGTTCCGGAGGAAGCATGGTCAAAGCACCCGCTAATATCAGGTGACGAAAGACCCGCAACAGCACATTTGCATGACTCCCATGTTCCTGTACCGCGAAATTCACCGACAACTACAACATAACTGCAGCGTCATCTTGGCTCTAAAAGCATTCTGCTTCATCTACATCTTGAACCCTATACTATAATTGCAGCATGAATGGCATCTAAGCATCACATAAAACCTCCATTTAAAAAGCGTTGGAGCGGGTGGTGGCGGTCTGCTCCCGTGAATGGTGCTATTTTTAGTGTTCCCGTTGATGGCAGAAGTAATAGGGTGTAAGTGTTTGACAATGAAGCTTTTCTGGTGGGCCACCACGTCCCCGTGGGTCCCCAAGGAACCACCAACAAACAAGAATTGAGGACTATAGACAAATTGTTTTGGTATAAGCCTTGACTGCTTTGTTATTATTTTCTCTCTCTCTCTCTCTCTCTCTCTCTCTATATATATATATATATATATATATATATATAGAGAGAGAGATAGACCAGCGGAATATTATATATATATATATATATATATATATATATATATATATATATATATATTCTAGTAGATCCTCCTTGAGCGGTCACAACGTGGTTTATTTCGACGTTTCGGCCTAGAGTCTGGCCTTCATCAGGAATAAAGATACAGTTTGTCGGTGCTCAGCTTTATACAATCTCAAATCAGAGGGCAAGGAAAGAGGAAAAAAGGAAAGAAAAAAAGAAAAGAAAAGGAAAGAAAAAAAAGAAAAAAGAGAAAAATAATATACGGTGGACGCCCCTGGGGTGCCCCCTTCCACTTTTCCCTCCACTTCCCCCCATTTCTCTCCCCCCTCTCCCCTTCACCTTTCTGATGTCAGCGGTCTGTGTATGTTTCCGTTCACTAGCGCATTCCTCCCGATCAGACGGCCCTTCCTGGCACTGGCGGTTCGGTGTGGGGCAAAAAAGAGCTTTTCAGGAAGTCCTAAGCCATTAACTACTCGGGGTCCCGTAAACAATTCGTCGTAGAAGGACGGGGGCCGCGTATTGTGGCAGAGGCTGGTCAGCGGGCATTTTAGGAAGTTCTAAGCCTTTAACTACTCCGCGCCCTGTCAACATTTCGTCGTAAAAATAGGGGTGCCCCGTATTGCGGTAGGCTGTGCAAGCGCGTGCAATGCGAATTCCTGGCCCGCTTCTAAATTACGCGTGTCGTGGGGGCCTCCTGGCTGTGCACATGGTTGCTGCTGGGCATGTCGTGCATGACACAATTGATTGGGTAGTAAAATAAAACAAAACAGACGACAGCTGCACTTAGGAAGAGTAGTTACACTTGGAATTGTTTTAGGTTGTCCAGTGCCCTTCGCAGCTGCAGTGCCGTGAACTCAGTTACTATTTTCATTGTTGCCGTTATTGTTTTCTAATGCTTTAATTGCTGCAAGTGTACCAGGATTCTCATTTATTCCTCTATCGAGGGTGTTAAATCGGTACATAAGGTATGACTCTCGTTGTTCACGTTCTCGATTTGATTTAAATCCCGTCTCTAAGAGCGTTACTGATAGTTTGTCGAATGCATGGTCGGGAAGATTGAGATGTTTTGATAGAGGTAGACTTGGGGCTGATTTCGCATGGGCTCTGTGATTATTGAAGCGAATCCTAAATGGTGTTTCTGTTTGTCCGATGTACTGCATACCACACACGTTGCATTCGAGTAGGTACACCACATTAGAGGAATCGCATGTTAGGTTTCCTCGTATGTTAATCGAAAACTTGGATTGCGTGCTGGTTGCTTTGTCTGTTTCTCGCATCGCCTTACATACAAGACATCACGTTGTGACCGCTCACGGAGGATCTACTAGACTATATGCAACGCTACGGCCACTCAACCACCATGCCTGCCTATATATATATATATATATATATATATATATATATATATATATATATATATATATATATATATATATATATATATATATATGTAGAGAGAGAGAAAAACTAACTATACGCCTCTAAAAAACTGTTTATTGGTGACGGTTTGATCGGAGACCGATCTTCATCAGACGAAATTTAGTAGGCTCCGACGCGTTTTTATGCCAACTTCCAGCCGAGAGATAGCGAAAGAACAAGAAAAAAAAAGAAAGCGAGAAAAAAATAGAAGTAAAAATAAAACTAAAATAAAAGTAAGAAAACGATTGGTAAACAAGATACAATCATGGCAAGCTTTTTGGTCCAGGGGGCTAAATTAAGCAAATTAAGCAAAAGAAGAAAGAGAAAAAAGGAAAAAAAGGAGAGAAGAACTTCTCTCATATTTTCTTTTTCTCCTTTTTTTCTTTTTTTCTTTTTTTTTCTTTTTTTTAATTTATCACATTGTTCTGCCGTAGCCCTCCTCACCAGGCTTCAAGAGCAACTATGAAGGGGGAGAGCAGGTGGAATGCGACAGCGACAATGATCGCAACGAATGTACTGTGGTATTCTTTACAAGCTACCGGAAAAGCTGATGAGAGGTGAACCTGAGGAGTCAAACTTTTCATCACAGGAATTTGCTTAATTTAGCCCCCTGGACCAAACAACCTGCCATGATTGTATCTTGTTTACCACTCGTTTTTTTTACAAAATGCACCTGCCATTAATAGTACGCAAACGTGGTCGTTTGACTACTTATCAGTGTATAATGGGTGGTATTGCCACTGACCAAGGCGCTTTTTTTGTTTTTTTCTTTCTTTCTCTTTTTTTTCTTTTTTTCTTTTTTTAAAGCACGTGCTATGCGTAGTACGCACACCTGGCCGTTCGGCTGCTTATCAGTGCATGATAGGTAGTGGGCCACTGGTATATGTAGACTTTTCTTTTTCTCTCGCTTTCTTTTTTTCTTTTTTTCTTTTTTTAATGCACGTGCTATGCGTAGTACGCACACCTGGCCGTTCGGCTGCTTATCAGTGCATGATAGGTAGTGGGCCACTGGTATATGTAGATTTTTCTTTTTCTCTCGCTTTCTTTTTTTCTTTTTTTCTTTTTTCCTTTTTTTCTCTCGCTCTCTCTCGGGTGGAAGTTGGCATAAAAACGCGTCGGAGCCTACTGAATTTCGTCTGATGAACATTGGTCTCCGATCAAAACGTCACCAATAAACAGTTGTTTAGAGGCGTATACTTCTTTTTCCTTAATTCTACGGCAACCGAAGCCAGACTCTTTACAATCTACGTATATATATATACTGTGAGGAGGTTTCATCATCATCATCATCATCATCAGCCTGACTACGTCCACTGCAGGACAAAGGCCTCTCCCATGTTCCGCCAGTTAACCCGGTCCTGTGCTTGCTGCTTCCAATTTATACCCGCAAACTTCTTAATCTCATCTGCCCACCTAACCTTCTGTCTCCCCCTAACCCGCTTCCCTTCTCTGGGAATCCAGTCAGTTACCCTTAATGACCAGCGGTTATCCTGTCTACGCGCTACATGCCCTGCCCATGTCTATTTCTTCTTCTTGATTTCAGCTATGATATCCTTAACCCCCGTTTGTTCCCTAATCCACTCTGCTCTCTTCTTGTCTCTTAAGGTTACACCTACCATTTTTCTTTCCATTGCTCGCTGCGTCGTCCTCAATTTAAGCTGAACCCACTTTGTAAGTCTCCAGGTTTCTGCTCCGTAGCTAGGTACCGGCAAGATACAGCTGTTATATACCTTCCTCTTGAGGGATAGTGGCAATCTACCTGTCATAATTTGAGAGTGCTTGCCGAATGTGCTCCACCCCATTCTTATTCTTCTAGTTACTTCAATCTCGTGGTTCGGCTCCGCGGTTATTACCTGCCCTAAGTAGACATAGTCTTTTGCAACTTCAAGTGCACTATTACCTATCTCGAAGCGCTGCTCTTTGCCGAGGTTGTTGTACATTACTTTCGTTTTCTGCAGATTAATTTTAAGACCCACTTTTCTGCTCTCCTTGTCTAACTCCGTAATCATGAGTTGCAATTCGTCCCCCGAGTTACTCAGCAATGCAATGTCATCGGCGAAGCGCAGGTTACCAAGGTATTCTCCATTGACTCTTATCTCTAACTGTTCCCATTCTAGGCTTCTGAAAACCTCCTGTAAGCACGCGGTAAATAGCATTGAGGAAATTTTGTCCCCCTTCCTTACACCCTTCTTGATTGGTATTCTGTTGCTTTCTCTATGAAGCACTATGGTAGCAGTTGATCCCCTGTAGATTTCTTCCAGAATGTTTATATATACTTCATCTACGCTCTGATTCCGCAGTGTTTGCATGACGGCTGATATTTCTACTGAATCAAACGCCTTCTCGTAATCTATGAAGGCTATGTATAGTGGTTGGTTATACTCTGAGCATTTCTCTATTACCTGATTGATAGTATGAATGTGGTCAATTGTTGAGTAGCCTGTTCGAAATCCTGCTTGTTCCTTTGGTTGATTGAATTCTAATGTTTTCTTTACTCTGTTAGCAATTACCTTTGTAAATAGCTTGTATACTACAGAGAGCAAGCTGATTGGCCTGTAATTCTTCAAGTCTTTGTCATCTCCTTTCTGATGTATTAAGATGATGTTAGCGTTCTTCCAAGACTCTGGTACTCTTCCCGTCAGGAGACACCTCGTAAACAGGGTGGC
Organism: Rhipicephalus microplus; assembly: GCF_043290135.1. Classification (NCBI taxonomy): domain Eukaryota; kingdom Metazoa; phylum Arthropoda; class Arachnida; order Ixodida; family Ixodidae; genus Rhipicephalus; species Rhipicephalus microplus. Next base: position 70,381,277 of record NC_134706.1, read on the forward strand.
TAGTTTTTCTAACACAATCTGTCCTCCATCTTTCAGCAGATCTGATGTTACCTGATCCTCACCAGCAGCTTTGCCCCTTTGCATGCTCTCCAGAGCTTTTCTGACTTCTTCTATCATTACTGGTGGGGTGTAATCTGGGTTACTGCTAGTTCTTATAGTATTAAGGTCGTGGTTGTCTCGGCTACTGTACAGATCCCTGTAAAACTCCTCCGCTATCTTAACTATCCTATCCATATTGGTAGTTATTTTGCCTTCTTTGTCCCTTAGTGCATACATCCGACTTTTGCCTATGCCAAGTTTCCTCTTCAATGCTTTAGCACTTTATCCGTTTTTCAGAGGGTGTTCAATTCTCTCCATGTGATACCTTCTTACATCGCATACTTTACGTCTATTAATCAACTTCGAAAGCTCTGCCAGTTCTATTTTGTCTGTTGTACTTGACACTTTCATGATTTGACGCTTCTTAATTAGGTTCTTCGTTTCCTGGGAAAGCTTGCCAGTGTCCTGTCTAACTACCCTGCCTCCAACTTCCACTGCACACTCCATAATGATACTCGTCAGATTATCATTCATTGTATCTACGCCAAGGTTGGTTTCCTCACTAAGAGCCGAGTACCTGTTCTGCAGTGACACTCTGAATTCCTGTACTTTCCCTCTCAGTGCTAGCTGATTGATTGGCTTCTTGCGTATCAGTTTCTGTCGTTCCTTCTTCAAGTCTAGGCGAATTCGAGACCGTACCATTCTATGGTCACTGCATCGTACCTTGCCAATCACTTCCACATCCTGCACGATTCCAGGGTGTGTACTCATTATAAAGTCTATTTCGTTCTTATTTTCGCCTTTAGGGCTCCTGCATGTCCACTTGCGGTTTTCTCGTTTTCGGTAGAAGGTATTCAAAATCCGTAAATTATTGCGTTCTGCAAATTCTACTAGTAGCTCTCCTCTGGCGTTTCTAGTACCGATGCCATAATCTCCTACTGCCTGGTCTCCAGCCTGCTTCTTCCCTACCTTTGCATTAAAGTCACCCATCACTATAGTATACTGTGTTTTTACCTTACTCATTGCCGATTCCACGTCTTCATAGAAGCTTTCAACTGAAGCGTCATCATGGCTGGATGTAGGCGCGTAAGCCTGTACTACCTTCATCTTGTATCTTTTATTCAGTTTAATTACAATACCTACCACCCTTTCATTAATGCTATAGTGTTCCTCTATGTTGCCAGCTATGTTTCTGTGAATTAGGAACCCCACTCCCAGTTCTCTTCTGTCTGCCAAGCCCCTGTAGCAAAGGACGTGCCCATTCTGTAGCACCGTATAGGCCTCATCTGTCCTCCTAACCTCACTGAGCCCTATTATATCCCATTTAACACCCTCTAGCTCCTCGAATAGTACAGCTAGACTTCCCTCACTAGATAAGGTTCTAGCGTTAAACGTTGCCAAGTTCAGGTTCCAATGGCGGCCTGTCCGGATCCAGAGATTCTTAGCACCCTCTGCTGCGTTGCAGATCTGACCGCCGCCGTGGTCAGTTGCTTCGCAGCTGCTGGGGACTGAGGGCCGTGAGTTATTTGACGTAAGCATGTGGGAGGTAGTGGCCAGATACTGCACCAGGGTGGCCAATCCCTCTCTGGTGAGGGAGTGCGTTCTCGGCGGTGTTTGCCGGTGAGGCCGCACCCCAGGCCTCTCTTAATGCAGTTCCATCAACACGCGGATTTTTTTTTAATCCGGTTGGGAACTGCGCGGTACCGGGATTTGAACCACGGACCTCTTGCATGCGAGGCGGATGCTCTAACCACTACGCCATCGCCGCAGCTGTGAGGAGGTTTATGAGCCGTTAAAGACAGCGACGAGACAGCGTGAAGAACCGTCCAGTGATCGGCACAGCAACGATCCTAAGCACGAGCCGAGGGAGCCGGGCGTTGGCGATGCTGCTTGCTGCAGGCACATCTTCCTCTTCACAATCGCTCCGCTGAAAAAAAGAGCCATCCTGGCGACCTAAAAAGTTTCAGGGAGAGGCTCAAGGTACGGTTTTAGGCGGGAAACATGGACGATGTTACGTGCACGCCGGCGCATGTCATCCGATCAGGAAACGGCTCAATTAGGTAATTAACCGGAGAGGTTTTCTCTAAAATTGTGTAGGGCCCCTCGTACCGGAGACAAGTTTTGATGAGAGTCCCGGAGTTTGGTATGGGATGGCAAGCCACACGAGAGACCCTGGGGCATAGTTGGGATCCGGAAGAGAGGTGCAGCGGTTTTCGTTCTGGCGTTGCTGCTCGTCCGAGGTGAACGCACGGGCGAGCTGGCGGCACTCTTCGGCTTGTCGAGCGGCATCGGAGATAGGTGGACATTCGGAAGCATCAGGATGGTAGGGAAGTAGAATATCAATTGTATAGGAAGGGTCACGTCCATAAAGAAGAAAGGTGAAAATCCCCTGGTTGTTTGTATTGCAGTATTGTATGCAAATGTCACGTATGGGAGAACACGGTCCCAGTTGCTATGATTAGATGCCACGTACATTGAGAGCATATCACCCAGCGTGTGGTTGAACCATTCCTTTAGCCCATTAGTCTGCGGGTGGTATGCTGTCGTTTCCCGATGAATGACGTGGCATTCCGAAAGCAGAGCTTCGACGACCTCGGAGAGAAAAGCGCGGCCTCTGTCACTAAGGAGCTCTCGAGGTGCGCCATGTCGAAAGATAAATTGACGTAAAATGAAAGAGGCGACATCCTGAGCGGTAGCGCTCGGTAAAGCGGCTGTTTCGGCGTAGCGTGTTAGATGGTCGACCGCCACTATAATCCACCGATTGCCATCTGATGTCAATGGAAGGGGGCCGTAGAGGTCAACGCCAACGCGATCAAAAGGCTTGGCAGGGCACGGAAGTGGCTGCAATTCGCCAGTAGCACGTAGCGGTGTTGATTTGCGTCGCTAGCAGTCAGGACAGCACTGCACAAATTTGCGTACGAAATTGTACATGCCGCGCCAGTAATAGCGATGGCTAAGGCGTTCTTATGTTTTGTACACCCCGGCGTGCCCACATTGTGGATCGTCGTGAAGAGAAGCGCATACCTGCGATCGCAAAGTGCGTGGAATGACCAGTAGCCACCGGCGGCCATCAGGAGAGTAGTTGCGTCGATGGAGAAGTTGATCGCGGATGGCAAAATGGAAAGCTTGACATCGGAGGGATCGAGATACTGGAAGGTTGGGCATACCGGATAGATATTCCAGAAGAGATGCGATCCACGGGTCACGACGTTGTTCGGTGGCAATTGAGTCAAGATTTAACGATGACAAGTACTGGAGGCGCGTGTTTCCGCACGTCGGATCTGGTGGCAAAGGTGAGCGGGGCAGGGCGTCAGCGTCAAAGTGTTTGCGTCCACAGCGGTATACGACGCGAATGTCGTACTCCTGGATGCGGAGTGCCCATCACGCAAGGCGGCCAGAAGGGTCTTTTAGTGTGGAGAGCCAGCAAAGCGCGTAGTGATCAGTTACTAGATCGAACGGGCGGCCGTATAAGTACGGCCGAAACATTCCAAGCACCCACAACAGAGCCAAACACTCTTTTTCTGTCACGCTGTAATTAGTTTCGGCTTTCGTCAGAGTGCGGCTAGCGTAGGCTACAACGTATTCTGAATAGCCGGGTTTTCGTTGGGCGACGACAGCACCTAGCCCGATGCCGCTGGCGTCAGTGTGCACTTTGGTAAGAGCCGTCGGGTAGAAGTGGCGAAGAATAGGTAGCGAGGTGAGCAGACGGCGCAGAGTAGTGAAGGCGACGTCACATGCAGGGGACCAGGAGGAGAGGTTCACGTCACCGCGAAGAAGCTGGGTTAATGGTGATATCATGGATGCGAAATTGCGAACAAAGCGCCGGAAATATGAGCATAGGCTTACAAAACTGCGAAGTACCTTCATGGTCGTCGGCTTGGGAAATTCTGCGACTGCTCGAAGTTTTGCTTGGTCAGGTAATACGCCGTGCTTCGACACGATGTGGCCTAGGATGACGAGCTCGCGTGCAGCGAAACGGCATTTTTTCAGGTTAAGCTGCAGGCCAGCATTGGTCAGACAAGTCAAAACCTGCCTGAGGCAATGGAGGTGCGTAGGAAAGTCGTGCGAGAAAACCACGACATCGTCGAGGTAGCAGAGGCACATAATCCACTTGAGGCCTCGTAGCGTATTATCTATAAGTCGTTCAGACGTGGAGGGCGCGTTACAAAGCCCAAAGGGCATGACGTTAAACTCGTATAGTCCGTCAGGTGTAATAAATGCAGTTTTTTGGCGATCAGCTTCAGCCAATGGAACTTGCCAGTAGCCAGACCGCAAATACAGCGACGAGAAGAATTCCGCTCCGTGAAGGGTCTCAATGGCGTCATCAATGCGCGGCAAAGGATATACGTCCTTGCGGGTTATCTTATTCAAACGACGATAGTCTACGCAAAATTGGATAGATTCGTCTTTCTTACGCACCAGGACGACAGGAGATGCCCAGGGACTGTGAGATGGTCGAATTACGTCTCTACGAAGCATATCTTCAACTTGATCGTTGATGACGCGGCGCTCTTCAGTAGAGACACGGTATTGTCTTTGACGCAGTGGCTGGTGTAGGCCGGTGTCAACATGATGCTTGACTTGCGACGTGCGGCCTAGTTGAGGTTGGGACACATTGAAGGAATTCCGGAACTCATGCAGAAGATCAAGCAGGTCGGCATGTTCAGTGGGGGTGAGGGTGTCGGCGATGGCGCTGGAAAACGTATCCTTGGACGACTCCTCGAGGGCCGACAGTGATTTTGGGTGGTCGCAGTAGTCACCCGGGACATCAACCAAAGACGAATGGTCGAGATCCTGCACGCGGCCGAGACATTACCCCGCAAGCAAAGTGACAAGTGTGGAAAGCGGGTTGAGTATGAACATATTGCTTCTTCCGGCGGCGAGGTTAATCGTTCCGAAAGGCAGTGGCAGAGCTCGACGACTCGTGAAGATATCGGAAGGCATAAAAAAGACTGTAGCATCAGTGTAGGCGTTGCATGAAACTGGAACAAGTGCGAAGTTTTCAGGTGGAATATCGGTGTCTTCATGCACGAACAACTTTGGCGGCTGATGAAGAGCGTCAAGTAATGGGACATCACAAAAGGGTGAAAACTCAACTTCAGCGCGTGCGCAGTCGAGGAAGGCATTATAGCAGGATAGGAAGTCCCATCCGAGGATGACATCATGCGAACAGACAGCGAGGACAATAAACTCCACAGTATAAACAATGCCTTCAATGGACACTCTTGCAGTGCAGGCTGCGAGAAGCGTTACTTGCTGTGCACTTGCGGTGTGGAGTGACAGTCCCGAAAGCGGCGTCGTGACTTTACGTAATACACGGCAGACATTAGCGGCAATAACAGAAACAGCGGCGCCGGTGTCTACAAGGGCGAAAGTAGAATAACCTTCAACAGTTACTGCGACCACGTTAGCAGGAGAAGGGCGAGGGCTTAGACAGTTCGAAAATGGCGCAGTTCTTGCCTCTTGAACTGCGGTGCTTAGTTTTCCTGGTCAGAAGGTCTGGGCCGGCAACACATGGGGGAGGGCGATCGCCGACGAGGAGAGGGTGCGCGCGGCGTCACGAAGTCGGGGTCGTTAGGAGGGGCATAGCGAGGTGACGAGACCGGCCCGTATTGCGCGAAGGGTTGGCTGCCGGGTTGCGACGATCGGACATAGTCGCCGAACGTCTGAGGTCGACGGCGGCAGTAGCGGGCAACGTGTCCGGGAGTAAAGCAGGCGTAGCATATCGGTCGGTTATCGGTCATCCTCCAAGAATTGGCTACTGGTGGTGCCACCCAAGGTGCAGTATAAGCAGCCGGGTGTGCGGGCTGTGAGCGCGAGGTGTAGGTTGGTTGCGGAAGCCTACGCACAGCGTCTGCATATGTGAACGGCGCTGCTACAGGCTGCATCACTTGCAAGCAGGCGACAGGAGGAGCCACAGGCTGCGCTGCATACGTTAGGGGCGCGGCCACAGGCTGCACGGCTGACGGATAGGCGACAGGAGGGCCTACCGGCTGCGCGGCACGCTGGCAGTGGGCAAGGCTGGATAGAGGCGGCTCGCGGTGCGCAAGAGGAACAGCTTGGGCAACCTCTTCCGAAATAGCAGTGCGAAGCGGGGCAGGTAGACGGGTGGTGGTCTCGTGAGTGAAGGGCACTAGGGAAAGTTGGCGGGCGACTTCCTCACGGACGAAGGCTCGAACTTGCTGAAGCAGCGGTGAATTGTCCGGCAGGGTGTCGAAACTGGACAGTGACTCACCACCATGCTGAGGCTGCCGAGTCAGAGTGCGTTGCTTCTTTAACTCGTCGTAGCTATGACACAAGCTGACGACTTCGGAAACTGTGCTCGGATTTCTTGCCAAGAGCATTTGAAATGCGCCGTCGTCGATGCCCTTCAGGATGTTTTCGACCTTGTCAGATTCGGGCATGGTGTCATTCACACGTCGACAAAGGTCGACGACGTCCTCAGTATAGCTGGTAAAGGTCTCGCGAGTCTGCTGAGAGCGGACGCGCAAGCGCTGTTCTGCCCTCTGCTTGCGGACAGCCGGCCGACCGAACACTTCAGCACAAGACGTCTTGAAGACGCTCCATGTGGGGATGTTGTGTTTGTGGTTATTAAACCACAATTCGGCGACGCCAGTGAGATAAAATATCACATGGTCCAGCTTGTCGGCTTCATCCCACTTATTGTTGGCGCTCACCAGTTCGTAGTGCTCGAGTCAGTCTTCGACGTCGGTTCCATCCGCACCGCTGAAGACCTTCGGCTCCCGTAGCGTAGAATGGCCAGGGAAGTGTAACTGGAGTGAAGGCGTCGATGTAGTGGCGTTGGTAGTCATGACAGGTGGTAGCGTGCGGCTTCGCAGCTCCAGGGTGTAGCAACGGGGATTAACAGCACCTTCCACCAAATGTGAGGAGGTTTATGAGCCGTTAAAGACAGCGACGAGACAGCGTGAAGAACCGCCCAGCGATCGGCACAGCAACGAACCGAAGCACGAGCCGAGAGAGCCGGGCGTTGGCGATGCTGCTTGCTGCAGGCACATCTTCCTCTTCACAATATATATATATATATATATATATATATATATAATTCCTCTTATTGGCTACCTGTGGTAGTCCATCAATACCTACCACCGGACTGTATATATATATATATATATATATATATATATATATATATATATATATATATATATATATATATATATATATATATATATATATATATATATATTAATACAGTCCAGTGGTAGGTATTGATGGACTACCACAGGTTGGTTGACAATAGGAGGAATTACTTGGATCCGTCGAAAATTATAAGCACATTTTACTCTATGTTCCGACATGCAAATAAACGAACGAAACTTAACAAAACTTTTTTTCGAAATCCCTAATGGAAACACCATTGCACCTAATCCTACCTTACTTCAATTGAAGAAAACTTGCTCCATAGCTCTTTTCAGTTATATGAAAGTATTCCGTGAGACAACTCAATACCTTCGGTGTCTTGATGATCACTTCAACACTAAAAATATGTCATTGTTAAACATCTTTATCTCAGCCTTCGCCAACAACAGCGCCAACGGCGCACGACCGAAGCTTATTGGGGAGGCAATGACAGCTACAGGATACAAGCAGATGAAGATTTTCATGAATGCGAAACGGAACAACATCTGTTCGTAGTGGATATTTCGTGTAGAAGTGGTGTTGCGCTTGGCAACACCGGTCATTTTTCGTCCATCAGGACGTTGAACCACAGAAGGTGTATGGGAGCTTGCGCAACTCAACTCCTGACCACTCCAGTCTTAAGCAAACGGATGTGGCAAAATATTTGTATAATAATCATCGCGAGTAAGCGTAAAGTTCTTATGTAAATAGGTAGCTTAAGAAACACATAAAATGGAATGTATCTGAAAAACAGATGGTTTCTTTGGGTGGCGATGACATGATGAAACATTGGTGTTTCAGTCTAGTGAACTTTCACTTCATAATTTTTTTCGGAGGTGCCTTGAAGTTTGTTCAAATAAAGTTTCATTTCATAAACTAAAGTGCACACTAGAACGAACGCATCTTGCCTGGCATGGGTTTAGTCCTTGCGTTGCCCTATGTCACGCGGCGGGCCCACGCTACAACAGCTTTGTTGCATACAATTCAAAAGTAAAATTTCATGCAGACATTGTACGAACATGTAATATTGCATGTCATACTCACAGGATAAAGTCAAATTCATTGTCATATAGCACATAGTAGCTTGTATCTGAAGGGGTATTTCCCTGAAAGTGAGTCACATCAGCATTTTATCATGCAATTCCATGTAGCAATTCAATACCCTAATGAGTGTAGGTAACAAAAAGAAGTTGTACCTGGATATCTAAGTGCCTGTAAACCTTTACCGCAGTTAACAACCAAACGAGAAGTTATCTTGAAGCTCTTATGGGTTTTTAGCAACCTATATTGCAAATTATGAGATATCAAACAATATTTCACTTGTGTACGAATATTACATACTATTAGGTTTTTTTTTTCAAAGTACGCAAAAAGAACTAAAAATGTGAAACACCAATTGTCAACTACACCATCAATAATTTTGTTATAAAGAATAGCGGCGAAAGAAAGGTCACCAGTGGCACGTTCCTATATCAGCCAGGCTGGCAAAATCTAGCTATGATTTGTTGTTGCAAGGGCAGTAAAAAAAAGCTGACAAGAAAACATGTTACCTTTGCCTGGTACTCATGCAGCTACTTTGCCATGCCCAACTAAGCAGTAGTAGTCACCAATACGTACCTCAGTTAATCCATGAATGTTGTTTCCTACTCAAATTATGTGGCTGGTTCAAAGTCACGTTTCCTTTGCAATATTTTGGCTTCAGTTTGATCCCAAGCGCCTCGCAGTTAGCACTCTACAGTAAGGTCATTTCAGTCACTATGCGCCTACTTTCTACCGCTATACCTAGTCTCCCTATATTTCTTCTCGCTAAACGATAAAACTGAGAGAAACGCCATGCCGCCGTGGAGAGCGCAGCACAATCTCAAACAAGGCTAGAAGAGGGGAGTTTTCGGGATTCATTGCAAGCTTCTGGAGCTACTAATTCAAGTATGCTTGCAAATTCCTGCTGTTCGAATTTAGTGGCTGATTACAATGAAAAATTACACTGACCGTTTTAAATGGGTAGAAAGCATTCAACGACCGACTCTTCAGGAAGAACGAGTTCAGCTTACAACCCGAATGGTTTCCTTTTTAAAGACGACATTCTTTCTTGAGGACGTTCGGCGCAAAAAGATTTGGTCTGTCTCTCTGTCTGTACACTTGTCTGCTTGCCCATCCTCAACGGCACCCTAAAAGGCAACGGAGTAACCAGCCGATACCTCCAATAGCTGACTCCATCCGCAGCACCAACCAATGATGCTCAAGTTTCAGCGTTTCTACTTGTGCGCTCTTCGATTGAAAATCAATTATTGCGCATATCTGAGGCACCATAACAACACGGAAATATTTTGTATGTATATCGTTTACGGGATAAGGCATACATAAGCAATTCTAAGAACCGTAGCGTTTATCACACTGCGATGACCATGCAACTCTTGAACGAAAGGCAAGCGTTTTCAAAGCTTTGCTAAGACAACACGGTGTTGGCACCTACCCGTCGCCTTGCATTCACCATATCACCTTGGAGACAGGCGTGCTCGCCGCACGCGCACTTAGTTTTCCCAAACAACTACCAGATGGCGCTCGTATCTCCAGTGTGAGCTGTTCAGTTCGGGCTATCAAGGTGGATGGACGTGCTTTTTTAGCGCTCCGGATCGACTGCGCAGATAAGTGTTTTTGCATGTTTTGAGCTTGTCTTTATATTTATAAGTCAGCGGTTCAAATCTTCGTAGCACTTATTTTATGGTACGGCTTTTTCGGGAGCCAGTCACCAGGTATTCATTATTTAGTGCGGTTGTCTGTGTTTGAATTTTTTTGTAGTTGTTTTTTTTTCATTTGCCACCCCGTGGGGGAAGTGCGCGTACATTGAACACGCAAATTTTTGTAGTAGAGCATAGACTTTCTTTTTTTCGTAGTGCAGGACTCGAGTTTAGTATTTATCCAGTATAGGGACAATTGGTGTCAGAAAGGCATGGTTAAAAAGACTGTAAAGTGTTCAGGATGTGGAGTGGGTTTGAAAGTGGACCGAAGCGTAGAAGCGGATGGAAAAGAGGCTGACGCGAAGTGTAGGCAACGTGAGCTCGAGGAAAAAAAATGGAAAAGATGATGGTTGCCCAGGGTGAACTGCTGTTGAGAATCGCCGAGCTCGAGACTGCGTTGGCGACAGAGCAAGAGAAAACGAGGGAAATGGGAGAAAGACTGAAGTCCGCCGAGGAAGCACTAGCGAAGCTGAACAAAGAAACGACCTACCGAGAGAACAGTAGGGAACCTCAACCAGAACGGTGGAGAAGGAAAAGCAAGCAAGTTTGGAAAAAACAGGTTTAGCCGGTTCAACTGTCGCAAAGCCCAGCTTCAGCGAGGTAGTGGTGGGGCAGGGACGGAACAAAGCAGCCGGCGTCACAGGTGCAAGTAGCCCCCAGGTGCAGAACGGTCCAGCTGAAAAGTCACAGCATGTGATAATCGCCGGGGACTCGAATTTAAATCGATGCACAGAAGCCATCAAAGAGAGGGTAAAAGGTGACAAGAGGGTTGCAGTAGGGGTGTTCCCAGGACGCAAGCTGGAAGCAGTCATGAGGCAAGCGAGCGCAAAGCTCAAAACGACAGCTGATAGACGAAACCTCGTGATAATTTCAGGCGGTTTAAACGATGTCTGAAATGAAGATGCAGCAGGACTAGCAGCCACACTGGCGAAAGGCGTCGATGACATGCGCGCCACTTCTCCTAAGGTACAGGTAGTGATATGCACGATACCGGAGGTACCGTTGCGTGATAGCAACCTGCAAAGAGTGGTGGTCCACGCAAACCAAGAGATATGGCGGATGAGTCGAGAGAAAGGCTTTGAGGTGGTGGAAATAAACAGAGAGGTGCATAGGTTGGGGGGTTTTCAACGAGACAGAATTTACTTCAATGGGCGGCTAGGTCATGAGGTGGGTTGGTGACTTGCAGGACGCGCAGTAGCTTTTTTGGGGGCAAGCGAGCCCTTCGGGGTGCAGGATAGCTAGTAACGAGGAAAACAACCAGGGAAACTTGTCGACAGTTGGTATGGATAGATACGATTCCAAAGTGGCACCAGTATCTAAGATAGGTAGAGTCCGGGGCATAAAAGGACGTAGCCACGAGCGCCGAGCCAATTCAGACATAGGGTATATTAACATGCAGGGTGGTAGAAACAGGCTGAAGTGGGAAGAGATAGAAGAACAGCTAAGGGAAGAAAGGCCGATAGTATACGGTTTTGTAGAAACACATCCCAGGGACATGGAACAACCTCCGAACAATCCGGACTACGCGTGGGAATATTGTAATAGAACAGAAGGCAGCAGAAAGGGGGATGGTATTGGGGCATTTTTTCATAAAAGTACAGACTGGCAAAGGGTCAAGCAGAAGTGCAAGGAACATTTATGGCTAAAAGGGAAAGTGGCAGGTCAAGTGAAACTGCTTGGTTTCGTGTACTTGTGGACGGGAGCAAAGGCCAGAGAGGAAAACCAGGCAATGGTACATTGTATATCAAAAGACATTCTGGAGTTAGGAAGAGAGTGCGAGATAATTACTCTAGGAGACATGAATGCGCACATAGAAGATATAGATGGGTATACCGACCCAACAGGCAAAATGATCATGCATTTGTGTGAAAGGCTTGATTTGATCATTTGCAACAGTACCGAGAAATATGAAGGGCAAATTACATGGGAGGTAGGAAGGCTTCAGTCAACGATAGATTATGCACTGATGTCACATAGGATGTATGATAAGCTCAGGGGAATGCACATAGACGAAGGTGGCTCCAAAAGTCTGGGTAGCAATCACAAACGTATCAAGCCAAGTTTTGGAAGAGCAGTGAAAGTTGGAAGGAGACAAGATGAGCAACTACAGGAAAATTTTTATCCAGAAAGGCAAATCGATATAGCCACTAAACAAATTGAGAAAGTAATCACGGAGGATAATAAGACAGTGTGGACATACACGAATTTAATTAGACTCTTTGAGCTAGAGCTTGCTAAGACGCGTGACAAGTCACCCCGGAAAAGAAGACACAAACCTAAAAGTTGGTGGGATGAGGAAGTTAAGAGAGCCATAGCAAAACGTCAGGAAGCCTCTAGAAAACACAGACATGCTAAGCAGTGAGGTGAACCAACAGATAATGTTGAAAGAAAATGGGCAACCTTTATAAGCGGTAGAAAAGATGCAACCTTTCTGATCAATGAAAAGATTAGAAGGAAGGGAGCTCAGTGGCTGGCAGAAGTACATAAAAAATATAGAAAGGCAGCTGCGAAATTTTGTAACCATCTAAACTCCCTAAGAAATGAGACGAGCCTAGAGCGGAGTTTTATAAGAACAGCCCAAGGTGCTAGGCGTGAAGGGGACGAAGCTATTGAATATATAAGAACAAGGGTGACAGGAAAATTTCAAAAAAGAGTACTTTATGCACCACAATAGACAAGGGCAAATCAAGTGGTGCAATGACTCCATTTTCACAACAAGAGTGGGAAAGGGCTGAGAAAAGGGTTCCTAGTAGTACATCAACAGGCCCAGATGGCATTCCAATTAGGCTGATAAAGACATTAGGTCTGAAGTCTAAACAGGCTTTGAGAGAGGCAGTGAGCACAGTTATAATCGATGGTCAAGTTCCCGATGGATGGAAACTTAGCAGGATGAGCATGATCTATAAAGGAAGGGGGGACAAAGCTGACATAAACAACTACCGGCTATAACAGTAACAGGTCTACAGGCTGGCGATGCAGATTATAAAGGAAAGACTGCCGGCGTGGATAGAGGATGAGGGGGTGCTGGGGGAACTGCAGAATGTGTTTCGGAAACACAGGAGGTTGGAAGACAATCTGTTCTCACTGACGCAGTGCATCAAAATAGCAGAAAAGAAACACAGGCCCCTGTGGCTAGCATTTTTGGATATCAAGGGAGCGTACGATAGCGCGGTTCCAGAGAAATTGTGGGGAATACCGGACACACTAGGCGTGGAACATGTAGTCACTAATCTTTTAAAGGGTATCTATAAAGGTAACAAGGTAGTTATAAAGTGGTAAAACAGGTATCCAATCCTGCAGAGGTAAAACGGGGGCTTAGGCAGGGGTGCCCCCTGTCACCCTTATTATTCATGATGTACCTACAAAGATTAGAGGCAAAATTAGAGGAAAGTGGACTAGGCTTCAACCTCTCTTTAGTCAAACAAGGAAACCTTATTGATCAGGCACTACCACCATTAATGTACGCAGATGTTATAGTGCTAATGGCCAAAAACAAGGAGATTTGCAGAGATTGATTGACATCTGCGTTAATGAGAGAGATAGGTTAGATTTTAGATTAAGTAAAGAAAAATCAGCAGTCATGATTTTCAATGACAACGAAGGTAGTGAGCTTAGAATACAGGAGGTCACGCTAGAGATAACAGATCAATACAAATATCTGGGCGTATGGATAAGCAATGGGACCGAGTATCTGAGGGAACACGAAATTTACGTGACGACTAAAGGTAACAGGACTGCAGCAGTCATGAAAAATAGCGCACTGTGGAATTACAATAGGTATGATGTTGTGAGAGGAATATGGAAAGGGGTTATGGTTCCTGGGCTGACGTTCGGCAATGCGGTCTTGTGCATGAGATCAGAAGTTCAAGCAAGATTATAAATTAAGCAACGTGGAATAGATAAACTGGATTTAGGAGCTCACGGGAATACACCAAATCAGCGAGTACAAGGTGATATGGGATGGACATCATTTGAGGGCACGGAAGCTAGCAGCAAGATAAAATTTGAGAAGCGATTGAGAGAAATGGGGGAAGAGCGTTGGGCTAGGAAGGTTTTCAGCTACTTGTACATGAAGAATGTCGATACAAAATGGAGGAAGAGAACCAGGAAGTTGACTGGTAAATACTTAGAAAACAGCAGGTGGCCAAAGCAAAAAGAACTATTGGTTAAGAAGAAAGTGAAGAAAACGGAGACTGACATGTGGAGAATGGGCATGATTAAGAAGTCCGCACTAGAGATCTATCGAACTTTTAAGCAGGAAATGGCCAAGGAAAGAATAGATGATAATTCTCCCGGTAGTTCTCTACTGTTTGAGGCCAGGACGGGAGTACTGCTGACCAAGACATATCGGACCAAATACGAAGGGGTAGACACAGTATGCAGTGCGTGTGGAGAGAAAAAAGAAACTGCCGAACACTTGATAATGTTCTGTAAAGGGCTTCACCTTATAGTTCAGGATGACGGCGCAGAGTTTTTCAAAGCACTGGGGTTTAGAGACCGAGACGGCAAAATAAACTTTTAGCGGGTAGACTTAACTAGAAGGAGGTTATCTGATTGGTGGCTAAAGTCAAGGCGCGAGTGAAAATCAAACTCTTCACTGCGAAGTACGAATCCTCAAACTCACTTTCTAAACAAAAAAATGAATATAGTTTTGGTTCTTTAGGTATTACGGCTTGGTGGCGCTAGCCACCGCCCGATCTAAAGGTACAGCCATATCCATCCATCCATTCATGACGTGACTTGATGCGCTGGGTCGTCTCCGCTGCACGCTCGAGGCACTTTAACGCAGCGCCTCCAGACTACCATTCACCAATTTTCTTGCGGAGAACATCGAATAAACGTTTTGTTCACTCTCTCCAGACGCAAGACTATCGTCTTTTGATGACATTTGTAGTGTAACATGCAGAATCTGGCCCAATTTTTTTCTCTCCCATGCGTTGTTTTTCGACCCTGCTCTATGACGTCAAGCGCGCAGCTCTTCTAGGGGCTACCCAGGGCTTGATCCTGCCTGTAATTCGGTACCCTGCTCGGGCCATCCAAAATCTGAATATGGACATCCAATCGGAGCAGAAAAGCTTCAGGATGCTTCGCCAACGCTTCGCGTCAAGCGGTAATTCTTCGGACGCCACTCAGCAAAACTCGCCCTTGGGCGCGTGCGAGAAAAATTGCTCCGTCATGGTCACACCAACTCAGGTAAAAAACGTAGGCCCGAATTCAAAAACGCTCCTCGATTTGAAACTCAACATAATGGGATCCTCGATATTTCTTGGGTTACAGAAATAAAAAGTCGTCACAGTACTCAAGGATTCTTTCAAGTCGTGTTTCGAGTCTAGACGCGTTTGTGAATACGGTTCGTAGAGACTGAAGAATCCTCCGCCTCCAGTGCTTCTTGAGAGCACCGAACACCATCGTCGTCGGTCCCACACATCTCGGATAAGACGTCCGAGGAAACTGGCACTCCCTGCTCTCGCTTCACCACCTCTTCTCGCCTCTCTCTACAATCGGACGCCGATACACCATCGTAACCCATATCACAGCCCACGGCCTCTCGTGTAGCAGCGGCAGAGCGTAGAGGCACCATTCTTTGCTGCACAGTGAGAAAAAAAGCCAATTTTTTCGCTGCAACGCGCCATGCCATCGGGCTTTCCTATCCGGCTTCCGGGCCATTTGTTGTGGGCGCGTCAGTTTTCGACGCAACGTCGTGGAATTGGGCATCCCAACTTTTGCGGATCCTGCACCTATTCTTAAGAAGGGCCGGTTCTGCGAGATATACGTGAGGAACGTACTTATCGTGGAGAACACCTGCGTAGGCACCACCTACAGCATCGATGCGAAACTGATGACATCGCGGCCAACCTTGTTTCCACCGTCCTGGTCGTCTCCTGTGTTTGCCGAGGCAGGTGCCACACGCTCACGTTTCAGGGCACTACTGTTCCGCTGGAACTGTTCCTATTTAACCTCCAGAGGCCTGTCCGCCATGGTCAGCCGCGGCCCCTTGAGGACTTCCGCTGAACACTCCCTAGTCTGCAGAAGACCTTCCCATGGCCTTTCCTCGACAGGCTGCCGTCACCACAGAGAGATCGGCGGCAGATTGAGAAGAGCTTGGGAGAGGTTGAGAGAGCCAACTAAATTGACGAAACATGGCCGAAGAAAACTCCGTGCGACAAAAGAACGACGTGGCTTGTCACGGCTTACGGCTGCGAACGATGGTGCAGCCAAACGCATGCTGCGGCATTTTTTTCATGACTTCAACACTATCGTTGAGCATGAGATATTTTACAATAGGCGCTGCATACCAGCATTTAAAACTTTAAAGTTTCAATTGTAGCAGAAAGTGTGTTGTGCTCTGCAACAATGTGCAAAAAATACGTTGTTTGGGTCGTTTGGCTAGAGCGTACTAGAAGTGTAGAGTTTGGTGGCAGTTGCAAGCAAACGAGCTGTCTCTGTCACGCAACTCACACTCTAAAGCAAAAGGGTGTTAAACGGTGTGTGGTTCGTCCTCTTGGGGACTAATGGGGCTGCCACAGCCAATAATCTCTTTAGGACTAACGGCACTGGGTCTGACAGTTAGTCCCCTCAAGAAACGAACATTTAGGCCTCACATTTAAACCTTGGTGAGTAACCGTTGGTCAAACAGTTCACCACAAAGGACTCACAATTTGTTCCCACATTTTCACCTTACACAGCAACTGTTAATTTCTACATTTACACCTTACCAGGCAGCCGTTAGTCCTCACAGTTGTACCTTGCTGGACGAACGGTTGATCCCCTCAAATACTCCGATTGAATGAACTTATCATCCCCGGTTCAAATATTGCTTTTTCTTTATTTCCGCCATGCCTAATACTTCTTTCGCCTGTGTTTATGTGCAGTGCGAACAAGTTTCGCAGAAAGAACGCGCGAAAATGTAGTTAGCCACCTATGTGTAACTGCTTTCACAGTCACGGCAACAACGAAAGACAAAAGTGAGACATTGAAATGTTTTAGTTTTCTACATACGCATGAAGTTTCTCCGTTCCTTTAAATTATTCACGTTGAAGTGTACAAGTACAGTCTCATTGCCGAATCTTGTTCACTCCTTGGGAGGTCCTCCGACGGAAGTGATAGATGACAGGCATTGCAGACGCCAGCGCACGCAGCCTTCTGCCTGTTGTGTTCCCACGGCTGCACATACCATAATATAGTAAAAATAGTTAGGCACACGTCACAGAAGATGAAGATGCACGCATATGACAAGTATGTACACGTTAATATAAAAACAAGCGTTAAAATATGACAGACAAATAACTTTACCTTCACATCTCGCACAGTCCTTCTGAATCTGCTTTGACGAAAGAGATGGATGGCGGGCATCGCAGACGCCAGCGCACAGTCTTCAGCACAGTGTGTGCCCACGGCTGCACAATAAGTATGTAAAATAGTGAGTCACGCGTGACAGAGGATGAGTACAAAAGCATATGAGAAATACGTGCAAGGTGAAATGAAAACATATGTGAGATATGACATGCTAATAATTTGACCGTGATGTCACACATCGTCAAAGACTCACTTCGATCCCCGTAGCGCAACAGTTTAGGAGCGACGGCAGTAGTCACAACTCCGCGAGCCACTATGCCGCTAACACGTCGGCGAGTCCTAAGCGAGCAACGTCGTTCAGCTCGAGCAAGTGAATGCGATACCAAACCCGGCACTGCACGTGGAGTGTCGGCCGCCAGCGAACTTCGAACTGTAAAGCGAACGTACGCTTGGCCGCCGTCACGAACAGCGCCGAGCTGGTTTAGAGCTAGCGCCGAGTAAATCGACGCTAATGCGGTGCTTTTCAACAAACTTGAGCGAGTGCAGCGCGCAAACGCGAGTTCGCCATCGCGACAAGCGGACGGTGCCGCACTACTTGCAACAAACTGACGGGCAAGCCAACTGTAATGGCAACCAATTTTCAGTGAGTTCCGACACTTGCGAAAGCCCTGCTAGCCCGTGCTGGTGCCCTTACAGCGCGCGAACTACTTCAACCAAGCTCTTTACGAGAACCCGCTACGTGTTTTCGTCGACCCCCAACACAGCGACGAGGTCTCAGCCCAATATCGTCAGCACGGAGCTTATCGCGGCGGCGAAGAAAGGCGAGCTATCGATGAACGAGCGTACGGAGGCCAACGGCAATGGCGGCCAATTTCGAGGCGGTCGCAAAGCACAGGCAAACTTCAGACTTCGAAGCTGACCTTACAACACGACCGAGTCCGTTGCCGACAAGCGCAATCCGTATGGCACACGTGACAAGTAGAGTAAAATAAAGAATGATAACCTACTTGCCTTAGAATCCAGCGCTGTTTCCTGCCCTGAGTCGGACTGAAGTATATATTCGATAGGCCTGTTCTTCTCGGCCGCCACATTGTCCTTCCCATCTGTTGCCGTCGTGTGTTGGTCGTGACTATCTTGAAGCCAGAGATATACAGTGCGGCGTGGTGACCTGTCGAGGCTTGCTCCAGACTTCATGGGTGCAGCGAAACGCTAAAGCAGCTGCCCACGCTCATCCAGGCGTACACAAAAGCACGACATCGTAATTCTTTGATCTTCGAAACCAGGTGGCTGTAGTAGAGCACCGCGAGCGCGACGCTACGCAACCGCCGCCGGCAAAATATTGGGAAAGACAGAGCCAGCAGAGGAGGAGATGTGTTCAGTGGAGAAGGAGGGTTGGTCACCTTGGCAATGCTTTTCGCGGTGCCTGCAATGCCCGGGCGGTTGATCTGTAGTAGAGAGTAAGTGGTGTCGTGCCGCACACTTCCCTCTGTGGTTACTCCTCAGCGGTCTATCCGTTCATCGCGCCCACCTATTGGGCTCCGTTACTTCTATTTTGGGTAATTTTGCCTTAGAGTGCAGTAGTGCTGTCACAACACGTATCAACAATGCAAGAATCATGCCTGACTGTTGTTGTTTGCCAAATTGCCATTCTAATTACGCCGGTGGACCCACAGTTTGCGTATACAGGTTCCCTACCAACGCCGCTGAAAAATCAGTGTGGACGGGCGCCGTGCCACGTACGAAATTTGCGCCATAAAAGGTCGCAGTGGTGAGGAAATCTGCTTTTTCTTTCCATTCCATTTGTTCTCATACTTCTATTTGCTGTCGCAATATTTTAGGAACGCTCAGTATATCGGCCACTAACTTCAATGTAACTTTCTGTCTGTTAGCAGCTCTGCGAAAAGCACTTTCACCCAAGTGACTTCGTCACGTCGATGAACTGCACCGCCGTGGTGGTCAAGTCGCTAAGGTACCCAGCTGCTGACTCGGAGGTCTGCGGCGTCTGCATTTCCGATGGAGGCGGCAGTGCTATAGGCCCGTGTGCTCAGAATATGGGTGCACGTTAATAAACACCAGGTTATCGAAATTTTCGTAGTCCTCCACTACGGTGTCTCTCATTATAATATGGCGGTTTTGGGATGTTAATCCCTACATATCAATCAATCACCTCGACGACCTACACGGACACAGTCACTGGCAAAGTAATTGAAGTTCCGTTTTAACTCACGCGTCTAAGGCCTGGAACTGTTTCAAGCATCTTTCTCGGATGCCCCACGTATATTTCTTCACACTAAAGTGGGGCTCGCAAAGGCCCGTAAGAAAAAAATGGCAGATTCTATGTACTGTGGGAATCGACGATACGAGAAGCACTAATGAGAGGCCTGACTCACATAAAGAGCTTTATTATCAGCACAACGTTACGAAGTGGAGGTAAATGATGCCATATATGACTTCTGTGTCATGATTATCATGCTTGGATGCATCTTTTACCTTCGTCATCTATTTACGTCACGTGATACCAAATTCAGTATTTGTGGAGCTAGTGAAAGGACCGCGAGGACGCTATGAGCGTGGCATGTTGTTATGTTTTTTTTAAATGACACGCGTGTCAGGATCAATTTGTTTGCTTCAGTCATATATTTCATCAATCATTGACGTCAAGTAACACTGAATTTGGTATATGTAGAGCTTTAAAACTGGCCGCGAGCACATCATGAAGGGCCAAGTATGTTTCAATGTAGCATTGACGCACGCGCACGCTGGGCACAGTGACGCAACGTTAGCAAAACGCGAGCACTCTATAGCGTGACGCAAGGCGCGATTGGCGTGACATGCGTCCGTCGGCGTGGCCCGACGGCCCGGTGCGAAATGAAACATGCTGCATTTCGCGTCGATGGCTTACCCAGACAACACTGCGTCGCCCTCTTTTCGTGATGGTAAGACGCCCGACGCTAAAACGCGCATGCTCGAAAACAACGCAGTGCGGTTCGCACCTGCGAATATATGGCGGGACCAGCGTCTGGCGTGGCAACGCCGGCATGAAGCGACAAAAATGAACGCCGACGATCACGCGCATCGCGTCACGTCGAAATGTATTGGCACCTTAACTGTGGCATGTAGTCATGTTTTCACATGACATGCAACTCATGATTATCTTGTTTGCACCAGTCACATACCTTTGTAATTCATTGGCGTCACGTAATACCAAATTTGGCAGATGTGAAGCTAGCGAAACGGCCACGAGTGCATCATCAGTGTCGCATGCATTCATGTTGTTACATGACACGCATTATGTTTATCATGTTTGCACAAGTATATTACCTTCGTCATCCATTCCCGATCGTAATACTGAATTCGGTATAAGAGAAGCTAGCGAGATGGCCGCCAGCACATCATGAGTGTACCGTGTAGTCATGTTGTTACATGACATGAATGTCATGGGTTTCATGTTGGGGTCTGTGGATTGTGTTCACCATATAATCGTGTCATACGATACCAGTTTTAAAACGTGCCATGTGAACGAAACCACCAAAAAGAGCTACAGGACCATGAATGCGATTGTGAATACATGACATTTGTGACATACGTGTCATGATTTTGATGTTATGGCTAGTGGGATATGTTCTTCATACACTCATGTTACGCCATACCAAGTTCAAACTCTTCGATAACGAAGATGAATAACGGATATAAATATCGATAACGATATTTAAACGACCACGAGAGCTAGGAGTCGTAGGTGGCTAGATAGCTAATTGGATACACTCAAAGTCGCCGAAGTCTTCTATAAATGCTTCGCATTTAAAAGAATGGCGTCAGCATTGAAGAACCATGAATGGACTGTAACGCTCATGATAGACGAGCTTCATTTACAGTCCTACTTCGCCTATAAAGGTGGTTTCGTTGCAGGTGCAGTCACAAACAGCAAAATTGCTGCGAAGACAGCGTACGTGATCATGATGGACAGCCTGTTGTCATACAACAAAGATGTGCATATTCTATCTGTCGCAAAACTCGATGCACTGTGTTCTGAAACACCTCATTATAGAGCTAGACGATGCTGGATTTCAGGTGATCGCTGCCATTTCTGACAATATTTTCATTAACCGCAAAGCAATGTCTTTTTTTTAATCTTTCGCAATTTATTATTGTCAAGTACACCCATAAGATCCTTCCAGACCTTTGTCTTAGGCAGTGTTCACATTCCCAAGTGTATACGTCAGAACTGGATTATTCAATGAAATCTAGGGACATTCATGTGCTCCCGCGACATAACTGAACTCTACAGTGATGGAGAAGTGTTCACAGCATCATTTGAAACTTTGAAGAAGGTGCACGAAGAGGAAAGCAATGAGCTCTTTCTGATGGCTCCCAAGTTATCTGTAAAAGTGCTAAATGCGTCCAACTTGGAGCGCAAGGACGTCCAGCTTGTCCTGAAGATCTTCAACCTTAGAAATAATACAGCACTCACTAGTTCAAAGTCAGCTCATCTTCAACCTGTTAAAGGCACAGATGAATTTATCCGCATCATTACGACGTGGTGAAATATTTTAAATTTCAAAAATCGTCACAAGGAACAGTGCCAGCGCGACAGCTTTCAAGAGCCAGTCTGTCCTCTCTTCAGGTCAATTTCATCAACAGCATAATTGACTGGCTATAATTTCAGGGAAGCCTAAATCAAGATGCAGACAACCTGACTCGTGAAACACGGATTGTATTTCTCCGCACTTTTCATGCCCTTGTAGAAGTAAACCGCTACTGCATTGAAGAGCTCTGCTTCTCGTACGTGTTGCTGGGGAAGTTTCAGACCGACTGCCTAAAGGACAGACTTTGGAAATATTGGTGATTGCCAGGAGTGCGGTATCACATGTCTATACGGCAGATATACGAGTTAGAGCACAGGCCCAGATTGCAAAAAGTGCTCGAGACTCTCCGAACTACCTTATCTAGATGTTTTCACCCGATGTGGCTCACTGTCACAAAACGAGCGCTCAACCAAATTCTCGCGACGAAACGCCGGAGTGACGCCGCGAGGTCAACGATAAACAAAAAGAAAACAAACATCCAAAGACTCCCCGGGCACGCGACTCTCTCCCCTCGGAAGCGTAGGTTCGCCGACGAACCTCCTAACCCCACATCGGCGACCGAGCAAGCCCTCGAAATTTCTAGATGGAAAGGGGCGTGGTGATGCCGGGTTGAGTCATCCGTCGTGGACGGCCCTCATACCGTCTCGCGCTTTCCCCCAGCCTTCGCTGCGCATCGCGCCGACGAAATGATGAGAACTTTCTGGAATCTCGCGCGGATGGTAATAAATCGAGCAGCCGAGATGAGAGAGGAGGAGAAAGCGGAAGTTAGCGCCAGAGCGCGTAGGGATTTCACCATGTAGTCGGCGAAGGTTTTGTCCATAGAGACAAGGCAGGAGAAGAAGATTTTCACCTGAGGGGTGACGGCTCGAGCTACAGACAAGAGTGTGTGTTTAGTGATATTGAGCGAAGACGCGTGGCAACAGCTGCGTGTGTGAAGCCGACGTGTTTCCAGTGAAGACGTTTGAAGTTTCGAGAGCGGCCGATTGAAGACGCGAGGTTTCCTGGAAGAAAAACTTCGGAGGCAGCGGAACGACAACCGACGCGAGGTTTCCTGGAAGAGAAACTTCGGGGGCAGCGGAACGAGAACAACGCTGGACTCTGAGTGAGTGATTCTCGGAAGAGTATCATCCAGTCTTTTGTTCCAAGAACTTTGGACTGAATAGGTTTTCTATCTCTTCAGTCTTTAAGTGTCTTGGTTGTTCAATGCATGCGACTGCATTGTAGTGCATATTGTTGTCTGTGTCCGTTGTTTCGAGTAGGGCTGATTGTACTGTGTAGTGCGTTGTTTGATTGGTGACTTATTGTACTTAGCTGTTGTGGAGTGAGCATACTTGTGTATTGTTTTTTGATCTGCCATTATTGAGAATATAATTCTGTTTTGTTTATCAACTCTCGGCTCTGACTTCTTTGGGCTACAGCCAGCGTCCACTGGTGCGCCAAAAAGGACCACTTCTAAATTGTCCACGCTTTCGTTGTGCAGTTCGGGGGGCTGATACTTCCGCCCTTGGAATTAGCCCGGCGATCGCCTCCCTAATTAACGGGACCTGTGACAATTGATCTGGCATCCGCGACAGGACCTTTTGGTGCACAGCGTGTCCGAAGTAGTGAGAAAAAGCCTCGAGTTGTTGATAGTGCTATCGGAACAATTTTGTGTGTTGCTCAGTGTTCTCGTTAACGAGTGCAGAAGAGTGTTTCGATATACTGATTTAGGCAGATATTTTTTGCACGCAGCAAGGTTTTAGTTGCGAGACACAATGGATCTCAAAAAGTTAGTCGCTCTTGGTGAGAAGATGAATTTTATGGCGCCGAACTATGGAAGTGGGTCACCCAGAAGGAAAAAAGAGAAAAATAGAGGGTCAAAGAAGAAAAGGCAGCTTAGCTGGAAAAAGAATGGTTGGCGGTCGAAAGAGCCAAAGCGGAAAAAGAAGCTGAGTTGGAGAAACAGAGGTTGGCAGCTACCAAGGAAGAAAGAGCGGCTGAGTTGGAGAAAGCGAGGTTGGCAGCTGAAAGAGCCTAAGAAGAAAAACCAGCTGAGTTGGAAAAAGAAAGGCTGTCCGCTGAAAGGGAGAAGGAAGAAAGAGAACAACAATTGAAGTTGGAGTTGGAGAGAGAAAAGCTGGCAGCTGAAAGGGCGAATGAACAAAGAGAGGCAAAGGAGCAACAGCTGAAAGAAGAAAGAGAGCAGCAATTGAAGTTGAAGCTAGAGAGAGAAAGACTGGCAGTTTAGAGGGCGAAAAAAGAAAGAGAGGTAAGGGAAGAAAGAGAGGAAAGAGAGGAAAGGGAGCGAAGTGAAACTTCGGTTCAAGCTAGAGTTGAAAGCAGCGAACGGGAGGACCACGGATTCCGCTTGAACCCAAGCAAGCTGCTCGTAGCGTTTGATGAAAGAATGGACGACCTTGACGCGTACCTTCATCGGTTTGAGACAATTGCAAGGAGCCAGAATTGGCCGGAACATCAATGGGCAACTGCTTTGAGTACTTGCTTGAGTGGTGAAGCGCTCAGTGTGTACGGTAGGCTGATGCCGACCGATACAGCCAAGTATGCAAAGGTGAAAACTGCTTTGCTGAAGCGATTCAGATTTACTGTGGAAGGATTCCTAGATTTCGGACAAGAAAGCCAGCTGATGGTGAGACGGCTACGCAGTACGCCGCCCGACTTAGCCATTATTTCGACAGAAGGACTGCACTTTCAGGGACAGCGCAGGAGTACGATGAACTTAGAGAGCTCCTAAATAAAGAACAATTTCTTACTAGTTGCCACCCAAGCCTGTCACTGTACTTGAAAGAGAGGAGAACTAAGTCACTTGAAGACATGCTTGAATTTGCTGATCAATTCTTGGAAGCGCAAGGTGGAACTAATTTGGCCAAGGTCAAGAAGGAGGGTCCCGAAGATTCGAAAAATTCGGCACCCGAACAAAAGAAGCGTGCACCGGAGAGCATTCCGCATTGTTTTCTGTGTAACCGAGTGGGTCACCGTGCTAACAACTGTCGTACTAACTTTACGAGCCCTACGGTAGTAAAATGTTTCAAGTGTGGTCAGACTGGGCACAAAGCAGACGCATGTCGTAACGGAGCGAGTCAAACTCACCAAGTATCCTGTGTGCTAGCAGCACCGAAATCCGATGGTGATGCCGTCACTGACGGATTCGTAGAATTGAAAAATGGGGAGAAAATTCCTATTGTGGGTGCTGTAATGACGAAACAGCCAACCGGTGTTACGAAGGGAATGCCAACGCTGTCTGGAAACGTTGCGGGCAAAAAGGTTACGGTGTTGCGATATACCGGCAGCTCCACTGTTATAGTGCAGAGAAATTTGGTACGGGAAAGTGAGTTAACAGGCAAAACGAAACCAGTTTGCCTAATTGACAGTACGGTTCGGATGCTCCCCGAAGCAGAAATTCAGGTCGCGACCCCGTACTTCACCGGGAAGGTTACCGCTCTATGCATGACGACCCCCCTGTACGACCTCGTCATCGGAAACATCGACGGGGCGTGAGGGCCGAACGAACCAGAACGATTGGGAGCTGACCCTAATATAGAGCCTTCGCCAACCCAGCGACCGAGAGATACAGTGGAGGAGCATCCCGTGATGAATTTCACTCGAGCCCAAGGTGAAGCCTGGGTGCAAGAGACAGTGAATGAGATCATCATCGCATTGAGTCACTTTACGTGCTGGGCAGCTGGACTTATGTCGGCACGACCCCAACCGACCGACAGTGTAAAGTTGACGGAGTCGGCCAGCCAGGCCCAAAGCCGTGACATGAACAAGCTGGTAAATAAACAGGCAAGACCCGTTGAACGTTACGACCCGTTAACGGTGCCGGAAGTGACAACAATGGCTGAGACGCCGCCTCAGATACCGTCGTTGGGAAGGGCTCGCCGAAAAAGAACGAGGAAAAACAAGAAGAGGTCGAGCGAGCACCGCAAGAAAGGGCGCAAGCGCCACTCAAGGTACACCGGATTGGTGCTGAGGTGGAATGGACTTGTGTTTGGCAGTGCTGAGTGCCATATGTTGTGTTAATGTTGCGTTATCCTGTGTCACAAGTGTCAAAGTGTTTGTGCTGTGACGTCATGTGTAGTATTGCACAATTGTTGACAGACCATTGTACGTTTGTATTGCTTGAAGTATGTGATGGAGTTTTGTATTCATGTACATGTGTCTATATTATATGTGTTGTGAGATTGAATTGCATTGTACAATTGTATTGAGTGATATATTGTGAATGTGACGTGTCATGAGTGACGGACTATGTTACAGTCTTTGAGAGTGTTGGGACTGTTCACGCTCGTTTCTGTGGTTTTGAATATTACGAGATAATATTCTTAAAGTGGGGGGGGGCAGTGTCACAAAATGAGCACTCCGCCAAATTTTCGCGAAGAAACGCCGTAGTGACGCCACGAGGTCTACTTATAAAAAAAAGAAAACAAACATCCAAAGACTCCCCGGGCGCACGACTCTCTCCCCTCGGAAGCGTAGGTTCGCCGACGAACCTCCTCACCCCACATCGGCGGCCGAGCAAGCCCTCGAAATTTCTAGATGGAAAGGGGCGTGGTGATGCCGGGTTGAGTCATCCGTCGCGGACGGCCCTCGTACCGTTTCGCGCTTTCCGCCAGCCTTCGCTGCGCATCACGCCGACGAAATGATGAGAACTTTCTTGAATCTCGCGCGGAAGGTATTTAATCGAGCAGCCGAGATGAGAGAGGAGGAGAAGACGGAAGTTAGCGCCAGAGCGAGTGGGGATTCCGCCGTGTAGTCGGCGAAGGTTTTGTCCCTAGAGACAAGGCAGGAGAAGATTTCCACCTGAGGAGTGACGGCTTGAGCTACAGGCAAGAGTGTGTGTTTACCGCTATCGAGCGAAGACGCGTGGCAACAGCTGCGTGTGTGAAGCCGATGTGTTTCCGGCGAAGAAGTTTGAAGCTTGGAGAGTGACCAATTGAAGACGCGAGGTTTCCTGGAAGAAAAACTTTGGGGGCAGCGGAATGACAACCAACGCGAGGTTTCCTGAAAGAGAAACTTCGGGGGCAGCGGAACGACAACCGACGCGAGGTTGCCTGGAAGAGAAACTTCGGGGGCAGCGGAACGACAACAACGCTGGACTTTGAGTGAGTGATTCTCCGAAAAGTATCATCCAGACTTTTGTTCCAAGAACTTTGGACTGAATAGGTTTTCTATCTCTTCAGTCTTTAAGTGTCTGGGTTGTTCAATGCATGCGACTGCATTGTAGTGCATATTGTTGTCTGTGTCCGTTGTTTCGAGAGGGGCTGATTGTACTGTGTAGTACGTTGTTTGATTGGTGACTTATTGTACTCAGCTATTGTGGAGTGAGCATACTTGTGTATTGTTTTTTCATCTGCCATTATTGAGAATATAATTCTGTTTTGTTTATCAACCTTTGGCTCTGAATTCTTTGGGCCACAGCCGGCGTCCACTGATGCACCAAAAAGGACCACTTCTAAATTGTCCACGCGTTCGTGGTGCGGTTGGGGGGCTGATACTTCGGCCCTTGAAATTAACACGGCGATCGCCTCCCTAATTAACGGGACCTGTGACACTCACTTCTTGACTCACAGTATGTGAAATGGTCTGATGTTGCCGTAAGGGAGCACAACATCACAAAGATGCAGCAGATGCTTCCTGACCTTACTTATGTGGTTGGCTACTGCGCACATGCAGCTGTAAAAAAGCTTGAATGTGCCTCCTGCAAGGAAAACCTTGTTTTAGTAGACGAGAGTTGAGAAAAAGAATGGTTTAGGTATTGCCACTGCCATGAAAGTTGGCCTCATGTTTCCTAACTTATTGTTGTACAGGCAGTTTTAACAATAAAAATAGTGCTTCAACAACTTTTAAGCGAGAAAATTGCAACTGAGGTTTATGCTTCTCCGAAGCAAAAAGAGCTTTTTGTTGCCCTGACATCATTGTTTACCGACAGTAATGAAGACCTTGACACTTGTGACCAGTGCATTCAACACAGCACGTCAAAAAGTATATTCTAAGGGCTGCTGCGAATGTTTTCTTAAGCAATCTGTGCAAATAGAACATTGAAAATCTTACGGCAAGTAAAGAAGAAAACGCGAAAAATAAAAACACTGCAACCTTGACCTTCTCTAGCTGCAAATGCAGACAAGGATGTTTTGTAAAATGCTGCTTATGCAGACAGGCATATATTGTTTTGTAATTGTCTTTTTTGTTCGCATGTAAAATTATTTGTTTGTGGGAAGTGGTATGCAATATTCATTTTGACGTGTTCAAGGACGTAATCAAGAAATGAATAACTGGAAAAGCTGACTTTCGTTTGCATTTGTCTTACTAGATATTGCTGCATTACTACAGTTCAAAATAGTTTTTGCATCCAATCATGAAACCAAGCAACTCCCTATCGAGGGTACTGTCATATTAACGATCCAAACAGGTGTAACGGTAGAAATGCCAACGCTGCCTGGGAAAAATTGGGGAAGGAGGATCACTGAAGAGACACCGGAACCACCACTGCTATCATGCGGGAAATTTAGTGCGTGACAGCAAGCTAACAGGTGAAACGACGTCAGCTTGCCTAGTTGACAGCTCGGTTCGGGTGCATACTGAAGGCGAGATTGAGGTTTGGACACCTTACTTCAGCGGGTAAGTTACGGCCCTGTATATGACGATCCCCCTGTACGACGTTATCGACGGGAACACTGACAGTGCGCGAGCGTAAAACGTTGTAGAATGTTTTGGGAAACACCCTAAGATGGCCCTTGTTAACGCAGGAACGACGAGATAAATTTTAAGAGAATCCAGCGAAAGACTTCACCCGAGCTCAAAATGAAGCAGTGGTGCAAAGTAAGGAAGATATTGAGTTTGTCGTGTAGGACAAAAAAAGTTGGCCGTGTAGGTGAAGATGTAGCAAAATGACCTGAATCTACCACGAGTGAAAGGTGACGAAGTCAGTCTGTCAGGCTTCATGACATAATAAGCGCAAGCTGGCGAAGAACCAACGAAGATCGGTAGATTTTGACGAGGCTTGGCTGGTGTAGAAAGCCTTATTGATAGCAGAGGCTCCGCCTCAGATACAATCGTTCGAAACGGCCTGTCAGAGCAGAAAGAAGGAGGACAAGATGAGACGTTTGTCATGGACAAGTCTTGACAACGTCGTCACTGCAGATGACGCATCTTGGTCGCTGTTGCATGCAATGTAACTTGGCAGAGAAGCGTGAATGGTAAGTGCGCCAAAACCACACGAGCTTCCACGTGTGCAAAAAAGCGCGGGAAGCTCGCCGAGCGAGCAACGCAAGAAAAGGAGCCAGCGCGACATGGCGCATACATGAATGGTGTTGAGGTTAAACGGTAATGTGTTTAGTAGTATTGAGTCTCAAAGCGTTGTGTTGATGATATCCTGTGTCACTAGCACATCTGGAATCACTTAGTGGCTGATGCGTTGTCGTGATGTCAATGATATTGTTGTAATGTGTCCCAAAGGCAGTCTTTGAAATGTGTAATGAGTGTTGTGCTCATGTACCTGATGTATTGGGATGTGAAGTTGTATTTAGAGTTCCATTGTGAATGTTATGTGCCATTAGGGATGGACTCCCTTTACAGTACTTTTATAATGAAGCTGTTAACGCTTATTTGTGGGGTTTCAAATAGTACAAGATAATGTTATTCAAAAGTCGGGGGGGGGCTGTGTCACAATCGAGCGCTCGCCAAAGCGCACGCCTCTGAATTCGAACTGCTACGTGAAACAATTGTGCATATGTTTGCATCTTTTTAGGGGCGAAGCTCCTTATGGCGTGGCTTGTGCGTACCTCGTAGCACGTAACCACAAGTGCCACATACCCGAAATATGTAGAACATTTGACCTCCAAGGTGGTGCCGGTGAAAGATTTCTTCTGTGCGTTGTTTAACAATAAAAAATAGTGCTCAATGTACATGCCAATGGCTGCTAATGGGGAATGACAGACAGGAGCATTCGGCTTTTACTCAACGCGCATGCTGCGATCCCCCTTAGCAGCCATTGACATGTACATTGAGCACAATCGGACAAGAAAGGGTTGCTACATTATACTAGCTGGGTGTAACCTCCTTAGTTTTAGAATGGTTTAGCGAGCGTTGAGCCACAGGACCATGAATACAATGAACTAGTATATACCATGAATGAATTAGAGGTGGTTAAAGGGGGGAAGCAGATACGAAGCGCAAGCCGTAAGAAATTAAAAGCTGAATCCTCCTGCCTCTCATTTCACATTAGCAGCCACTGGCATGTACATTGAGCACTATCTGACAGGAAAAGGTTGCTACGTTATACTCGCTGGGCGTAACCTCCTTGGTTTTAGAAAGGTTTAGTGAGCATTGGGCCGCAGTGCCATGAATACAGTGAACAAATATATACCATGAACTCAAGGTTGTTGAAGGTGGGAAGTAGACCCGAAGCGCAAGCCGTGAGAAAGTATGCTTGTGCCACCTCTACTTTAGTCCTTGGAATGTCCACTGAATAGCGGTGCTTTTATATGGGGAATATATGGTAAAAAGATGCGAGATGGTGGGATTTCGAGTGTTGATTAGATGGACGAACGGACACACAGACAGATGCATAGATGGACGCATGAACAGACGCAGGGGCGGATGCATGAACGAATGCAGAGACGGGCGCACGAACAGACGCATGGACGGTCACACAGACAGACGCATGGACGAACGAATGCTCCGCCCCACTCTCCATTATTGACTCCGTGCATGTGCTGCCATTTTTTTTATATCCTGTCACCCAATAAAAAAATTTCAACGCAGTCATCTTCCCTCCGCATGCTTCGCATAATGTCAATTCCCGAGTACGTGAGATCTGCCGATATTTTTTTTGTTTTTTACTTCAATTGATCCTTTCTTTCACTGTGCTCTTCTTAGTTCTGAGTGTTAGCATATAGGCAGTGGTATGGGGCACACATTGGTACAGCTTCTCCATGCTGCGTAAGCATATATATGCGCAGGTTGCATACGGCTGAATGCTATCAGGTAGGTCTGGCGTTTCTCTTAAACTATGATTAGTAATTGCTTGTAGGTAACCTAAGTGAGCACAGACAAAGTTTATTACGCTGTTCAAATGATCCCCAAGTTCATGCAGCTTGTACTTACTGTTAGGACACTTGTTACGGCTCAAAACACGTCCGAAACCTATGAGCGGCCGCACGCTAATTCAAAAATATTTTCCTGGCTTAGAACAAAAACTAGTTTGATAAAACTTTCTTAATAGGTAGCTCATGAAAGTTGCTAATAAATCTGCTACTGAGCGTATTTTTAGTAGCACCGCCTCAATGTTGAATTCACGGCTGTACTTGTGCAAAGTTGAACACTTCTGCAACTTTTTCGCTGCCTCTAAGCTTTATTTCGCACTGTATTCGCCTGAAATAACTTTCAGGCTACAGTAAAACTTTATAAAACATGCTATTGTCAATTATTTATTTTGCTTTTGTGTTGTTTTTTAATGAAAAAAATTACCAATATGAACTGATTTCTGCTTATTCGAGGCCTCATAAAAAGTTCACGGCAGTGTAAAAGCTCCTAAAACCTATTTTAGGTAAAACGCCTATTATTGTTGTAATGGTCAAAATTTGCCTTTTCGTAATTTAGGAAGAACAGATTTTTCGACATTGCGTTTTACGACCTATGGTCTCGAGCTTTCCGAAAAACTTCGTATAAACTTTAGGTACTCGAAATTTTTTTCGCAAAATATATTCTGGGGAAACAATTTTGACTTCAGGTAGATAGTCCTGAAATTTTTTCAAGTAAATCGGTGATGTCGAGCGCCAAGGTTGGGACAGTTGGCGGGGATTGTCCCATACACAGGGTGTCTCACTATAAATTTAGCCAGAGTTTAAAAACATGCCGGAACACATAATTACGACGCGACCGAATGCATGTTGCTCATCGTTGCCTGGAGTTTGTCAGACTATTTTTTGTGTTCTCACGTATTGTTTATTTATATCTGTTTAATAAACTAACTTTTGAAGGAACGAGGTGCATAAATACGTTCTATGAGGAAAATCTATATCACTTTAAAAATCGTCCAAGTAGATAGTTTTGAACTTTATATCTGTTGAGTATTAGTGTTTTTATGTTCAGTACGAATGCCCGCGGAACACAAAAAAATACCACGTGACAAACCTGCTCGCGCGTCAGTGCGCACAATTATTCTAGTTCTCCCTAACGTTCCGCGTACGAATAACACGCTTACCTCGCATTGATTCATGACAGTGATAAGCAGTCACGGCAGTTATCGTTTTCGTTGCCTATAGCAAAACGTGTTCATCGTGAAGTCACCACCGTCGTTGCGGCCCTGCTAAGACAGCACTCTAGTAGGTCGTATGCAAAACGTTAGGCAGCACTAAAATCATTGTGCGCACTGGCACACGAGCGGGATCGTCACGTGGTATTGTTGGTATTTCACGGGCATTTGCAATTAGCACAAAAACACTAATACCTAACAGATATAAAGTTCAAAACTGTCTAATCGGAAGTTTCGCAAACAGATGAATACTTTCTCAATGAAAGTTTTATTGATTTTTGTTTCTTGAAAAGATACTTCAATGAACATACCTAATTAAACAATATTTTAGAACAAAAAATAGTCTTACTAACTACAGGCAACGGTGAGCAACATGCATTTCGTCGCGTCGTAATCGCGTGTGCGGGCATATCTTTAAGCTTTGGCTAAAGTTACGTCTGACTACCTTTATAACAATGTAGTCGATCTACATATGATAAGAACAGATGTGTATGGAGGATTTGTGGGTTACCCAATCGTATCCAACGAAGCTTCTCTAACATATTCATCTTGCGGACATGGAAGTGATTTTTTCTACCGATAACAGCGTCACTCCTCCATTTTTTGCGTGCTGCAAACTACGTCCTCTTCCTAATAATAACTTATATTCCTACTCAGTGCGAAGCCATATACTAAATCTTGAGATTTCGACACGCTCTCGACTAGACAATATTGTAAATATTTTTTTAAAGTCTTCTTCAAAATGGTGTGCTAAGGACATTGCCATTGTATTTAAAACAATAAAAAATTTGCCTGATTCTATGTACACTGAGGATTGAAAATATGCGATGCATGAATGAAGGTTACTTGTCACTTCAAAATGGCTACAACGTTACGAGGCGCACGGAACTTATGCCGTTAGTGACTTCCATATCATGATTATCATGGTTGCGCCTGGCATTTGAGTTCGTCTTCCACTAACGTCACGGAACATTGAATTCGGTATATCTGGAGCTAGCGAAAGGGCCGAGAGCACACTATGAGCGTACCATGTACCCAAATTTTACGTGACACGCATCAAGATTATCATAATTTGGGCGTGTCATTTACCTTCGTCGTTCAATAACGTCGCGTATTACCAAATTTGGTATAGGTAAACCTAGCGAAACGGGAGGGACTGCATCACGAGCGTGATATTGAGCCATGTTTTTACATGACAAGCATGTCATAATTATCATGTTTGCAGCAGTCATATAACTTTGTCCTTCATTGACGTCACGTTTTATAAGATTTGGTACATGAGAAGCTGGTCGAGCGACCTTGAGCGCACCATGATCGTCGTGTGTAGTCATGGCTTACATGACATGCATGTCTTGATTTCTACGCTAGGGCCTGTAACTTACATTTGCCATGCATTTATCTCATACTATACCAATTTTGAAATAAGTCATGGCAACGAAACCACAGCAAGAGCAGCCAAACCTTGAAATGTAAATTATGACATACATAACATACATATTACGATTTTCATCGTATCACTAGCCACTTATGGTGGTCATCATGCAGTCAAGGTATGCCATACAAATATCGGTATTGATCCCATTACCGATAGGGCCTGAGAGGTAAAAGCTGTAGGCGGCTAGATAGAATTAGATAAATAGACAGATAAATAGATATATAGATACATAGAGATATAGATAAATAGATAGATAGACAGATAGATAGATAGATAGTTAGATAGATAAATAGATAGATAGATAGATACGGCTAAAGTCACCGAAGTACACTAAAAAATGCTTGTCATTTAAAATCGGCAGATACCACGTACCTTGCGAATCGATTTTAGGCGAAGCATGCGGATGGGAAGTGACTGTTTTGTATTTTTTTTACCCAAGCTTTATAACCTGGCTCTAAATATACGCATAAACGCACATAAAAACATACATTCAATACTCGCACCAATTTTATATAACCAGTTGTTGTTAGTTGAATAACGAGGCCTACAGCAACATGAATATGAGCAGCACCAGAAGCGGTAAGCTGATAAAAATCGCTGACGCGTGCGAAGGTAGTAGCCCTGGACACTGCTACATGAATCAACTTGAGCAGATGGCGCCTAATTAGATTTTACATTAACCTACAAGACGGCTGCGTCGTAGGAGTGCATAGTTATTGTTTAAAATATTGAATATTCAGCACTGCAACCACAATGAACGTTTTCACGAACTTTAAGGTGTACTTCAAAAATATTTATTAAAAATGTGTTGGTAGACAGATATACAGACAGATAGATAGATAGGTAGATACACAGATAGATATATAGATAGATAAATAGATAGATATATAGAAAGGTAGATAGATA
Organism: Rhipicephalus microplus; assembly: GCF_043290135.1. Lineage (NCBI taxonomy): Eukaryota > Metazoa > Arthropoda > Arachnida > Ixodida > Ixodidae > Rhipicephalus > Rhipicephalus microplus. Next base: position 70,415,672 of record NC_134706.1, read on the forward strand.
GACAGATAGATAGATACATCGATAGATAGATAGATAGATAGATAGATCAGCTGCGGAAACTGGCAAACGTCGTGTCCGTACTGAAATACGGAAACAAGCTAACACCAGCAAACTGTAGGTCATTATTTTTGCTTTCTACCAGATATAAACTTTTCGAGCGTATTATTAGAGAATTAGCTGAGCGGGTTTACAAATGAGCGAAGAGGGCAGCGGAGCGTGACTCGATAAAAAACCTTATCGGGTCACGCTACGCTGCTCTCTCCGCTCGCCCACTCGCTCGTACACTCTAAGGCAAAACGGTGTTAAAGGGTTGTGCGGTTTGTCCCTTTGGGTACTAATGGGGCTGCCACAACCACTAATTCTTTTAAGAACTAACGGCGCCGGGTTTAACAGTTAGTCCCCACAGATGAGCTCAAGGGACTCACATTTTGTCCTCACACTTACACCTTAGTAACTGTTAGTCCCACAATTCACTTCGAAGGACTAACATTTAGCCATCATAGTCGCACCTTATAGATCAACTGGTAATCCCCACATATACACATTACCAGAAAACCGTTAGTCCTCGCAGTTGCACCTTGCCGAACGAATGGTTGATCCACTCAAATACTCACTTCGGATGAACTTCTTGTCCCCAGTTTAAACATTGTTTTTTGGTTAATTTCCGCCAGGCCTAATACTTTTTTTGCCTGTTTTTCTGCGCACTGAGCAACAAATTGCACAGAAAATAACACACGGAAAAGTAGTTAGCCACCTATGTAAAACAGCTTTCGTAGTCACGGCAACAACGAACGACAAAAGTGAGTCATTGAGATCTTTTATTTTTCCGCATACACATGAAGTTTCTTCCTTCTTTTAAGTGAATTCGTGATGAAGTGTACAAGTTCAGTCTCAATGTCGAACTTTGTTCACTTCTTGGGGAGCTCCTCCAACCGAAGCGATGGATGAAAGGCATTGCAGCACCAGCACACGCAGCCTTCAGCCTGTTCCCACGGCTGCACGCACAATAATATAGTAAAAATAGTTAGGCACACGTCACAGAATAATAAGATGCATGCATATGACAAGTACGTGCTCGTTAATATAATAACAAGCGTCAAAATATGACACACAAATAACTTTACCTTCACATCTCGCACAGTCCTTGTGAAGCTGCTCTAGTGAAAGAGATGGATGACAGGCATCGCAGACGCCAGCGCACAAAGTCTTCAGCACGCTGTTTGCCCGCGGCTGCACAATAAGAATGTAAATAGTAAGCCACATGGGACATATGATGAATACAAATACATATGAGCAATACGTGCAAGGTGAAATAAAATAAATACGTGAGTTGTGACATGTATTAATTTCACCGTGATGTCACACATCGTCAAAGGCTCATTTCGATTCCGGTAGCACTACAGCTTAGGAGCGGCGGCCGCAGCCACAACTCCGCGAACCTCCGTGCCGCTAACAAGTCGGCGAGTCCTAAGCGAGCGACGTCGTTCAGCTCGAGCAAGCGAACGCGAGACCATACATGACGTTGCACGCGGATTGTCTGCCGGCAGCGAACTTCAAACAGGAGAGTGAGCGTATGCTTGGCCGCTGCCACAAGCAGCGCCGAACTGGTTTGGAGCTAGCGCCGAAGAAATAAACGGTAATGCGGCCCTTTTCCACAAACTCGAGCTAATGCAGCGCGCAAGCGCGAGTCCGCCACCGCGACCAGCGGACGGCGCCGAGCTGCTTGCGACCGACTGTAATGGCGACCAATTTTCAGTCACTTCCGACGCTAGCGAAAGACCCGCTAGCCCATGCTGGTGCACTTACCGCGCACGACATACTACAACCAAGCTCTTTACACGAGAACCCGCAACGTGCTTTCGACGACTGCCAACACAGCGACGAGGTCTCAGCCCAATATCGTCAGCCCGGAGCTCATCGCCGCGGCGAAGACAGGCGAGCACTCGATGAGCGAGCGTACGGGATCCCGACTGCAATGGCGGTGATTTTCCAGGCAGTCGCAAAGCACAGGCGAACTGCAGACGCCGAAGCTGACCTTCGCGATTCATTTCGTGCGTGCGATATACAACACGACCGAGCCCGTTGCCGGTAAGCACGATAAGCACGGTAAGCACACGCGACAAGTAAAATATAATAAAGAATGATAACCTACTTGCCTTACAGTTCAGCGCTGTTCTCTGCCCTGAGTCGGACTGAAGTATATATCCGATAGGCCTGTTGACTTCTCGGCCGCTATATTGGCCTCCCCAACCATTGCTGTCGTGTGTTGGTCGTGACTGGGGCTCTTCGATTTTCCACTTCTGGTTACCCGCGGGTTGCCAGAGCCAGCCAGAGCGTGCTCGTTTTTCTCGGGCTGCCCCCTCCCCGCACCCCGCGGCGCACTTCCGGTTGGCGTTCGTTTTTCTTGAGCTGGGTGGTCCTGCGACCGGCGGGGAGCCCGAAGGTGGCCAGACGCTTCCGGGACAATTTAGCGAGGTTCTTCGATTTTGAGGACTCTGGCAGCTCTCTGGCAGCCAGAGCTAGCCAGAGGGTCAGTCAGCTAGTTCCGGTCTGGACAGGAAACAGCGTCGTGGTCACGAGTGGGGGAATTCGAGACAACCCGATGCTGCTGATGATGATATGTGGGGTTTGACGTCCCAAAACCACCATGTGATTATGAGAGACGCCGTAGTGGAGGGCTCCGAAAATTTTGACCACCTGGGGCTCTTTAATGTGCACCCAAATCTGAGCACACAGGCTTACAACGTTTCCGCTTCCACCGGAAATGCAGCCGCCAAAGCAGGGATTCGAACCCGCGACCTGCAGGTCAGCAGCCAAGTACCTTAGCCACTAGACCACCACGGCGGGGCAACCCGAAGCTGCTCGAAGATCACAAAATCGAACGCTGGGACAGCCAGCGTAAAAGTTAACAAACTCTGCCGTCATGATAGCAAACGAAACAATTCGCTGCGTGTATGTTAGTTTTTTTCAGCATTTTTTGCTTGGAAATACTATAGTACAAACGTATTGCAGGACTGTGGAAATACGTAGCTAAGCTCGTTAAAAAGCTGACATGATATTCTCGAGCGTACTTATTGGGGTACAACTTCGCACGCTCGCACGATCACTCACTGCTTGCGCGAACGAAACAGCAAGCTGGCGCACGCTGCCTCGAGAACGATGCAAGGTAAGCTGCTGCTACGCTAAAAGATTAACAAGATCACGTCTTCTTAGTAGATGTATCAGTCACTGCACAACACGAGCGAAGTCACGCGAAAGTGATCGTGTCCCCAAAAGAGCTCAAGAATATATATCTGCTCAGCTATCGCGTATTATACGTCACAAACACACAGTGACCAACTTAGGTTTTTTTCTAAAGCTTATGATATGCGCAGGTATCGGTACCACGAGTGCGCATAGTATATAAAATAATTATTTGCAGGACACGTTCTCGACCCATTTTAAAACTTACCTTGGCATGTTTTCTACTCCCAAGTGGCACTAACGAATGTCATGTATATCAGCTTTGACTTGACCTACTAGGTCATAGTACATACAGTGCGGCATTATTACGAAGAGGTGAAAAAAGACAAAGCCAACGATAAAATGGGCAACGAATAGATGTACACAATTCTGAATCCATTGTCCGTTTTTTTTCTCGCGCCGTATTGTATATCATCATACCACACACGCAGGCTCATAGAAAGAAATGGGTGCGCGCGCCGTTCGCGACCAGCGAGCATCACCAACAGTCGCGATCTAGGGCCTTTTTTTACCAACGAAGATCAATCGAGTAGTCAGGACAGAGGTTCTAAGAGGTTCACGTACGCAAACATTCGACGGAGCGAGCTAGTTCGATCACAATCGTCTTCGCTAAGTGAACAGAAAGCAGGCACAGCTCCACAAACGACTACTACGAAAAAAACCCTCCAAAGTTGTCTTCATGCGTGCGCACGAACGTGTAGGACGTACATAACATTTGAGGCATGTGCACGACGTAGTTAACAGGCAACAGTTCACTGCGTTGTTCACAGGAGGAGGCTTCACGAGAAACATAACAAAAGCGATGAACAGTAGCCCAAAACACTCGCCGCCACTCGTAATTGCCGCATCTCGCAAGGTGGAACAGGCTTTAGAAGATAACGCCACATGAAATGACAAGCGAAGGTGCAGTCCTCAAGCGCCCACATAGCAATCCATCGAGTCCTCACAAAGATGGCACCGAGCGCGCATCATACCTTTTCGGCGTCTGCTAGCCCGAAACCTGCCCAAAACCTTCCAGAACGCTTCCACGACTAAGTTGTCCTGAAAGCGTCTGGCTACCCTCGGGCTCCCCACGGGTCGCCAGAACTGTCCAACCCGAAAAAAAAGAATGCCAACCAGAAGTGCGCCACGGGGGGGGGGGGGGGACGGAGCAGCCCGAGAAAAACGAGCGCGCTCTGGCTGGCTCTGAATGTTCGCGGGTAGCTAGACGTGGAAACTTGAAAAGCCCCACTATCTTGAAGCCAGAGAAATTTATCGCGGCGTAATGACGTGTCGAGGCTTGCTCCAGACTTCATGGTTGCAGCGAAACGCAAAAGCAGCAGCCCACGTTCATTCAAGCGTACACACAAGCACCATGTCACAATTGTTAGATCGCCGAATCCAGGCGGCTGTGGTTGAGCACTCCGAGCGCGACGCAACGCGATTCGTCGCCGGTAAAATACGGGGAAAGACTAAGCCAGCAGAGGGGGAGAAGGACATGTGTTCTGTGGAGAAGGAGGGCTAGTCACCTTGGCAACGCTTTTCGCGCTGCCTGCCATCCCCGGGCGGTTCATCCCTTTAGAGACTAAGTGGTTTCGCGCTGCATGCTTCCCTCTGTGGTTGCTCTTCAACGGTCTATTCGTTCATCGCGTGCGCCTATCGGGCCCCGTTACTAATTTTTCGGGTGATTTTGCCTTAGAGTGTAAACGCGCCCAGCTATCGGGTCACACTCCAATGACCTCTCTGCTCTCCTGCTTGCTGGTAAACCCACCCAGCTAAAACTCTATATTAACAAAAACAAATATTTGGAGACAAGACAATTGGGAATCTTCAAGCTTCGCCCTTAAGAGTTGAAGGTAATAGCGATATTTTGTCCCTAGTGCAAAATGGCTTGTGTCAGTTGAACTTTCGCAAACGACCGCACTTTGTGTAATGGATAGCATGCTTTAAACCACGGGCTATTGTAGCTTCAAATTTTTTCAAACTCTCAAGCACCCACTACTTGGCTTTAAGGAAAAAAAATGTGCAGTAACATTTGGGCTTTTTGTAGTGGGTGGCGCGCTTTAATCATTGAATTCATGGAAATTGCACGTTCAGACGCCGAATAGCGATGTACGCTTATACGACGCATTATTACCGCGATATTACATGGTACCTGGCAAATCGTGTATACACGATGCGTGTGTTTGTAAAACATGCAAGTTACATTCACGGCATTTCCAAACAGAGTAACTTCTCGATAGTTCCAAGATATAGTTACAGCTTGATAGCTTCCTTTGGCGCTGTGATATTATAGAGGTCGAGAAGAATGAAGTTGGCTATAACCAAATTTTGCGACAGCGTTGCCTCCATCATAATTTAACTGGATATGCAGGTCGAGCATTAAAAGAAAGTTATATTTCGCGCTCTTCAACTCTCACTTGTATTATTTCACGCTATTATGGGGAAACACAACATTATCAAACTTACAGCAAATATTCTCGGTCCAGAAAAAAGCACTTTGTTTAATAGAAAACGTCTCGATTCTAGAACACGCAGAACCTTTATTCCACAAACATAAAATTATGAAGATTCACAACATATACAAGCATAAACTACTGAGAACATACAAAAATGCCATATTAGAAAGAACACAGCTATTCGAAGAAATTGAAAATCTTCGAGCAAATACAATTGCCTATCCTTTCAGATATCACCCACCATACCACGTTCCTTTCTCGCGTACCCATTAGGGGAAAGAAAAACTTGGTTATGTACTCGCAACCACACTAAATGAACTATAACAAAGAAATGTTGACGTTCTTAACTTTACTAACAAAACCTTATTAGATATGTTTATGCAAATGTATTAGAACTACTCATGTTTGTATATTTACAGTAGCTGGCTTTACTAAAGTGATTGTAACTTAAAACATACATTGATGTTTTTTTTTCGTTAAAACACCGTAGTCTACATAGCTACCTTTGGTAATCGCATTGTATATACTGTGGCTATATAGACTTGTTAGAAGTTTTGCCCTGTCACTAGTGCTGTACGGGTGACCAGAGCTTAGTCAATCTGCGCAAGCGCAGCTTTTTCTCTGTTCCCCTATTTTCGCAGTGACAATGCGCTGTATTGTCTGAAGCGAAAATAAAATTTGATTTGATGATGATGATGATGCTGATGAGTAATTTTCTTTTTGTGTCTCTTCTGTAATGAGGAGGAAGTCGTCAGTCATTACCTACCTTCTAGTCGCTAGTTCAAGTAATTGAGAAACAGATTCATAGTACTCCTTGTTTGAAATCTGGGTCGTAAATATCAGAATTAGGTGTATTTCTTTCAGCGCTTTTACTCTGCACTACAGCTACAGGAATGTTTTCTTCGCTGTTGAGGAATTTATCAACCAGAATAAGTGAACATCTAGCTAATTGTTTCATATATAAAATACCTCTTCAATAATAATTTCTACCTATATTCATTATATTATTTAGTTATGGCTTATATACGTAGTATGCTAAAGAAAATACTGAGAAAAATTGCCTAGTACTTGGCCAATAACCTCTATTGGGTATGAGCCATCTGAGCAGTAATAGAAGCAGACGTGTGGCTTCAAAGATTTTTCTCCGTTTTAACAAGCACTCTAGTTATAACTCAGGTACAAAATACAGTGTGGAAAATCTCTCTTGTGGGTTAGAGCCAAGACATAAGAAGTTGTACCCACCCCGAAGCAATACCTGTTCTAGTATCTTAGGTACATACGTAACCAACATTTGCAATAAATACCTTGTAAGAAAAAGAAGAACAAACTACGTACGACTCTGAATAGAACACTTGCTTTTCACGCGAACTATCTCTTTTCGATCTTCACTCAGGCCGAAAACAATAAAAATATTTTTTTATTTGCATCTTTTTCATTTTTTTCTGTCACGCCCAAGTAAATAATTTTTTCGCTCATAACCAACAACGCCGACGCCGAAATTTCTGTGAAACGTGCTCTTTAGCGCTAAGGCAATAATTGATTTTGCCGATCACCGCATCGTTTTTGTGCTCGCTGTTCTATTACACAGTTGCTTGAAACTATGCATGACATTGCTTGTTCTCTTTATGATCGAAGACATATCGATTGCTAAACTTTTGGCTTCTTCACAATTTTCCCGTCGAGAACAAGCTGGTTGATTGGATAGCGGATTCTTTGCAGTCACGCTCTAAAATTGTTACGTTTAACCGCTAAGTCATCTGACCTATTGATTACATCAAGGGTGCATGAAGGATTCATGTGTGGACCACTTTTGTTTTATATTTATATACATAACGCAGCAGATATTATCTTTGGACCCTCAAATCGACTTTAAATATACGCAGTTCACTGTGTCATCTTTAAAACCATCTGTATTTCACAATGCCCATGGCCTACAGGCGAAGCACCATGCAATCCAAGATGGCTGTGGAAAGATGATCAACCAGTGAACTCGCATAGAAAAAAATAGGACGCGCGGAAGTACTTCCCGTGCCGCTTTCACAGGTGGAACTCTTGATCGTCCAATGAATGTATATCTAACCAAAGTACTTTCCCAATGAATAGGAATACTGAATGTTCGCTATCTCACTTAATGCCGCAGTTCGTAGGGTAGTGTCAGCTGATTGTCGGTGTATCAACAGTGCTTTGCATAATCCTGTGCGTGCTACAGAAACCTGGGCCACCTAGAATTCACGTGTGAACTGAATGGCACTCCGAGATAATTTGTGTCGAGCCTGACTTGTGAATTTGGGATGGCAGCAGCGATAATGGTTGCTAAAAACCACTTCTGTCTTTTCACCCAGTTGGCCCTCGTCATCGGAACGTTCATCCCTGTCTGCGTGGATTGTGCCGCGCACGTACCCAAGACTGGTACGTGCCCTCTTCCGGAGGGTTGCAGCGATATCGGCGCTGATTTCCTGAGACCCCCTCACCCATTGTGTGATGCGACACCGGAGCGTTTGAGGAAGGCCGCAAGGACATCGACAGCGACAACGGTGGACTACATAAGCTCGTTCTCGATGCATCACCCGTTCAGTGGGCATGGGATGGCAGCAATGACAATGGTCGCTAAAAATCACTTCTGTCTTTTCACTCAGGTTGGTTGTTATTCTATTCACTGTAGATGTAATAACGTATGTTTGCTGCTATTCCCATGCCTACATGTTTTAATGGTTACTGCTGCATGTTTTAATGGTTAAAGCCAGACCCCAAAGTACGGGATAATGCAGTCCTATTAGCTATAGGTCGCTTAACGGAGCACCTTGATGAGCGGCACAACATTCTTCTAGCATTCATTGAAATAGTCAAAAATAACCAAAAGGTTCTCGATAACAAAGCGTCCAACTTTACAACACGTTTAGCAAACCTTGAAGAAAAGGTGAACGCTTTGGAAAACGTATCCGAGGAATCGCATTCGGATTGTTCTGTTTGGATTGCGTCAGTGGTTCGTAAGGAGAATGCTACCCTTCGCGCACGACTTGACAACTACGAAGACCGATCACGACGAGACAACCTAATGTTCCACGGAATTACTGATGCTGCAGCCGAAACATGGTCAGACACAGAAGCAAAGGTTAGGGTAATTCTTTCAAGTTCTTTCGAGATGCAGCTTTCAGATGACGCGATATTTCGAGCCCACAGACTAGAAGCATTTCTAACAAACAAGTGCCGCCCTGTTGCCGTACGGTTTGCGTCATTCAAAGATGGAGATAACATCTTTACCCAAAAAGCAAAGTTGCGCGGTACGAACGTTAGCATAAACGAAGATTTTTGTAAAGCCACATGGGCAGCCAGGAAAAAACTAACTGATTTCGGTAAAGCCAGCGGTCAAAAGTATTCAGTAAAATACAACAAGGTTGTTATTAACAAGAAAAGTTATGTGTACTGCCCAGTCACTGATCGTGTCTTGTGTGTTGTTCCAGTTGACGATAACAACGAAAACGACACTAACCTAAGTCCTCCTCGCTTGTCGGTCCAAGCGTCTTTGTAGCAAAAAACAAATCCACGACGTGGTACTGTCAAACACAATGGTTCCTTTCTGCATAGTAATGTGGGAAGTGTAATAGGCAAGCTAGACGCCCTGTTATCTCTGATTGACACCTGCCTTGCAGACGTCGTCGTATTGACAGAGACGTTGCTTTCCGCGGAAGTGTATACCTCCAAAGCTCTAAATTGCGAAAAACATACAAGTTTTATTGATGCGATCGTGGATCGCGTTCCGGAGGCGGTGTCCTCATAGCTGTTGCAGACGATCTGGTTTTATCGCACAGTAGCTCTCGTTTGCCCTCTAAAATTAGTGTGCGTTAGTGTTCGTCTACACAATAAAGACGCTCTTGTTTGTGCGCGCTGGCGGCCTCCTAATGTATCTGCTGGTTTTTCTTCAGATTTGTACGATGCCCTTAACATGCTTCTTGTTCGGTTTTCCGCTTCGCTTATAATTCTTTTAGGCGATTTCAATTTTCCCGACATCCATTGGAATTTGCCTTGTACCTTACCTGGCTCCAGTAATTAGCCAGTTGGTCAACTCGCCAACCCGTATCACGTGTACTAGTTTTACCATATTAGACCTCATGTTCACAAATAACCCTGATCTCATCCAGTTTGTGTCAGTCGTGCCAGGTCTCAGTGATCACTCTGCCATTCATTTTCTCGTACCGAACATGCCGTCAAAAATTAGTAAAACCACAAAAATAATCAGAAACTACGGGAGAGCTGACTACACGTTGATAAATGCTGAACTGAAGACATTTTCATAGGAATTTTTTACTAGCATTTCTGAACACTCGGTAAACAAAAATTGGCTACGCTCTAAAGCTAAAATCGAAGAACTTACATATCGCTTCATACCACGCCGTAAAATAACCGATAACAATTGGTCTGCTTGGTTCACACCTACATTAAGGCGGCTACATTAATGAAAAGAAGCGCATCTTTTGAAGTGCAAAGCTCTCGGGCAACATCAAAAGATGGGATGATTATCGTAGTGTAGCCGACTAGTACGCATGCCCACTTTCACTTGCCAAGCACTCATATTTTGAACAAACGTTGCTTTCTTTGTTAGTAACTAATCCTCGTAGATTTTGGCAGGTATTCCGTGGAAATAACAAAAAACAAATCGACCTAGTTTCAGGGAGCGAATCATTTATTCCGAGAAAAAATTGTTGCCTAGCTCTTAACAGTGTATTCGCATCTTCATTTGTAAACGTGGCGCATACCACTGTTCTTAACTTGTCTACTCACAACTACGATCTAATGGAGCCAGTACACCTTGATTGGGAGGGCATAAGGAAATTAATTGAAAATCTCAAGCCTTTTTTTCCCGCGGAGATGACGGAATTAATGCCAAGTTTCTCAAGAACACCACAATGTTTTCGTCCTTAATACTGTGCAGAATTTTTTCAGTCTTTGGAACCGAGTGCACTGCCAAACGAATAGAAAGTGGGGAAGGTAGTTCCTCTTCAAAAGTCAGGTAACACCAACGATCCCCACAATTATAGACCCATCTCACTATCTAGTGAGCCATGTCAGCTATTCGAACATGTCATTTACTGCAACTTAGTCAACTTTCTTGAGAGTAATTTTTTTACTAACTTTCAACATGGTTTTAGAAAAAGTTACTCGTGTGAAACTCGGCTTTTATGCTTTACTAATGATTTGTTCTCTGCTATTGATCGTGGTACTTTTATTGATTGTGTATTTATCGACTTTTCTAAAGCATTTGGCACAGTTTGTCACGAATTATTACATTTAAAATTAGGTCAACTAAATCTTGACCCACACATCTTAAAATTGATCAAGTGCTTCGTACGTAACCGCGAGCAATTTGTGACTTCTAATGAATGTAACTCTCCTCTTACTGCTGTAACCTCAGGTGTGCCTCAAGGCTCTGTATTAGGTCCCTTCCTTCTTTAATATATATCAATGATTTGCCTTATAACATTTACTCCTCTAATAACTTATTCACTGACGATTGTGTTTTATACCATGAAATTTTGACCTCTAACAAGACTGACACTCTGCAATCTGACCTAGACAATATTTCCTTGCGGTGTAATAATTTGTTAAAAAACTTAACACAAATAAATGCAAATCAATGAGGATAGCTCGTAACCTTTCAAAAGTTTCGTCCCCCTCGTACCTACTTAGTAACACTCCCCTAAACAACGTTTCTTCTGTAATTACAAGTAACTTGGTGTTATCATTTTAACAACCTGTCATGGCAGGCTCACGTTGACTACATAACATGCAACGCTAATTGAACTCTTGGCTATTTGCGTCGAAATTTTTCTCTTGCTCCATTTAACCTAAAGTTCTCCTCTATAAATCATTAGTGCGGTCAAAACTTGAATATGCGTCGTATATCTGGGATCCTCATATTCACATGCTCATAGACAAAATTGAATCCATTCAGAATCGCTCAGCATGTGTTATATAGTCCAATGACTCTCGAACTGCAAGTGTCGCATTAATGAAGGCTCAACTAAATTTGCATAACCTCTCAATACGACGCAAAAATTCACGTCTCTGTCTCTTTCATAAGATTTATCACACTAACAGTGTGATATCTCTTTCATAAGATTTATCACACTAACCTTCTCTGATTCACTGTTTTTCCAACCAGCCTACATATCAGCACGCAATGACCATCAATACAAGGTTGGGGTTTCCTTCTGCCTTACGAACGAGCACTTCAACTCTTTCATCCCTAGAGCATGTACAGACTGGAAACACCTTCTCGCATCGATCGCTTGAATCACAGACGCCAACGCGTTCAAATCAGTCATTTTTGAAACTGCATTACGATTTATTTTAATCCTGCTGTTTTGTTTTAATTCTTATTGATTTTTGTTGTCCCACTCCTCGCTATAATGCCCAGTGCCTTGCAAGTAAATAACCGAAATGAAATAAAATAAGCAAGTTGTGTGCTGTTGGGGCTACACAGGGCCAAATTTTTACCGTAGCTGTGGGTTGCAATAATACGCCGTCGTCATTACTTGCGCTGTAAGCATCATGCAGCTGCTTCTTCAACAGAGCACAAGCATTTAACTTCCCAATAAGTAGCGCATGTGTCAGAGCCATGATCAGACTCTACCAATACGCAATTCACTGCGCTTGGATGTTGGAGGTTTCATCAGTGCGATCGAAACAAAGATATCAAAACGAATGCACGCGTACGGTTTTCGCAACGTCAAAATTGTAAAAATTTGTTGAACAACAACGTCGCTTGGACGGCACCGATGAAGAGCAGGAGACGTTAGCGTGGACTGTAGTCGTAACTGCATATATCATTGCTCTAATTAATTCGCTTCGCTGGTCGAGCTGAAGCGTATTGAGGCATGCGTCATTTTAATATTCACTTTATTTGCGCTACACTCAATGCACAAGAAAAATTCCGCCATATCCACAAAGTGAATGATGATGAGTGGGCGAAGCTCCGGAGTTAAACCTGGTTAACCATGAATCTTCTGTACATTTTGCCCACTCGATTTTATTACATAGCTCCCCTAGCGTACGTCGCCGCACTAAATCGAACGATTGCCTTCAACCAATGACACGCGCCATATGTGACATCATTTCTATTTTATAAGATCTCGCGTCTTCCATCAACTACAAGTACCGCTTTCTAGTTTATAACATCTTGCATCTTTTCATCATCAGCTACAAGTACCACCATCTAGTAAACACTACAAGAACTAAACCAGAGGTGGCTACATACAGGAGACGGTACCACCATCTAGTGAACACTGCAAGAACTAAACTAGAGGTGGCTACATACAGGGGACGGTACCGCCATCTAGTGAACACTGCAAGAACTAAACTAGAGGTGGCTACATACAGGCTACAGGGGACGCACAGCCCACGCCCTAAGGAGCTTCACCCCTAAAACAGTTTTTTGTCGTTTTGAGCTTGCTTAAGAGTATGACATATTAAATACAATCAAATTGACTTACGAGCGTGAAAAAAAACATCTGCGCATGATGGGACGGGAAGTGCAACTTGCTCCTCGTGAGCTAGAAGCTTATCGTTCATCGTGGCTGTCACTCTCAGCGCGTTTACAACCATCTACGCCCAGTGAAAAATTCTCGACGTCAAGACGGTTTCTTTGAGAATTGCTGCTGAAAGTAATCTTAGGAATTTTTTTTGCCGAACGACTTCGACAGCACAAACAACGCGTCATTGCACAGTCCCAACAAGGCATTACTCACCACGTTTATATGGGGGTACATACGGAAAAATTTTTGCTCCAATACCAAGCAAAAAAGAAATCACTTGCAGTGTGCTACCATCGATCAAAAAACGTAAAAAAACAGGATGCGCGGCGTAGGCAGAGGTTTGAAAGCGCTAATTGTGAGCCTGAGCTACTTTCCGTTTGCAATGAATGTTATCAAATTCATGCACTACAAAATCATTGACGAATGCTATATGCACGTAAAACAAGGTGAGCTTCAACCGCAAACGTTAGACAATAACATTTACCTATCCAACGTGGCTGCAGAAAATCTAGCGAAGCTAATATATGTACTCTGCGGGCTATATGTGAAAGCGAGAGTTGCCACGTATTTCATGAAAACTTGCTCTCTAGCTCGAACAAATCAGATTTATCGTGTCACGGATGGTCTGGTATATTCATGTACGCACGCAACATACCGAGTGGTTTGTGTTCGTTTCTTGCTAACGCGTTAACACTGAGGCTAGCAAAAACCGACAAGGGAGCATCTGCCTACTGATCATCCATGAGAAGACGCTCCTGAATTCCGCTAAGCAGAGCGATAGTCTATGACATTGAGAATACTCGTGATCAGGAGGCGCTGAACAGCGCCCTTTTATCGTCGTTTTGTAACTGGACTGAAATATGTCAAATGTGTATTACCTTCCAAAATACTGTATTTACACCCTTTACAAATAAGCCTCTTTATTTCACATATATAATAACAGTATAGGTATAGTACGTGTTACGCAGTTTAAATACACTGTTGTAACTATCAGAACAAATTTAAAATCGCACACGTACGCCGAAACTTTCTGCAACAGTTTAGTTCTCCGAAAAACCTTGGTTTCTCCGACGCACAATCAACAACTCGACAACAGAATGCAGACTAAAACCGCGTATACACTCTAAGGCAAAATTACCCGAAAAATGAGTACCAGAGCCCAATAGGCGCGCGCGATGAACGAATAGACCGTTGAGGAGCAACCACAGAGGGAAGCGTGCAGCGCGAAACCACTTAAGTCTCCAAATGCAACGTCATGTTTGGTCTCGCGTTCACTCCGCGTGCAACGTCAAGTTTCGTCTCGCGTTTGCTTGCTCGAGCTGAACGACGTCGCTCGCTTAGGACTCGCCGATTTGTTAGCGGCACGGAGTTTCGCGGAGTTGTGGCTGTGGCCGCCGTTCCTAAGCTGTTGTGCTAAGGGGATCGAAATGAGTCTTTGACGATGTGTGACATGACGGTGAAATTATCAGCATATCATATCTCACGTATGTTTTCATTTCACCTTGCACGTATTTCTCATATGCATTTGTATTCATCCTCTGTCACGTGTGACTCACTATTTTACATACTTATTGTGCAGCCGTAGGCACACAGCATGCTGAAGACTGTTTGCGCTGGCGTCTGCGATGCCTGTCATCTATCTCTTTCACAAGATCAGCTTCACAAGGACTGTGCGAGATGTGAAGGTAAAGTTATTTGTGTGTCATATTTTAACGCTTGTTTTTATATTAATGAGCACGTACTTGTCATATGCGTGCATCTTCATATTCTGTGACTATTTTTACTATATTATGATATGTGCAGCCGTGGGAACACAACAGGCAGAAGTCTGCGTGCGCTGGCATCTGCAATGCCTGTCATCCATCACTTTCGTTCGAGGAGCTCCCCAAGGAATGAACAAGATTTGGGAACGAGACTGGACTTCTACACTTCACCATCAATTCACTTAAAAGAATGGAGAAACTTCAGGTGTATGTTAGATTTCGATATCTCACTTGTGTCGTTCGTTGTTGCCGTGACTGCGAAAGCTATTTTACATAGATGGCTAACTACTCTTTCGCGTGTTCTTTTCTGTGCAATTTGTTGCTCACTGCGCAGAAAAACAGGCGAAAAAAGTATTATGCCTGGCGGAAATTAAACAAAAAGCAATGTTTAATTGGGGACAAAAAGGTAATCAGATTGAAGTATTTGAGTGGATCAATCGTTCCTCCGGCAAGGTGCAACTGTGAGGACTAACGGTTGTCCGGTAAGGTGTATATGTGTGGATTAACAGTTGCTCCATATGGTGCGAATGCGAGGGCTAAATGTTAGTCCTTCCAAGTGAATTGTGGGACTAATGGTTACTCACTAAGGTGTAAGTGTGAAGACTAAATGCTAGTCCCTTGAGCTCATCTGTGAGGACTAACTGTTAGACCCGATGCCGTTAGTCCTTCAAAGGAATAATGGTTGTGACAGCCCTATTTGTACCCAAAAGGACGAACCACACACGCTTTTAACACCCTTTTGCCTTAGAGTGTAGCATTTGTCCGGCTCAAATTAGCATCGGTTAATAAATCACCTAGCCTCATGAGTGACATATATATAGCCTTGTTTGTATCTTCTTTTTTTAGCAATAAGGGTCATTTTTCGCCGTTATGACTTGAGTTTCTCGCCTCCTTCATATGCTCAAAGTTTATCGCTGCAGCCCCTCTCGAACATTGGTGCACCTGCAATCGCATCATCCTCCCGCATTATATGGTTCCCGGTCGTTCGAGTATTCTAGCATAATATGCTTCATTGCATCTTCTGCACATCATATCGATCTATTTTATCCTCTAAATATTTTGCTCAATATATTCAGTTCAAACTCTTCTCATTTTTTCACAAAACTGGACTATATATCGAATGAACTTGATGGGTAACTGCGCCGACTCTTTGTTGAGCAACTTGAAACAGAATTGCCTAAACGTGTATTTCAGGGAATTGTATTTTTTTTGACGTGGTGAACATCTACGTTTACAACTGCTAGTTCTCAAAAACTGACATGGCAATATTTGTAAATGAATAACATTTAAGACCGGTTGCTATCCTGTTAACTGAATTGATCTTTCGTGGGAATAGATTTTGTTTAAATTAAGGAACCAATTTTTATCCAACCACCCTTGAGTCTATCACACAGCCCCTGCCAGGCCGTGCCGACTCCGATCCGACCAACTTCGCGCCCACATGCCGACACTGAAGAGTGAACCAGTGGCACACCGACGACGACAATTTTGGTGCTATTGTGAGATATGAAGGAGACGCAGTGCCCTGAGGCACTTTGTCCCAGAGTGTCACGTAACTCATGGACAGATCATCACCCATAAGTCGGTCCTGGCACTTTCTTTCTCCCAGGGTCTCGTCAGAGAGAAGATTTGTTTTGGACAGACGGTCACAAGCTGGTAAGGGGGGCATCCTCAGCGCCACACAGACGCGGCCTGCCTCCCAGGGTACGAGCTAGAGAGACATGACAAAGGGGCTACACTTCGCCATGGTAACTTCTGTCACAACGCATTAAGTGGGCGCACCCTGGCAAAGTGGGCGATCTCAACGCGCCGGGCGCGTTGTGGTCATGGCTTGTCTTTTCGCCTCCACGGGTCATAAGACTCGACAGAGGGGCTACCCTTTGGCGCATCAACTTGCATCACCACACACAACGCAGACGTACCCTGACCCTCACCTAAGGACTTTTCCAATCGCTGCTCGGGTAGCCGCAATGCACGTGCCAGAACCACTGCCACACACAAGCGTATGCTGAACGAGCATCGCATTCACTGATTCAACCCCCACTGGGTGTGGCAGGTGTGCCGGCACGAGCGGCTAGCACCTGGAACGGTACTAAGAAAATACCCGCCAATGCAATGACTACCTTCACTGCGTATGAAACGCTTATAGCCTGTCATGTGAAAGAAGGACCGCCCTATGGCGCAGTAACTTATGTCACGGCACACAAAGTGGACGTACCCTGACACTGACGTACGTCTGGAAGCTGCTGACATCTCTAAAGATGAATGGCCTATCGTTTGGCGCAAGGCGCCTTGTGGTCATGGCCCATCTCCTGACGACTAGGGCCTAGTGAGATTCAGTTCGTTCTTTGAGGACTATAATATATTAATGTTTAGTGCACAAGCCACGGCCAATGCGCCGAACATAACGTTATATGTTGAATCAGCACAGGTAAAAGCCAGCTTCACCCTTCCCGGAGAAGAAAGTCACCTTCCGGCTCGGCAAGTAGAGTTGCCGGGCAAGAAGAAGCAGCCAAGAGGGATCTTGTGGGGAAAGCCGATGTAATGATTAAAGGAACGTTCGTCACTATGTTTGTCGATGGCGGACAGGAAAGGATTACCATCAACAATTTATTTGATGGCATGGGTGGAACGGCTGACGGCGCACGGATACGCTACCGTGTGCAGCGCCGTTGAGTTGGACGTCGCGGCCAACCCAGCAGTCAGGGTCGCAACTCCAGAGGTCCAGGATCAGGCCACGGCTCACGAGGACCACACCCGATAGGCCTCGCCCACGAACCTGCTCCCGGTTACTGCACCCAGACAGGAGCCGTTCAGCAGGCCCCGTCCTTGGACCTTGTATAGGCCGACGGACTCGACCCCGAACAGACACACTGGAGCTTGACCGTGGCCGACACGTACGGGTCCCACGTCCGGCTCAGGAACGCTGCCAGGAACTCGTCCTCTCGAGCGGCGCACCGCTTCGTCTGCCTTCGTGGCCTCAACCCTCGAGCTCTCTTTCCCACGTTCCTTCTTCTTGGCCAGGGCACCGTCAGGTACCTTAGGGTGCACACTGCAGCTCATGAGCTCGCGGTTTACGTCCGAGTCTGGCGCGTCGCTCGGTACGGCTCGGCGCCGCTCGGCGATCCTCGATTCAGCCAGAACTCCCCTGGCACCTGGATCCTCGGCCATCCTAAACCTTGCCCGGCTCCGTGGTCCTCCGTACACACGCCCGCGTCTCGCCCGGCAGAACGTCTCGCTCGTCCCTTGCCGATGTGCGACGCTCTGGTGACACCGGCGCTTGATGGCACGGGTGCGGCTACGGAGCAGTCAACTCGCATCAGAGACGCGATGCTCCATGCGGGGAATGGCCAGCCCGTCCAGTGAACAGCTTGCGTCGAGACGCGATGCTCGGCGCAACCGTGACCATTAGCCAGGCCACCTATGTCGCTGTGCCGAACGGCTGACCGTGGAGACGCCTCGCGAGATCCGCGATGTCCTCGGCAAGGAAGAAAACAGCAGGCCAGGCCGCGCCCCGAGATGCAGTACTCGTGCCGGCAACGTCACTCCAGCTGGTAGTTCGATGGCAGTAGCGTGGACAGCCGCGTTCCCAGGCCGGAACCTGGATCGCCTGCGTCCGCCGCTTCGGCCCGCTGTCTCCTGTCTGCCGCTGCTCCGGCTCGTCCCCAGCCATAAAGCCTACTGCCGCGTCATGATCACACGTGGCCCAATCGTGGCACGCCACCTCTATGGGCCACCACTGGTCATCAGCTGATTGGCGCACAGTTGCCTCGTAATCGCACGTGCCTTGTCCCGCACCTTCCTTTTCTCCTCTTCTTCTTCATTTCTTGTTGTCGCCTTCGTGCCACCTGCCCTCCGCTCGTCTTCTTCAGTTCTGGTTTGACATTCCTCGGCGTCTTTAAGTCCTTTCCTTACACCCGACAAAGCGTCAGATTTATCATTGCCACCGCTCTATGCTGTTACGAGGGCGCGACGCCAACGCGGTGCCGAAGGCGCCACTGCTCCGAACTCCGCCAATGTCGCCAGCCGTTTGGTAGCATGTGTTACTCAGCTCGCGACTGCTTCTGCGCAGACCTGATAGACGAGCGGTCGAGCCGAGGGTGAGTTAAGGCAAGGTTTACGTACAGAATAAAAATAGAGGCGTTACAAATTCGGCACTAGGGCCAACAGCTTAGGCACTCGAACAGCCGAGATGTCTTCTTTCGCACGCATCCGTCGGCTTCTTTTCGCCGCATAGGTCAACTGCTGGCGACGTGTCGCTTGGAATTTTTATAGGCACCGAGTGGATCTTTGCGTCACCAACGTCCAACCCGAAGCGCCGCTGGCCGTGGTGTCAGAATCCTACAATGGGGAAGCGCCGCTGCGCGTGGTGGCACCAAAGCACGAGGGAGGTTGCCACGCATTGCGTAAGACTAGCCAGACTGGAAGGCGCCGATTGCTTCATCGGGCTCGTGGGCTGAGGGAGCTTGCTGTGCATTGCGGACAGACCGACGCAAACTTGATGACGTCGTTGAGTTGATTGCGTCAGGCTGACTCAATCGCTGGCCTTGACACAGAGTGCTTTTCTATAGGCAGTGGACTCCCAGGCGTAATAGCACCCCCGCCGCGAGAAATTGCGCCTTAAAGACGAGCTGCTTTCACGTGGCTCGGATGTCGAGTACGCTCGTTCGCCAGGTCCCTTCAGTTTGGCCTCCAGGGTCATGGGGAGAATGTAGCTCTAGGCTCAGTTCTGGAACACATCCCCTTCTTAAGGATAGATCCCAGCTCCACTGAATTGTCACCACATTTATTCAGCCAGCTTCACTCGTCTCTTTTGACGGTTTTTGGTCTCAGCAGTTGTCGATGGTTCTCCAACATTTTAAGAACGCTTCAACAACAGACAACACACGACACAAGCAAGTGCCCTCGGTTACCCAATAGAACACCAGACAAAGAATAGTACAACATATACCTGGCTACGTCTTTATCGAAATTTTGTTCCCTCTACATCAAGAGGCGCATGTGGGACACAAGGCTTTTAAATTGATAACTCAAAACTTTTCACGCACAATAAAGTATTGAAATAGAATGCAACATAAAGTTGGCCCCTGGAGATCACTCTGGACGAGAGCACTCAGCTAAGGCATTGATGAGGACAAAATTTTGCCCCGATTCGCCAGCGAGAGACTGAAATGTGGAGAATGTACTAACTAAAACGCACGGGTCAATGCATCTACATTAGCGCTTAACGTTCCTTTTTTGTATCTAATGTCAAAATTGTGCTGTAAGAGTGTCAAGCTCCTACTCAGTAAAAGGCCACTTTTAGGCGACATGTTATATAACCAGGTTAGAGGACAGTGGTCCGTTCGACTACAAACTTCGAACCGAGAACAAATCAGGCTAGCTTTTGAACGGTCCACACGAGGCAAGCGCATTCCTTTTCAGTGGTGCTGTATGTCTCTTCTCTGCCGCACAGTTTTTGACCTAAATACAAAACTGGCTTTTCGCTACTAGTACTGTCTTTCTGGAAAAATATAGATTCCATGCCACGCTCACTTGCGTCGCATTAAACGACAAAACTCTCAGAGAATTCGGGTGCTATGACAATGGGCGTTTCGCTTCGGGCCTCGTTTAGCTTGCAAAACGCATTCTTCTTTTCTGAGTCCCATACTACTTTAACCAGCTCGGACTTTTGAAGTGCGTCAGTTAGAAGGCTGGCAATGCTAGAGTAGTTTTGCACGTAAAGCAGATAGTACCCAGCTAGGGCCACGAATGCCCTTATCTCAGACTTTTTTGTTGTACGTGGATAGTTCACGACGGTGGGTACCTTAATTTTTGAAGGTCTACGCCGGCCGCGCCCCACAACGTGCCCGAGGTATGAAACCTCGCCACAAACTATGTGATATTTATTAGGTTTCACGGTAAGACCAGCTTCTTTCAACCTGTTCAGCACGATGCCTAAATACTTGACATGTTTTTCTAAGTTGTTTGAAAAGAGAGTGACATCGTCAAGATACGGCAGAGCGAATTCAGAGAGACCATTAGGAACGCGGTCTTTTAAGCCTGAAAAGCAAAAGGGCGCAATTTTCAATTCAAAGCTCAGCTTAGGTGGACGATACGTTCAGAATGAAGAAACAAATGCGGCATAGTGGCCTGCGTGATATGTAAGGGGCACTTGACAATACCTTCGCACGAGGTGTAACGTGGAAATATATCTAGACTCTAACACAGTTTCTGCCCTTTCCTTCAGGTTTGGTATCGAGTTATGGCATTAAGACGCTGATAATCGATGCATGGCCTCGGATCTTTTTCCGGCACATGAACCAATACTAGAGGGGATGTAGTATAGCCACTCTCGCCTGGTACTATGACTCCCAACCCAAGTATTTTATCGATGTCTTCTTTCATGATCTGCCTTTGCTGAGGAGAACATCTATACGGCTTGCTACGGATTTTCTCCTCACAAGTTAGCTAGATATCTTGTTCAATCACCGTCGTGTTCCGGGACGGTACGAAAACACGTATTCAAACTCAGAAACAATCCTTCTCCGGTCCTTCTTCTCGACTTAACTTAACCTAGGCTTTATGTTCAACACCTTCAAGATTACCCCCGATCCCTTTTTGATTACCTCACTAGAGGTCAAATTTTCTGCTCCCTGTTCTTCAGAAGCATTGAAAAGCAGATGTAAAACCGCGTGACGTTGAACGTATGATTTTATCAAGTTACTGTGGTAAATTTTGCTCGGCTGCCTTCCTCAATTCACTTCATAGTTGGTATCAGAAAGCTTCAATATTACTTTGGTGGGTCTTTCCCAATGAACTTCAAGCTTGTTCTTTTTGAACGGCCACAGCAGCATTACTGACTTCACAATTCAAAGGTGCGCTTCTTCGCCTATTTGTCGTAGCACTTCTTTGACAACACTTGCGCAGCCTTCATGTGGCTTTCCACAAGATCTTTCGTTTTTCTCAGCCTTTGAAGGATGTCTAGAACATACGGAACTACGCTAAGGTCCTCATGAAATCCCTCCGAGGACTCATGTAGCATTCGCAATGGTGTTTTGAAACTCCTGCCATACACAAGTTCTGCAGGGCTAAAGCAAGTGTTCCCATGAATAGCCGATCTCAAAGCGAACATAGCGGGAGGAATACACGTTTTTCAGTCACATTTGTCATCGTAGCAAGAAGCTCTGAGTATCAGTTTTAGAACAGAATATATACGCTCTACCGGACTAGATTGCGGCTCATGGATCGAGCTGTGCACTACCTTCATTTCACATTTATCCAAAAAGGTTGAGGTAAGGCAGCTGGTGAAGGCACTACGATTGTCGCATTGGATTTCAGAAGGGAATCCGACGCGTGGAAATATAGATGGCAGCGCATCCATGACAAGATGGGAGTGAGCTCCTTCAGTGGTAACGCTTCCGGAAATTTTGTGGCTACATAGAGGGCCATCAGGATTTACCGACAACCTTGCCTTAACTCTGGCAATGGCCCGACGATATCAATTACTAGGTGCCAAAAAGGTTGTATGGTAATTGGCAAAAGCTTCTTGGGTGCCTTCCACTTGTACGTGAATTTCCTCGCTAACTGACTAGTGTCGCATGAGCGTACAAAGTCTTGGATATCCTCCCAGCTTTTAGACCAATAAAATTGAAGGAAAACTCTAGCCTTGGTCTTTTTTATGCCGAGATGCCCTGCCCACGCGTTTTCATGTGCCTGTTCCAATAGTTGGCGACGATACTTTTGTGGCACCAAGAGCTGCTCCTACTTGCAACCTTGCGCTTTGTGTAGCTCCGATACAGGATCCCTGCTTTCTCAAAAAAGGAAACATTGTTTTCTTTTTTTCCTAAGTTTATGCTTTCCATTAGTATTTTATTCGAGAGGTGCGGGCGCTGCTCTCTAATGAGCGTTTCTCGATCAACCCTCGACGGCTCATTCCAACTTTACGCTACAGGTGAGAGCATTGCACCCCTCTCGCTCTGACTCAATGGTGCCATGTTGTCTCCTCTGCCTACACAGACCGCGCCAGTCGCTTCGACGACAGGCCGCTCGAGTGACTGCTCAAATGACTCTTACGGAGAATATTCTGTCTGAGGTTTCCTCGACTCGCCGCCAATATCTCACAGATCACCAGTATATGCAGATGGTGTTTCACCACATTGAACAAAATCAAGTTCCTGCGTAAGCATCTACGCCTGCGATCGCGTGAGGGACATGCACGCTAAGTTGGAGGAGATCGATTTACCCTGCTCCTCGAGAAGCTGCTCTGAGTTTTCAGAAAATAGGTAAGAAAAACGATCGGGAAGCGCGGCCGACACAGCTGCTTTGGTGCGAAGCTCACCGAACGGGTCTTCAATGACAACAGTAGCGATTGGTAAGCAAGCCCTGTGCTCCTCGACAACTTGTCTGCTGCATTTTCTTGTAAAGTCATCCAGAAAGACCAACGAAAGATGGAGAACGCCTGAAGTGCTCGAAGTGCTCGACACGTTTTCCCATTCACACTAATTTCTCGGAGGTACGGCTTTAACAACCGCATGTTCTTTTCCGATTCTTGGATTGTTGCAAAAGCAAACTTTTTCATACTGCTTATCGCGATATGCCCTTTGTTTTTGCATTTATAGCAGACTAGCAGTTTCCACAATTCAAACGCCCGTGTGGTGTCAATGTGTTGTTTAGGAACCTCACTTGACTTCTTCGCTTTCGTTTGCTCTTCCCCGACAGTGTCCTTCGTAAGAGATGGGTCCTTCCTGAACTTACGGTGTGGAGCTAGTTCCTATTGATCAGGTTTCTTTGAAAAGCCCTCTTTCCTTTCATTCTTTTCAACGCACACTGCCTTGCTTTGCAACTTTCGGCTAGTAAAATACTCCTCAGATAACTGTGCTGCCTTGTTTAGCTGCACTTCAACAAGTTTGCCCTGCAGCCAAAGTTTGACATCCTCCTCAATGCCACGGTAGAATTGCTCCAATGCAATGCATTTTACAACTTTATTTATCGTGATCGTCATTAGCACGTTCGCCCTTGAACCATTCAATAAAATTGGCTTTAGGACGAAATGCGAAGTCAACCTGTGACTCATTCTCATATTTAGCATACCGGAACCTTTGCCTGAAGGCCTTGGGTGATAACTTATAACGTCTCAAGAGCACTTCCTTAACCTTGACATAGCTCTCAAGCTCTTCCATCGACAAGCACGTTATCACCTTAGACACTTCGCCGGAAAGAAGAGCTAACAGGTTCTGCACCCAAAGAGACCGGTCCAAAGCATTTCGCTCACAGACGTGTTCAAACTTGACGAGATACTTAGCCATGTCCTCGCCTAATAAGAACGGTGGCAGTTGGTCCCGAATTCTATAACCGCTGACTTGAACTGTCGCAAACGCTACGCAAGGCGCCTGCGAACACTGTAGGATTGCCAATTCTAATCGTTTCAACTCGAGGCGCTCCTGTCTCTCGGCCTCCTCACGCTCGCGACGTTCGCGCCTTTCAGCTTCTTCACGTTTGCGAACTTCTGCTGCTCGCTTTTGAGCCTCCTTGTGGCGTGCTTTGATATCCGGCCAGTCCTCATCAACTTCCTAGCCGACACTCCTTCGTCCTTCATGATCTCAAGCATCGCTTGCTTTCGTTTCGCACGGCCCAAAGTAATGCCACGTTCCTCATAGGTTTCGTCAAGTTCCTTTGCTTTAAGGTTCTCCATCGTTCACAACAGTCTCTTGCTGTTTTCCCTGTTAAGAATCTACTTGCTCTACCCACTATAATCTACTTGCAAGACGCGCAAGCAATTTTCAAAACTGCCGTGTTTACATCCTCCACCTTACCTCTGGTTTCAAAGCGCTCTGACTTGGTTTAAAACAATCAAAGCTCATTCACTTATGCTTCACATAGACGATCTCTGAACTACTATAACCTGTACTAGAGTAGTCTGGTGAACTGAGTGGAAAACATCAGGCACTCACCGCATCGATGTTGCTGAGGCCGGCGAATCCCGCGGCTGCCAACCACAGTTATGAAGGTGCGACACCAACACGGTCCCGAAGACGCTACTGCTCCGAACTCCGCCAAAGTCACCAGTCGTTTGGTAGCGTGTTTTAATAAACTCGTGACTGCTTCTGCGCAGAGCTGATAGACGAGCGGACGAGATGACGGTGAGATAAGGCAAAGTTTAGGTAAAGCATAGAAATAGAGGCGCTACGAATTCGGCACTGGGGCCGACAGCTTAGGGATTCGAAGAGCCGAGATGTCTTCTGTCGCACGCATCCGTTGGCTTCTTTCTGCCGCATAGGTTAACTGGTGGCTACGCGCTGCTTGGCTTTTTTATAGGCACCGGGTGGATTTTTGCGTCACCAAGGTTCAAGCAGAAGGGCCGCTGGCCGTGATGTCAGAATCCTCCAACGGGGACCCGCCACTGCGCGTGGTTGCACCCAAAGACGAGAAATGTTGCCACGCATTGCGTAAGAATCGCCAGACTGGAGGGCGCTGATTGCTTCATCTGGCGCGTGGGCTGAAGGTGCTCGCTGTGCGTTGCGAGACAGACCGGCGCCACCGCTTGATGACGTCGTTGAATTGATCGCGTCAGGCGGGCTCGATCGCTGGCTTTGACACAGATATTCCTTGCAGAGACGATGACATTCGGTGTGGACTCACAGGCGTAACAATTCCCCCGTCTCTCAGCCCACCTCGGCGCCAATTACATAAGCTGCCATCACCTCTGAGCCACCTTAGTAGCCTTCACTCTATGCCCGCCCTGCGATGCCGTTTCCCGCCTCACCACCGTCAATAAGTTCTGCACCGCCGCTTTGCTACGCAGCGCCTTCGCCTCCATTTTTCCGCCATCCAGACGTGTGGCGAACCTGTGGTGTCGCTGGCTAAGTCTGTCACATTTGCCGCTGCTACATACCTTCCTTTTTCAATGCAATGACCACACCGAATTCCTCGCCCCCTAGCACACCAATGACTCCCTTCTCGGATAACCGGCCCTCCTCCTCCACTGCCCGACTCCCATCTCCTCGACGACGCTTTTTGTCCCCCATGCGTCACCGCTCTGCTACAGAGGAGGCAAACTGATAGCTGCAGCTCCGGGGGCAAGTTAGACAGCCCAAAGCCTTCATGCCTTTTGCCGCGAAATGTTATTAACGTGGTGCGTTAGAGAAGTTTTTTGTTCAAGCGCACTAAAGAGCAGGTGGACAGAAGAAGCTGACAAGGACAGCAAGCACTGTCCTTGCCAGCCTCTTTTGTCGGTCTGCTTTAGTGCGCTTTACCTTTATTTTCAATTATGAACGTAATAAAACTTGCCCAGCCTGCATCTTGCAGCGTTATAAAGTTCATTTTGTAGAAATTGCGCGGTTGGCGTCGGCCCCGTTGGTTGTGAGTGAAAAATTCTCTGTGACCAAAAATTGAAAAAGCAAAATAAAATAAAGAATAACAATTTCAGTCCCATTGAGGATTGAATTGGGGCCATTCGCGTGGCTAGTGGGTGTCCTACCAGGAAGTAACGATATAACTTGCAGCTTCTTCGGCAAAGAAAAAAAACACAACATAAATGCCAAGTAGTTGAAGGAGTTTTCTTAAAGCATTCTGTTCGACAGGTGTCACGACGGAAACAAGCCAATTGGACAATTTGTAGGTGCACTTGGGAGGCCAATAAACTACGCCAAAAAAATGCAAGAATACTGCAGCCATCGCCGCTAAAAACACACGAAACTTTCAAACAGCTCTAAAAGTGGACAACTATGGCCATTTAGTGGAAAACATATCATGCCTTTCCACTAGCGTTGATCAAGCAGACAGCAAACGCTATATAATGTGCTACCATCTGTGAAGCATTGTTCAACTCTTGATGCACCTCCAAGAAAATGCCATTTCAACAAACCACCACAAAGCTTTTCTTTCTCAAGACACCATTAAAAAAGTGAAGTACTGCAAAAGCCATGCCACCGACCACAAGGCGATACGTGTGGTGGTCCGGCGGGCCGTCTGAAGAGGTCGCCAGGAGAACGAGTCGAACAATTCACCAGATAACTAACGCAAGACGGACGACAAATTGTGACCATTTACGAATACAAGCGTCAAGCATACGCGCAGTTCATAATTCAGTACCCTGTGACTATATCACACTACAATATTTTAATGAAATATTTTAAAAAAATCTGGTAAATAGATCGAAAACATGTACAATACTATAGATATTTCGCACTAGTGCGCGCGCGCGCGTTTGTGTGCGTGTTTGTTTGTGTTGCAAAATTATCAATAAGTATGCACTTAGTGGTTGAAACGCGCGCTAGGGGCCGGATTTCGCTATCGTGTTCAACTCTTAAAGGTGAAGCTTAAGAGTGCCCAATTTTGAAGTTGTTGCCAAAATGACCGCCGCCGTAGCGCTTATTGACACACGAGCTGCCATTTCCTTCATCCCTGAGACACTGTGCCGCAAGCTAAAGAAGCTGACGACGTCGTTGTGAAGACTGATGTCCCCTACTGCTAGCTCCCAGTGCTTTTCGCCATCATCTGTGTACAAGGCGAAAATTACCATTCAGGACGCACTCTACGTTAACTAGTTTTTTGTGCTACCCTCCTGCTCCCACGACATTTTTTTCTCGTGTGGGACTCCCTCTCAAGCCATAGTGCCATCATAGACAGCTCTCGTGCGGAAGTTCCTCTCACACCCTTAAAGTTCTCTCCTTCAAAGGATCCTCCTCCTCACAAACGTGTTGTCGTGGAAGACAGAGATATGCCTCCCCGCACGTGAACCCTTGTCTTCTTAACAACTGCGCCACACGGGGCAGCACTCTCCACTTCGTCAGAGTATTTCCTCCGTCGCCGAGGCTTACGACTTGCCTTTGTAGTGTTCTCACTTAAACACGGTGCGACGATAATGCTCGTTGCCAACTCACTCACAACCACCGTGACCTTGCCTCGAGAGAAATCTGTGGGGCGTGTACAAGGCGCCAACCTCCTGAGTTCCCTGGAGATCGCTGAGGATGAACGCTATCTTGAGATAAATGCTATGATGTCACCTGTTTCGACGTCTTGAGCCCTAGATAAGTTCTGCCCTTCGATCGCCGATTACTTATCTCCATCGTATCGCAGTGAACTGACTCTTTGGCATGACCTCCGCTCATCTTTCGATTGTGCCCGGTCTACTATAGGCTGCCTGAAGAGCGTTGCTCATCACGTCGAAACCGGTTCCCATGCTCCGTTATGCTAACAACCCTATCGAGTCTTCAGGCCGGATCGCAAAAATATTAACGAACGAGTAGCTGACATGCTTCAGTGAGAATTTATTCAGGCGTCCCAAAGCTCCTGTCCTTTCCTGTGGGGCTTGTGCGCAAGAAGGAAGGAACCCTAGTATTCTGTGTCGACTATCGCGCCTCAATGAAATAACCCGGAAGGATGTGTACTCGCTTCCACGCATTATTGTTGCGTACGACTGCTTATAAGGCGCAGAATATTTTTCGCCCCTAGATTTACCCTCCAGGTATTGGCAAGTACCGATGGCAAACACTGCGATATATATATATATATATATATATATATATATATATATATATATATATATATATATATATATATACATATATATATATATATATATATATATATATATATATATAAGGGAAACGAGTGTATATTCGTGTTTTACACACTATTAATGAGATCTAACAGACAATAATGCCAAGGAAGGTATTGGGGAAGTTATTTGGCCATTTGTAATGTAAGTGAGAAGAAAAAAAAAGAGGGTGAAAACATATCTTTCCGTGGGCAGGAAAAAGTTCACGTGATACGTTACGCCCTACGGTCTCATAAAGAGTGTGCCACACTCGCCTCTATGACTATTGATGGTGCTGACTGACACACCCGCGTTTGAATTCACATATATACCCAATAAAGTGGCTGGGAGGATAGTAGCCATGGTAGCTCAGTGGTAGAGAATCGAACACGTTATTCGAAGGTTGCAGTTTTGGTTTCTGCTCACGACAAGTGAGATTTTCATCCACTTTTCTTTCTTTATATTTACTACAGTACAATTTGGTCTAATAACTTTTCCAACACTTTCCTTGTCTGTAAAATAATATATATATATGTGACGTATCAAGTGATGGTTAGTAGAAGTCAAGAAGGAAGAAGTGCAGGTGGAATAAACATGGGTTATGAGCCAGGCCACGTCTCCCATTCTTCGTAGCGTCACACAAGTCGACAGGATGAAGACCTCGCAACCACTTCATCGCCCGGCCATCGTCATCGAAGACCTCAGCGAGACGCAGTGACCGAACGTGGACCACCATGACCACCAAGCATCATGACAGCAGCATCAGACGACCTTCCCATCCCCAAGTACACCGGAGCAGCGGACGATGGACCTGTACAGGACTGGTTCAACCTGTTCGAGTTCCACACTACCGCTGCATCTTGGTCGGAACGGGAGATGGTTACGAACTTCAGCGACTACGTCACCGGTGAGGCATTTAAATTTTATCTAATTCACATATTCCAGAACGACGAGTCATGGCAAAAAGTCAAAGAGGAAATGATCGCCCGTTTCAAAGAATACGATGAAGACCTGTACATACCTCATCAGCTGAAGTCTCTTCAACTCAACCATCACAGTTACGCGAAGTCTTCCCGCAGTAAGCGTATTTCCCAAACAAGACTTCGGAGTAAATATTCCACCATTGTACCATCGTATGACTCGTACAAATACACTTCACGCATTACAACACCAACTAAGGACTTGCACGTCGCAGCAGAGAAGGTAATGCCACCGTATGCCTATAGGAATGTAGACCATTTTGCCAAAAGACGAGACTTACGGTTGGATTTTTCACGGGCAAATAAATCGGCATTTCCAATGTATTTACGCCACCATAATACTTCAGGTATTACTGAACAACCCGAATCACTTGATGCTTCGTGTCGCACACATGGCCCACACGGCTTCGGACGCGTGGCATTTACGCATGATGAGTTAGTAAATCCACATGAAACCAAACCAGACAACGAATGTTCACAGAAACATCATTCGTTCAAAGTATTCAGCTCAGCAGTTCCATCTCCTGTCATCAACTTTACTGATAAACCTAATGAAGCACCTCACAAGATCGTAGCATTTACGCATGACGAGTTAGTAAATCTGCACGAAACCAACCCAGACAACGAATGTTCACCGGAATCTCATTTGTTCAAAGTATTCAGTTCAGCAGTTCCACAGAGACAGAAGCATTCACAATCAGCATCTTGTGAAGAAAAGTGTTCTGCAGAAGCATCGAGTGTTCATCAATTACAAGATCGAAGCGACGTGAATACAGTATACAACCTCACTGCATATAATGAAAACAAAACCGCAGGTGCGACTTCTGATGACATAAGTACGCTTCAGGCAACGACCAATAATGAACGGTTTATAAATACAGAAGATTCAAGTGCATCAAACCCGCCCCATTATCTTGCGCCGGAAACAGTTGCATTGGTTGGCGTCGTAGAAGCCTGCGGAGGACTCGCTAAGAATCCTGGTGCAACACGATCAATGTCACACCACAAGCAAGTTGACGAAACGAAGAAATTACAACGTCAACGCATACTTCAACATTGTCAACGGCGAAACAAAACTTTATTGAGTGCACTCTTAAGGCTTGAAGAACATTGCAAAAAGGCCCATCGTGGTGGATACATTCTCCACCAAAGATCAAGAATGTGCCTTCCATCAAACCATCTGCGACATCGCCATAGAAAAATTTGCAAAAGCCACAAAAGCACCCCTTGTACTCGGCAGAAACACAGGCAGCGCCCAATCAACCTCCATCAACGCGCACGCAAGCTGCCTGCACGACCTGTGCCACGACGAAGAATTAGATGCCTACGATATCTGAACTTTCCATTCTGCAAGGTGTTCGAACCTCGTTTGTTCTTCACAAGAATGCCGGCTGTGATTTCCGCTATCTCCACGTCCAAAGCATTCTTGTGTTATCCAGGACGCAACCATCAGCCTCGCCCACCAGAACTCCTGCGTTAACCGGACTGCTGCACTCTTTTCTGAAGTTTTGCGAGTTTACGGAACACCACGGGGCCAATTGTGCATTTTGACATTTGTGACTTCTCAACCTCTCCTTGTTTACTTTTTGTTGTGCATAATCCATGCCTTCTTTCGGGGGGAGGGGGAATCGTGTGACGTATCAAGTGATGGTTAGTAGAGGTCAAGAAGGAAGAAGTGCAGGTGGAATAAACATGGGTTATGAGCCAGGCCACGTCTCCCATTCTTCATAGCGTCACATATATATATATATATAAATATATAAAAGAAGGTGTCCTTGGATTCAGTGGAAAAATACGAAAAATTGAAGGACAGGCAGAACGAAATTTTTTTGTTTTTTCTACGTTTCAGCCTGGGACCGGCCTTCATCAGAGAAAAGTTCCTGGATGAAGGCCGGTCCCCAGCTGAAACGTAGGAAAAATGAAAAGTTTTGGTTTCTCCTGTTCTCCACTTTTTGGTATGCATATATATATATATATATATATATATATATTTATATATATATATATATATATATATATATATATATATATATATATATATATATATATAAGGGAAAGAAGTGTATACCTAAGGGCTCGTTTTTCCGTGTTTTAACACAATATTCTTGAGATATAACAGACAGTAATGCCAAGGAATGTACAGGGGAAGTTATTAAAACCAATGGAATGTAAATGAGAAGAAAGAAAAGTGGATGAAAAAATTACCAACTGTGAGCAGGAATCGAACCTACGACCTTCGAATTACGCGTTCGATGCTCTAACCACTGAGCTATCACAGCGGCCCTCCCTCCATCCACTTTTTTTTGGGTTTATCTGTGAATTTAGAAGTAGGAGCGACAGTCAGCGCCATCTATAAGCCAAACAACGAGTGTGAAAACACTCTTATGCGCATGTTTGGCGTCACGTAGCACGTGAACTTATGAGCGGGCAGCTGATTAATTGTCCCTCTTATACAACCTAAACACACCAAGTCTGCCAGTACCAGACCCTCGTTCAATGAAATAAGGGAAAGAAGTGTATACCTAAGGGCTCGTTTTTCGGTTTTTCAACACAATAATAATGAGATCTAACAGACAGTTATGCCAAAGAATGTACAGGGGAAGTTATTAGAACCAATGGAATGTAAATAAGAAGAAAGAAGAAAGAAAAGTGGATGAAAGAAAACCCAGCCGTGAGCAGGAATCGAACCTGCAACCTTCGAATAACGTGTTCGATGCTCTAACCACTAAGCTACCGCAGCGGCCTTCCCTCCATCCACTTTTTGGGGTTTATATATGAATTTAGAAGTAGGAGTGACAGTCAGCGCCATCTATAAGCCAAACGACGAGTGTGAAAACACTCTTATTAGCATGTTTGGCGTCACGTAGCACGTGAACTTATTAAAACGAAAACAAGAATGGACAGTGTACACGTACGAGTCAGTTAGAAAAAAAAAGCATGGTCTCCAGCTATTGAATGAATAGCTGGAGACCATGCTTTTTTTACACTGTCCATTCTTGTTTTCGTTTTTTCTTCATTCATTTTTTTCTTTTCTTCATTTTTCCACATGCACATACAAAGTGTTTTCGTTCGCCTACCACTTGATGACCATTGAAGGGAAACGGACGAAGATTAAAGGTAAAAAGAGCTGACCGACCCATTAACGGGAGACCCTTCCTTTAGGCACGCCGCATGCCGACTGACCCATTACGGGGAAACACTTTCTTTACGCACGCCGTCATGAACCCTCCCGGCACCGCGGCGACAACCTTGCGTGGCCCGACACACGTCGAGAACTGAACAGCACGTGATAAGAAACGTATATGAACGTACACGGACAGTTGGTTTCGTTCTCAGTGTTGACAGTGGTTCTTCCTCTTTTTTACTTTCTTTCTTTTCTTTCTTTTGTCTTTTTTTTCTCCTTCCCTCCTTTTTTTCAGTTTCCTCTCACTCTCGCAAACATGTTTTAAGGCGAGAGGGACGCGGCAGCAACGAAGTTTGGAAATTCATGTCAGTATAACTCATCCCCTGATGAAGGGAGGAACCCTCCCGAAACTGTTGGTAAATAAATATTTTTATCCTTTTTGACAATGCTCTCGTTGTGCCATATCCCATACCTATATATATATATATATATATATATATATATATATATATATATATATATATATATATATATATATATATATATATATATATATATATATATATTCCAGGCTTTGTAAGTACCTTAGAATTACGACGACGAAGTCCTGAGGGGAACACACACCGACAGCAGCAGCATTGCATGCATTTTCACGCCAATATAATCATCGCAAATCTTCTTTTTTGTTGCATCATTGGTGAAAGTGCGCAGTACAACTCGCTATACAGCCCCAGGAATCCGATCCTCGCAGCGAACGGTGCATCGCAGCTACCACGATGTCTGATCGGGCTACTCAATGTCAACATGATCTGTTAACCCTGCAGCTGATCATTGTGGTGCAACCTCGTGACCCAGACTCATTCAATGGTACAAGTGATGGAGACGTCGATGACTGGCTTGTTCTGTATGAGCTTGTCGCAGCAGTAATCATTGGAAACCCACACTTATGTTGGCGAACAACCTCTTCTACTTGCATGGCACGGCAAAACTCTGGTACGATATACATCAAGAAGAGTTAACGAGCTGGGACACCTGTAAGCAGAAATAACGCTATCTATTTCGAAAAACCATCAGATGAGGAGTAGCCGCAAAGAAATAGCTTGTGACTTGTGCCCAGGCATCCACAGGGCCATACATCGCGTTCCCATCAGCTCGTCGTCGTCGTCATTCTCAGGTATTTACTCAGCCCGTGACATTACCCACCGGCGGCAGTTGTCGCGCTCGGTACTAAATGATTCGATCACAAGACGCGAGTGCTTAGCTCTCGTGTGGGCTATTCCGAAGTTCAGACCATACCTGTATGTCAGACAATTCTGAGTTATTTTCGACCACCATGCGTTTTGCTGCACTGTAAACAAAAATACACGCATATGGGAGGAATCGGAGAAGGATGCGCCCGCACTGCTCTGGTGACTTCTCTCACACCGGAGTCTACCGGAGCAAATACGTTGGTTTTCTAGCATTCTCCTCCGGTGATCACCGGACGAAGGAAACCAGAGCGAATCGGGGCCACTCCCCTGATTATGCTCCCGCTCATTTTATTTGTCTCAGTGAAAGCTCCCTAATCGCTTTGGGTCATTGCTCACTGGCAAGCATTGACCGTTCGAGGAGGGACCTAAGTAGCCTCTTCGCCGGGAGGCCTTTCCCCACAAGCTAACATGGCGCAGACGAAGCCGGTGCAGTGATGATTGTGTGAAGCGTTCCACTGCGTTGTAGAAAAGGAAATCATTTTGAGAACCTTCTGGATATCAGAAGCGACAAGCAGCAACGAAAGTTATCAACGACAGAAAGAAGTTGTGCAAACGGTAATCGTCTAATGGTTCCTGGCAGCGAACGACACACTGAGATCTTGCGAGTGTTAAGGACCCCGCGGACGCTGGTGCGGCAAAAAAAATGGTGAGTGAGCTCTCATTGAATTACCTGTGTTATTCCTGTAAGATAGGGCTAATATTGGATAATGATGGATAGATAAATCAAACATGTAATCAATATTTGGCTGATTTGACAAGACGCCAGTGAAAAATTGGTGGAATTCTAATAATGCGTTGTTTGAACTACGTTTTTCTTTTTGTTAACATAACTTCGTTACAGCAAAACACAGAGGTGAGTGAGTTGGCACTGATTCATTATGGCGTAAATGTAGCGCGAAAAAGTGAACATCACAAGCGCTTGTTGTTGTTCACTTTCCTTTGTTGGTTCTTTATTGTGCAGTATTAATGCCATAACACCTTTGATAAATTGAATCAAGTCGCGGTAATATTTGAAGCGCTGATTAGATTTGCAATATAGAAAAATACCATAGTTTCAGGTTGAATCTATCAAAGGTTAATAATAGTTATAGGTAAAACTAACTTGTTAAAAAATATTTTTGGGCTTGTGAGTACACATAAAAGGTAACATTTGTCTACTTCGTATGTCAATAAACGCCAGGTCAAGGTCTACCACTGCGTAAAAATTATTTCGATAAAATTTGTGAGCTTGACTAATGAAACGTGAATAAATAAAAGTAGTGTTAATTCTATTGAAATGTAGTGAATTGAGGTAGGACAATGTAAATGGTACAGACTAATTGAACGCATACACTCACTCATATTTGAGAAAAAGGTATTTTAGTTGTATATGATATCTGAGATATTGATCTAGAGGTATACAAGACTTTTCAGGGGACCCTGGGCTTTCAGGGAAAAAAATAGGGCGGCGAAACAAACTGACGATACTAGAGACAAGGAATGCAAAATGAAAGAAAACATTAGAGGGGTTGCTTGGCAGAACGAGTCGTGCAGTGCTCGACATTTCTGTGAAAGAAGGGGGGGGGGGAGTGTAAAGTTAACCCATATGACAGCCCGGCTCACCATTCTAAGACGGAGGGGATGTTGTAGCGAAAGATACAGAGCAAAGGGAAGGCACTTCTTCGAAAAACTATCCGTAATTTATGCGCTGGTGATGAGAAAGATTACTATCCTCTGCTGCATTTCTTTTTATGTTTCCAGTCGTGCTGCTGTGGCTGTGGCTGCAGTTTTCTTTTTTTGTTTGGCAAAAAACGGGAATGTGAACAGTGATGAGAAGTAATTTTGACTCGGGAAATGCAACTACACTGGCTTGCGAATAGGAGAGAGAAAAAGCAAATTTCTTCAAGCTTGGGAGGCTCGTCGTGATGCTTCCACGTGCATCACCTTCTGGGGCCACCAAACGTGTGCACAGAACTTTCAGTTGAGTCAAGAGGTCGGCCTTCCCCTAGTTCTGTGAAAATGCAGTTGGCTTAGGTAGCCTAATGTTCGTGCCTTTTATTGCTTATTTATTTTGTTACGTTGTAGTGAACTTTTCCTTATTTTGTGCTTGAAGCCGTTAGCCTTCAGGAAATACTTGCTCATACAATAACTACTTGGAAATATGTTCACAACGAGAAGTTTTAAAACAGAGCCGGCAGTGCAAGTTAAAAATAAAGTAATGGCAACTTTTCTCGAAAATTATTTTAGAAAGGAGACGAAGCTAGGCTTTCCTTAAAAACAGGCCGCAACCATCAACTGTAATGGCTAACTTTGCTTAAAGTATGACGATAAGCATGTACTAAAATGCGACTGTAATAGTCGAAATTATTTGATAAAATTAGGAAATCATTAGGAGGGGAAATGCTGATGCCGACTACCAGAGTACCGAAATACGATTGACTGATTGATATGTAGGGTTTCACGTTCGAAAACGACCATACGATTATGCGAGACGCCACAGTGGAGATCTCCGGAAATTGCAACCACCTGGGGGTCTGTAAGGTGCACGCAAATCTGAGCGCATGGGCCTACAACATTTCTGCCTTCATTGAAAATGCAGCCGCCACCGCCGGGAATTGATCTCGTGACCTGCGGATACCGAAATAACATTATTTTTGTCAAAAATTGCTTTTGAATATTAGGCAAAGGTAGAGCTATCAATTTAGAAATATATAGAAAACAGTGGCCAGTTTTGAATTGCATTCGTGTCAAGGAAGTGTGTTTTTATCATGTCGCGGCTTTCTCACACCGGATTGCCTCGAATGTGCTTCTTGATATTAAACGCTCATCCTGTCCTTGTGTGTGTATGTGTGTGTATATGTGTGGGCCCATGTGTGGTCACTTTTAGTAGTTGCTTCTCAGAGACTCGCAAAATACAAAGTGCCCGTGGCTTTTGAGTTCACAGTTTTCGTGCCTCTCACATGATTTGCAGTTCTCATGTATAGGTATTTTTTCTAAATTATGCAGGAAGCAATCAGCTCAACCCTCGCGTTATCAATGAATCTGATAGATGGTCCCTCGGGGACGGTGAATAGTTGTTCCCGGTGGCCACGCTTTCTTCGCTTGTCGTGCATCGTTTTGCAGCATCATGGGATTTATTTTGAAGCACTGGGCTTCAAACTTGAGTGCTGTTGATTTCATCTGATCTGTCTTATTGTGTTTTGTTTTGGTAGCTTTTTTGCAATTTGTTTATTCTTGTCTCCTTTTTCTGCGTAATCATCCAGGATCAGCAGCCGATTTAGAATAAATGAAAGACTAAGAACTCAAATGTTTTCTTCAATTTCGTGTGCTAGAGCGGTGTGGAAAAGAATACACAGTACCTCTGCAGTGCTTTTATCAGAATAAAAACTTCCGTCATCTAACCAATGCGTGAAACGATCAGCATCCACCTTACTGAATTTACATCTGGACGAAGTAAGTACATTCATAAAATTTTCCTTAGGTACTTCACAAAAGCTCCAAGTGTTGGGAGTGAAACACCCGCGAAAACTGCTCCGGAGGTGCTACGTAATCAGTCCAGCCCGCCGGGGTAAAATGACAGTAAATATACTCCGGTGGCGCCACGCAATCGCTCTGGTCGGCCCGAGTGAAACATTGTTTAAAAGTATTGCGAATGTGCCACAGAATTTCTCCGGCGAGCTTGAGCAAAACATTTTGCTCGGGAGGTCCGAAGCAAAACTTGCTCCGAACAGGGAGACGCTAGAAGACAAGCGTTTTACTCCGCCCTTGGAGTAATCTTTTTCCTTACAGTGTGGCTCTCCTTTTTCAAGGACCTTACGAGACGCCTAGGTCACTGGGCACTACGATTGCAAGAGTACACCTTTAAACACGAAGCACGTTTAAGCGAACTTCGGCAAATTTGAGCGTATCTATCTATCTATCTATCTATCTATCTATCTATCTATCTATCTATCTATCTATCTATCTATCTATCTATCTATCTATCTATTTATCTGTTTATCTATCTATCTATCTATCTATCTGTTAGTCTATCTATCTGTATATCTATCTATCTATCTATCTATCTATCTATCTATCTATCTGTCTGTTTGTCTGTCTATCTATCTATCTATATATCCATCTATCTATCTATCTATCGATCTGTCTGTCTGTCTATCTATCTATCTATCTATCTATCTATCTCTCTATCTATCTATCTATCTATCTATCTATCTATCTATCTATCTGTCTATCTCTAGCCGCCTACGACTTTTAGCTCTCCTGGCCGTTTCGGTAGTGGTATCGATACCTACCTTGGTATGATATGACATCACTGTACGAAGAACATATTTGACTAGTCATTACATGAAAATCATAATACGCATGTCATATGATTTACATTTCTTGGTCCTGAAGCTCTTGCAGCAGTTCCGTTCACAGGGCATGATGCAAAAATGGTAGGGTAAATTACATGATTGCATAGGGAACACAAGCAACAGATCCCAACAAGAAATTCATGACATGCGAGTCGTGTAATACCATGACAACATGCCACGCTCATGATGCGCTTGCGGCCATTTCAGTAGGGTCACATATGCCAAATTCGGTATTACGAAACGTGAATGGATGACAAAGGTATGTGACTGGTGCAAACATGATAATTGAGATGCGTCTCATGTAACAACAAGGCTACATGCCACGCTCATCGTGCGCTGGTGGCCGTTTCGCTATATTCACTTATACCAAATTTGGTATTACGTGACGTGAATAGAAAGCAAAGGTATGATACTGGTGTAAACATGAGATGCGTGTCGTGTAACAACATGACTACATGCCACACTCATGATACGCTCACGGCCGTTTTACTAGCGTCACATATACAAAATTTAGTATTACGGTACTTGAATGGATGATGAAAGTATTCTTCTGGTGCAAACCTAATAACGATGAGAATCGTGTCCTGCGAGAACATGACTACAATTTGCTGTCAATGCGCTAACACATTTTGACGTGACGTGGTGCGCGTGCTCGCTGGCGCTCATTTCGTCGCACGACGGCGTTGCCACGCCAGGTTCCGGTACTGCCTAATACTCGCAGGCATGCGCCACACTGCGTTGCTTTGACGCATGCGCGTTTCAGCGCGTACGCTGGCCCTCCGTCACAAAAAAAAAGGGAGACACTGTTTCGTCTGAGTAGTGAGTTGGCGCGAAATACAGCATGGCGGATTTCGCGCCGTTGCCATCGGGCCTCGATGACTGACGCCGGTCACGCCTAGCGTCAGACTGTAGAGCGCTCGCGTTTCGCTAACGTAGCGTAGCTGTGCCCAGCGTGCGCGCGCGTCAACGTGGGAGTATATTGGGCCCTTTATGATGTGCTCACGGCCATAGTGCTAGCTCAACGTATACCAAATTTAGTGCTACTTGATGTCAATGGATGACGAAATATATGAATCGTAATCTTGACATGCGCCATGATGAATATGAGATGTTCAGACACGCGTGTCATGTGAGAAGTTGACAACATACCACACTCATAGCATGCTCGTGGCGGTTTCGCTAGCTCCACGTATACAAAATTTGGTATCACGGGACGTGAATAGATTACGAAGGCAAATGACACATCCAAATATGATAACCATGACATGGAACTCATGTAGCGAATCACGTAACGTTGTGCTAATTTTAAAGTAACATATCAACTTTTATCATTAGTGCTTCGCATATAATTGATTCTCACTGTACGTGGGATCTGCCATTTTTTTTTCATATTCTATACGTCCGGGCCACTTCACATTGATGCTGACTGCTTGTCCCGTTACGCAGGACAAGAAGCCCTCGTTCTCTCAAGTACAGCCTTCACCAACATATTTGCTCAACAACGCCGCGACTCCTCGTTGCGTCCTATTATCAATGGCCTGAAATCTCCTTACTTTGACCACTCATTACAGATGTTTGTCTTTCACAACGGCATCTTGCATCGCACCAACGCCCACCCAGATGGTGCTGAGCTTTTTCTCGTTGTTCCTGCGCATCTTCTCTTAGACTTTTTAGCCCAGATTCATGATGCACTCACCGCTGGACACCTGGGTTTTCACCTGTCTATGACTGCGTTCGCTGACGATTCTTCTGGCCTGGCCTCTGCCGTTCTGTGCTACAGTAAAATGCGGCATGTGACCTCTGCCTGCATCGGAAGACACCTGCGCTGGGACCTAAATGCAGTGCCCTCCAGCCTTATAAAATTCCAGATGAGCCATTTTTTCGAGTCGGCCTTGATCTTCTAGGATCTTTTCACGCGTCAGACACCGGTAATAAGTGGATTGCCATCACCACTGACTCCTCAACGTGGTATGCCGTTGCACGAGCCCTCCCCAACAGCTGTGCTGCTAATGTAGCTGACTTCGTTCTTCCTGATATCATTCTGCGTCTTGCTGCTCCTCGTCAGTTGATCACCGACCACGGCCGCTGTTTTCTATCTAAAGTAATCGACGAGATCTTGAGATCCTGCTCTTCCACCACAAGTTCACTGCTGTGTGCCATACACAAAGCAATGGCCTGATTGGACGCCTCAACCATATCCTGACAAATATATTAGCGATGTACGTATCCAAAAAGCCCAAATATTGGGAGAGCTACTTACTTTTCGTTACCATCGCATATAACTATTCACGTCATGATTTAGCTGGACTTTCACCTTTCTACCTAATATTTGTTGATGACCCGCCTCTACCCATGGAGTCCTCGCTCCATTATGACGCCACCTCATCGACTACCTATGCTCGTGATGCTCTGGCCTGTGCTGACATCGTCCGCCAAGTCACCCGGGTTCGTTTATTTGACTCGCAGCTTAACCAAAAGAGCTCTTACAATCGCCGGCACCGCGATGTAAGCGCTGAGGTCGCTCGTCACCATGAGGTCGCTAGTCTTGATGTAGTGACCATCAAGACGTGTCAGTCTCTGCTAAAAACTTATGTCCCATTACGTTGGCGGTTACCGCGTCGTACGCAAGGTCACCAGCGTAACCTATGAGATTGTTCCACTTCGTACCACGTCAGCAATAGCTTCAGTCCCGACTGATTGAGTGCACGTCTCGTGACCTAAACCATACTACTCACGCCCTGAGGATTGAGCGCAGCGCGTTGGTGCTTCTATTGCCGGCGGGTAATGTCATGGGCTGAGTAAATACCTGACAATGACAGCGACGAAGTGCTGAGGGGAACACGCATGGACTGCAGTACACATATGCTCGCCTCCAATATATTCATTGCGTATACTTTATTCCCCATAACCATATATATATATATATATATATATATATATTTATATATATATATATATATATAGTAAGGAATCTGATTGATGGAAGCTCTGCTGTTATTCAAAACGACAATGAAGATTGGTGGCTGCAGTTGTAGCTCGCGCTCGCGCACGCCACTCCCTGGTAGCCAGACCTGCTTCATAGAGCACCTTTCGCCAAGCTGTCTCTGAAGCTTCGTCGACGTACAACACCTCTGTTTTAGGTGGTGGAGGAGGCGGGGTTCCCATCAATCCGGAACTTTGCAATCGGACACTACCCTCACCATTCACCATGACTGCTCCTGGCCCTTCTCAAGCTGCCCCACCAACGACACTATTCTGTACTGGTTTGCCTTGGCAACGCGACACACTAGTTTTTCACGGCAATGACGAACATGGCGTCGAGGACTGGCTCATCGAGTATGAATTCGTAAGCGGTTCCAACAAATGAAACGCCTGCGACCAGCTCACAAACGTGCGCTTTTACCTCGCCGATGTGGCCAGCCTCTGTTTCAAGAACCACAAATGTGAAATCACCAACTGGTCCCCTGCAAGATCACCATCGACGTGGTGTTTGGTCGTCCCGCCGTGTGCCGGCTTCGCGCGGAACAGCGTCTGCGTAGTCAAGTCAAGCGCAGGGACAAGACCTTTACAAGTTACATCGAAGATGTGTTGTCTCTTTGCAAGCGCGTCGATGCATCTCTAGCCGAACACTAAAAAATCAAGTGCATCATCAAAGGAGTTGACAACGATGCCTTCGAGATGCTCGTCGCTAGGAACACACAAACTGCCACCGACGTTTGCCAGCTTTGTCAGGAGTACGACGAGATGCGTTAGCAGCGTGTCTCGACGCACAGCGCCGCTGAAGATACAGCTGAAGTTTCCGCCCTCGCGCACGACGTCGCTGCTGATTTCACTGTCTTACTGCCGTGTTACACCATCTTCAGGATGTGCTCGCGGCCTTTTGGCTAGCTCCACATATACCAAATTTAGTGTTAAGTGATGTCAATGAATGAGAAAATAAATTATTGGTAATCTTGACACGCGTCATAAAAAAATTATGTATCCTGACACGCGTGTCATGTAAAAACATGACAACATATCACGCTCATATCGTGCTCGTGGCCATTTCGCTAGCTCCACATATACTAAATTTGGTATCGCGTGGCGTGATGTGTTTACGAAGGTAAACGACCCATCTGAACATCATAATCATGCCATGGAAGTCATGTACCGCATCACTTCCGTCCTTCTTGTAACGTTGTGTTGGTTTTAAAGTTACTACGTCAACATATTGTCACGTGCGTCCCGCAAAAAAGGCGAAGGCGACAGCGCATACGCACATCTGCACGCTTTTATGCAGAATGCAACATCGAGGAAGACGAGGAACTCTCTCGCGTGTGCGGTTAATAAAAAGACCGACCCACTGCTGTTTTCTCAGCGTCTTTAAGTACGACCTCTGTCTTGACGTCGGGACAATATCAAACAATTGATTCGTGAAGAACTTTTGCTACAACTTTCCCATGTGGCCGAAGCATCCGAGTCAATGACCACGTTAGACCCACTTAACGCCAGGTCGTTGAGGCACAGGTCACGCAGGCACTTCCTTCATCGCCATCTGTCCTTAGCCGCTGACCTGCTCTGCCGTAGTCGTTGCACCACCATCACCACCTGTCTCTGGCACATACCGGGGCACCGGGTCCTTCTACCCTACGACACTGCCTACGTACACAGCACCCCATTCTACTTCGCTCCCGGCACCTTTTCTCGTTAACCCATTACGCGGCTTCGATAATCGACCCTTGTCGTTTGGTTGGACATATAGCATGCTACTGCCACCCTCACAACTTCCAGCTTCTGCACCTTGGGAATTCTGAAAATTACCAGGCTGCACAGAATCCCCATAGGCCATAATTCCATATCACTAGCTTGTTGTACCCACGACGCCGTCTGGACTCTCCCCGGTCATTACTGCCCCGTCGCTGATCTGTTTCCCCGATTCTTCAGAGCACGAGCCTCGCTCGAGAAAAAACTGACAGCCGCAGTTCCGGAGGCAAGAAGAACGTCGTTGTGAACCTCTTTAAGACCTCTTTGTCCGCTCAACGAAATCTATGTGCTAGTACAAGGTGTCTCGGTACGTGCACTTATCGACACAGGCTCTGTCGTTTCTGTAGTTAGTGAAAAACTGTCACGATTTGAAAAATTTACAACGCCGTTTACGAATCTTGCCCTGCGTACAGCCGTCTCTGATTTCATCACGCCGACGGCCCAGTGCACAGCACGTGTTCTTATTCCAGAAGCTAGGTACGCCGTCAAGTTTGTTGTTCTTCCACGTTCATCTTACGACGTAATACAAGGATTGAATTTCCTTTCTACCCATCAGGCCATCGTCGACTGCGCTCATGCTGAACTCACGTTAACGAATCGGTGCCTTGATATCGTCCACCGCAGTCCCTCGAAAGTGTTTGCCGCAGCTGACGTCCGCATCGCACCTTTGTCCGCCGTCCAAGTGCCTGTGTTTTCTCCTGCTGCCACTAGCTCGACGCTCCTCTTTCAACCATCTATGGATAGTGCCCACCATCGAGCCATCGTCCTCCCGTTTGCCGTCATCAGTTTATCCAGTGATTCGGCGGTGCTTCATGCGTGCAATGTCTCTGGTTTCCTTTTATCCTGCAACGCGGCAAGTGTCTGGGGAGCCTCGAGACGTTAAATTGTATTTTCGAAGACCCGATGTATTCAGACAAGTCATTTCTACGGACTTGTGCCATTACACCCAATACTGACGCCAATGACCCTATAGATATAATTCGCTAGTCCATTGATGGCCACCTCACGCATGAGCAGTAAAAAC
This sequence comes from Rhipicephalus microplus, assembly GCF_043290135.1. NCBI lineage: Eukaryota > Metazoa > Arthropoda > Arachnida > Ixodida > Ixodidae > Rhipicephalus > Rhipicephalus microplus. Next base: position 70,459,622 of record NC_134706.1, read on the forward strand.
AGCTCATCAAGCTTCCCCAGCGTTGTCGCGCCACATTTGACCACAATGAGCCTTCCTTAGGTCAAGCGTCATCTGTTGTTCATTGTATAGATACCTGTCAAAAGACACCATTACGACAGCCTCCATATCGTGTGCCAACTACAGAATGTCATGTCATGAATGAACAGGTCGACGATAGGCTAATAAAACCGTCAAGCAGTCCCAGGGCCTCTCCAGCTGTACTGGTGAAGAAGAAGGATGTATTCATCAGGTTCTGCGTGGAATACCGACGCCTCAACCGAATCACGCGCAAGGACGTCTATCCGCTGCCACGCATTGACGATGCGATGGACTGCCTACTAGAAGCCAAATTTTTCTGTTCTTCAGATCTGAGCTCTGAATACTGGCAGGTACCCATGGCAGAGGCTAATCGCGAAAAAACGGCTTACATCAAGCCCGACGGGCTGTACAAATTCACCGTCATAATTTTCGGCCTCTGCAACGCGTCAGTTTTTTTGAGCGATTGATGGACGCTATCCTTCGAGGCTTCAAATGCAACGTTTGCCTCTGTGCTTTAAATGACATTGTCGTTCTTTCATCCGCTTTCACAAACCATTTAACTCGCCGCGACGAAGTCTTCACTTGTATCTCTACCGTGGGGCGGCAACTGAATCTGTAGAAGTGCCAGTTCGCCGCTCAAAAGCTTACGATTCATGGCCACGTAGTTTCGAAGCACCGCATTTTTCCAGACCCTGCCAAACTTTCAGCTGTTTAAGCGTTTCCGAAACCGACCATCATGAAACAGCTCTAAAGCTTCATAGGCCTTTGCTCCTACTTCCGGCACTTTGTCCGCAATTTCGCTACAATCATCGCTTCTTTGTTCAAGCTCCTCGACGGCTCTAGGAACTTTTCAGCCTGGTCTGCCACCTGTGACGATTCTTTCAATGAACTGTGCCACCTCCTTACGTCGTCGCCTATTCTGCGATTCTACGACCCATCGGCACCCACAGAGATCCACACCGACGCTAGTGGTGTCGCTAGGCGCTATTCTCGCGCAGCAGAAAGACGGCTTCCAAGAGTACATGGTTGCCTACGCAAGCCGAACTCTTAGCAAAGCCGTAACCAAATATTCATTCACTGAAAAGGAATGCCTCGCCATAATTTGGGCGATAAAGAAATTTGGACCTTACGTGTACAGACGCCCTTTTGACGTCATGACTGACCCCCACGCCCTCTGCTGGTTGTCGTCAATTAAGGATTCAAGTGGTCGCTTCGCCCGATGGGCGTTAAGGCCAAACCTCATAAGCGCGAAAATGCACGCGACAGCGACAAGCGACGCGACGTAGATCAGCTTCGCGCGATCAGTCGCTAGCGCAGGCAAAGCTCATTCACGCGACAGCTTCGGTGAGCGAATTCCACTGTTGCTGGCTTGAGGCCGTCTACTCGCACCAAGAAAACCGCGTAGCGAGCCGTATGATATTTAAAAATAAAAAATATTGTTGTGTAATGAAACGGAAAGTGTTTATTATTGCCTTGCAGCACTTTTTTACATGCACATGCGTAACAAACATTGCGTAATTTCTTGTTGCGCATACGTGACTCGGGCAGGGTGACGTGCACCTATGTAGTCGTTGTCTTTTCCTGTTTTTCGCTATTGGCTGCTTGAGCCCAGCACTTCCGGGCGATGAGAGACGGCTTCCAAATCTGGAGAACCGAGCGATCGCGCGAAAACGAGCACGCGACACGTAGCGCGAACGTCCTGTTTCGTCGCTCATAGCGTCGCTCGTCGCTGTCGCGTGCATTTTCGCGCTTATGAGGTTTGCCCCTGACACCTTCAAGAATATGACATTCGCGTGATCTATCACTCCAGCCGGAAACATTCAGACGCAGATGCCTTCACCCGTTCGCCCCTACTTAGCCCCTGACCCTGCCTGCTACGAAAGTGTTATCTGTGATGCCACTCCCGTCCTCATAGCCGACATTCTATCTGAGCAACGCAAGGACGCTTGGGTCGCTTCGATTCTAGATATCCTGACTTGGCGGATAGCTTCACCACTTGCGACAACGGGCTGTATCGACGCAACTATGCCCTCGGTCGACATCAATGGAAAGTCGTGATTCCACGTCATCTGGGATCTGAAATTTGTTCCACGTTTTATGACGACTCCCGATGTGGCTACGCAGGTTTCCTGAAGACTTATTCTCGCATACGGCTCTGGTAATACTGGCGGATCATGTACCGCTTTATTCGACAGTACATTGGACTTCCTTGACATGCCAGACACAAAAGACTCCCCCCCCCCCCCCCGTCACGCCAGTGGTAACTTAATACCTTTATCATGCCCCTCCCGACCATTCGACTGTGTCGGCACCGATATCTATGATCTCTTCCCAACACTGCAGATGGTAAGCCTGGATCATAGTTGCCGTCGACCATATCACGCAATATACCGAAACTTCATCCCTTTCGTCGTCTAAAGCAAAAGATGTTGCGTCTTTCATTGTTCACAACGTAGTATTACGTCATGGAGTACCTCGAGAGTTACTGAGTGATAGAGGTCGTGTATTTTTGTCAGACGTCACCACAGCGTCGCTGCGTGAGTGCCACGTCGATCCCCAGACCATTGGAATGAGAGAGTGCTTCAACCGCATCCTCGGTGACATGCTGTCTATGTACATCTCGTCAGTCCACTCTAATCGGAACCGAGTGCTCCCGTTTATCACGTTCACCTACACTACCGCCATTGAAAGCACTACTGGGTTCTCTCCTTTTTTTTATTTTACGAACGCGAACCTTTTTGCACTATGGACACCATTCTTTCGCACAGACCCGACTCCTCAGAGTCCACGACTCTGTCTCGAGCCGCTACATACGCTGAAGAATGCCGCCAACTGCAAGATCATTCACAACACATGACGAATGACGCCAAAAGCACCACCATGACACATCAATTACCACTACTTCCTAAGATCCAGATTCGTTCATCTGGCTGCATGTCCCTGCTACTCCTAGCTTTTTTACCAAGTTTGTCCCCTTGTATCATGACCCATATCAAAATACAGCAAAAAACGTCACTGGTGAATTGCCTCGTCGAGCCACTGGAACCATCTTCTGACCAACGTCGTCGTGGCCAGGTAATTGTCCACAAGTCGAGACTTAAACACTACTACCACCCTCCCGTGTTTACTTCTCCATAAGTTGCCAGGATGGCTCCTTATTTCGCGGGGAGTCACTGTAATGAATCTGAATGAAGGACGCTCTGCTGTTATTGAAGAAGAAGATGATGATCGGTGGCTGCAGTTGTAGCTCGCGCACGCCGCTCACTGGTAGCCAGACCTGCCTCGTAAAGTACCTTTCGTCAAGCAGTGTCTAAAGCTTTCTTGACGTACAACACCTCCATGTCAATATATATATATATATATATATATATTTATATATATATATATGTATATATATATATATATATATATATATATATATATATATATATATATTTATATATATATATATATGTATATATATATATATATATATATATATATATATATATATATATATATATATATATGTATATATATATATATAGGACGAAGGATGCGCTAGCCTTCTCTTCCTGTGGAGTGAACAACCATCGCCTTCCCGGCAGGGGTCGTCTGTGCGTGCGTTTAACTTGTTAGCGAACAAGGGGGGGGTGCTCATGGTTGCCACACTATTGCGGCTATGATAAGCGCGGCTCTTGTCACCACAGCAGGCAGGAGCTTCTTCGTGTTGCGCTCTCAACACACACACATACACACAAACGCGCACGCACACGCGCACGGTGCCAAAAGTGTACCTGGAGCGGTTGTACACATATAGATGTGCTGTACACATAAACTGCCACCAGCGGTGACACACGATGGATAGCTTTAAGTATCAGCCTGCGCTGCCTACGATAGGTGTTTCTCATCAACGCCTTCACAACGCATGAGCCTTGTTGCGATCATCTACAGTGGCCACGCTGCAGAAAACTTGATTACTTATCTAGCGCATGTTTACTACAAATATTGTTGCTCTTTGCTCTTAAACATACTACCCTTGCTTCGTAAAACATTCGAACATGTTGCTATTGCACTCATTGCTTCAGTTTTTTGGTAAAACCATGATTTCTTTCACGTATTGACCAGCCAGATGTTATCGTCAAACCCCCTACCCTCCCAAGCTAATTCTGGCTTGTCCCCAATGAGGCGGACAATCACTAGAGTGCACAGATATTGGTGGATGGATAGATAGATAGATAGATAGATAGATAAATAGATAGATAGATAGATAGATAGATAGATAGATAGATAGAGAGGTGTTAGAGAAAGGAAAGGCAGGAAGGTCAACCAGATGAGCGGCCGATGTGCTACCCTACCCTGGAGGAAGGGGAGTGAGAAGGAAAAAATAGAAAGCGGAGAGCTTAAACCAAAACATGCGAGCAAACCAGACTGCTGTTTTTGGTAGTCGAGGATGCAGAACATGTTAAAATGCTTGAAGTTCATAAAGTAATACTTCGCATCTAAAAGTTCTCTTCGAACACTGTCTTCTGACTATTAGGATTTTAGGATAACTTAAAATATAGTTTGATAAACATTATTGCAAAGTACAGTCAAGTCAAGAAATGTAATCGAAAACACATACTTGTCCCAGTACTGTACCGGTGCCTGAAAGATATAAGAAAATGACAGCAAACCATCACTATTACGGTGATCACATTATATGACATTTATAATAAAACAGAGTTTACTAATCCTCAGTAACAATATTTTATGACATGTGGGGTGATAATATGAATATAACTGGTTGCATGTAACGTACAATGTTTGCACTTTCACCGATTTCATAATTTTTTTCACATCACTATTTCATATCACATAAACGAGAACCTGTAAACTGACGGTGTACAAAAATTATTGCAGTGAACGCTGTTTCGGTATATTGTCTTTCTATATAAGAAACACCCATTCAGCCTTTTATTTGCTAATATTTCATTAGAGTGCTGTAGAAAAGAAGAAGACGCTGAACAAGCTTTTTTATGGTTCATACAAACAAGTCTAGCACTCGTCCTAATAACACGACCCCCGCGTTAGCGAAAATTGAACTGGAAACTTCTGGCACCCACCAGTAATTGTAAAAAAGTAGGTTTATAACTAAGGCTCCCGCTAGTAACTTACAAAAATTTTAGCAATTTTTTTACCCTACCTGCACAGGTACGTTATGAAATAATTGATTGGCCTTCCTTATTGTCTTCCCACGAGTGCAGGACAACATGGATTTCGAAATACTAGCCATTAGGTAATTCCGTGCAAGAAAGTCTCAAGTACAACAGACAAAATAGAACTGACAGAGCTTTCGAAGTTCATTAATAGGCATAAGGTATCCGGTGTAAGCAGGTGTAACATGGAGAGAATTGAACACGCTCTGAAAAACGGAGGAAGCGTCAAAGCAGTGAAGAGGAAACTTGGGATAGGCGAAAATCAGATGTACGCACTAAGGGAAAAAGAAGGCAAACTAACTACTAATATGGATAGGATAGTTAAAATAGCGAGGAGTTTTACAGTACAGTAGCAGGGACAACCACGACTTTATTACTATAAGAACTAGCAGTAACCCAGATGACACCCCACCAGTAATGTTAGAAAAAGTCAGAAAAGCTTTGGAGGGCATGCAAAGAGGCAAGGCTGCTGTTCAGGATCAGGTAACATCAGATCTGCTGAAAGATGGAGGACAGATTGTGTTAGAAAAACTAGCCACCTTGCTTATAAGGTGTCTCTTGGCGGGAAGGGTCTCAGAGTCTTCGAAGAACGCTAACATCATCCTAACACATAAGAAAGGAGATAACAAGGACTTGAAGAATTACAGGCCGATTAGCTTGCTCTCTGTAGTATACAAGCTATTTACAAAAGTAATTGCTAACAGAGTAAAGAAAACATAGAAATTCAATCAACCAAAGCAGCAAGCAGGATTTCGAACAGGCTACTCAACAATCGACCACATTCATGCTATCAATCAGGTAAAGGAGAATTGCTCAGAATATAACCAACCACTATACATAGCCTTTATTGATTACGAGAAGGCGTTTGATTCAGTGGAAATATCAGCTGTCATGCAGACATTGCGGAATCAGGGCGTCGATGAAGTATATATAAACATGCTGGAAGAAATTTACAGGGGATCAACTGCTACCATAGTGCTTCCTAAAGAAAGCGACAGAATACCCATCAAGAAGGGTGTAAGGCAGGGGGACACAATCTCCCCAATGCTATTTACCACGTGCTTACAGAAGGTTATCAGAAGCATAGAATGTGAACAGTTAGGGATAAGAGCTAATGGAGAGTACCTTAGTAACCTGCGTTTCGCCGATGACATCGCATTGCTGAGTAACTCAGAGGACGAATTTCAACTCATGATTACGGAGTTAGACAAGGAGAGCAGAAAGGTGGGTCTTGAAATGAATTTGCAGACAACGAAAGTAATCTACAACCACCTCCGAAAAGAGCAGTGCTTCAAGATATGTAATTGTGCAATTTAAGTTGTAAATGACTAAGTCTACATAGGGCAGGTAATAACCGTAGAGCCGAACCACGAGATTGAAGTAACTAGAAAAATAAGAATGGGGTGGAGCACCTTTGGCAAGCACTCTCAAATTATGAGAGGTAGATTGCTACTATCCCTCAAGAGGAATGTATATAGCAGCTGTATCTTGCCGGTACTTAGCTACGAAGCCGAAACCTGGAGACTTACAAAGAGGGTTCAGCTTATATTGAGGATGACGCAGCGAGCAATGGAAAGAAAAATGGTAGGTGTAACTTAAGAGACAAGAAGAGAGCAGAGCGGATTAGAGAACAAATGGGGGTTGAAGATATCATAGCTGAAATCAAGAAGAAGAAATGGACATGGGCCGGGCATGTAGCACGTAGACAGGATAACCGCTAGTTGTTAAGGGTAACTAACTGGATTCCCATAGAAGGCAAGCGGGTTAGGCGGAGACAGAAGGGTAGCTGGGCAGATGAGATTAAGAAGTTTGTGGGTATAAATTGGCAGCAGCAAGCACAGGACTGGGTTAACTAGCCGAACATGTGAGACGCCTTTGTCCTGCAGTTGACGTTGTCAGGCGAATGATGATGATAATCATGATGATGTGGTGATTCCTACTTCTACTTGCAGCCCAAAGTAAAAATAAAACAAAATAAAGTATGGCAGATATATCCGCCAAAAGAATCGTTATAACGAAAGTTAACCACATTTTAACCGGATTAAGTGTGAATTTTTCTTGTACATTTAGGTTTGAACTTGCAAACAACGTCTATCTGTGATGGGCAGGAACAGCTCCATTTGACGTAAATATACCTACGTGGGCGCTTAATGACACATCTTCATCTTGATGTCTAACGGAAGCTATTCCCGGTGGGTAACTATTTCGGCTACCATTAGGGTAGATAAATTAGTTAAGATACACCTATACGCAGCATTTGCAGAATATCGCACAAAAATTGCACCAGAGCAGGCAAAAAAGATGCCGCTTGTTATTAAGTTGTTCATTATGTATTTATTATTTCATTAGGAAATCAATCATTCAATATGTCGTCATATGTCAAAAGAAACGAAAACGTTTCGCCTCCTTCCCATGCACATAGGTAACGTGCCTTGTCTTCTTTTATACACTGCTAAACAACACTTCATTTTTGCGAAATGCAGTAGCTTGAATCTTCAACTATTCCTCCTATACTCAAAGCTGAAACTACTGAAGCGCTCACTGTTGGTGCTCATTAGTCGCATTTATGTGGCCTTCAAAATCAGTGGGAACGCCTTGTTGCTCAGGCTGTTCTGTTCGCACTAGGAGAGTGAAGTCACAGGAAATGATTTGCGAGCCAAAACAGCGTCCTCAATTGGATGCTTAGATTGTACTATAATTACCATCCCGCGCAATGTTAGAAATTATGCAAGTTACCAAAAAAACAGGACCTTGAGCTTGAATTTATGTCGACATTCAACGAAAACCTCGAGTTCATGAAAACAACAGACGACCTTTGGCCGAGAAACCAGAAGGTAATGGAAACACTCATCAAGGCTTCTTACAACTCTCGTACCGTGATTTTTCACGGGGCGCGCAGGGATCGCGTAATGAAGCTCCAGACAAGCAACATTGACTGCTTTTCACAGCAGAGCTTCGTGTCCGCTGATTTTGAAAGCCTTTTCGCCTAGCTATCACATCCTTGCGCGTAGCCGTAGCAACCGTGCGTAGCTGACGTAGCATCCCGTACTACCATTAGTGAGCCACGCCTAGCAACAAAACACTGTCACTCTCTGTCACCAGCGACATAAAGATGCACAGTGTGATTTTCTCCGCTGATATGCAACACAAGACACTGACCAACCACCACCTATACACCCTTAAACCAATAAGTATTGGCGGCTGTCACTGAGCGTCTGAACAAGACAGTCGCCGACATGCTAGTGTCCATGTATTACGTCGATATCGAGCACAAGACGTTATATGCACCCTTTTTCTACGTGACCTTCAGCGTACAACGCAACCATGCAAGAAATGCGCACATGATGTCTTACAAGCAGGCCTACGGACTGAGCCCGGCAGTGACGTTTGCCACCCTGTTACTAGATGTACTGATGAAGACAGTGTAGACGACGACGCCTACCTACAGCGCGAAGAAGAAGCCCGACATCTCGCCCTTTGGCGTATCCAGTGTCAGCAAAAGACCAACAGTAGTCGCTGCAACGTTCGACGACGCTTCTTGAAATACCAGCATGGCAACAGCGTGTGGGTCTGGACACTGGTACGACAACGTGTACTTGGTAAAACACTCCTTTAACAATACCTTGAATCAAACAAGGTGCTTCGAAATTTATTCGGTCTAGATTACGAGGTTAAAAGAATGGCGTTAAGTACTCTCAATGGTGCCGTTCACGGCTTGAAGTCGTGCATGTCGCGCGCCTCAAGCCGTTTCACGCACCTTACAGAAGTTGAAGAACTGAAGTTCTCGCTTTATCACTGTACTTTCTTGTTTATGCGAACTGTTTAGTGTACTTTCCTGCTTTCTTGATATTTTTTGGATGCATTTTATGCTGTGTTTTGTTACAGCATGACACAGATGCTTTTTCAGAGGGGGGCAATGCCACACGTGTCATTCCTACGTGCTTGGTTTATTTACACGAAGACACCGATCAATACTAAGTGCAGATCACGCGTAAGTATTCGGGGAGCTTCGTATTTTAGTCGATCGTTTTCTTAAGATTGCGCACTATACTCAAATACCAGTGATAAAACTGGAAAACTCGACGTGTGATGTACAAAGAACGGCACGTCCCAACAATAAGAGAGAGAGAGAAAACTTCATTAAATAGTCAGTCAATTATTCAGGCATGGCCCGTCGCCCCTAGCTGTCGGCCGGAATCCCTTGGGACGTGGCAGCAGCAAGGGCTTGACTGATAATGTCGCGCTGGACGTTGGGTTCTGGGCTGCAGAGCAGGGCCTCCCAGGACTCTACAGTGTGAGAACCATCGTTCTGACTTGGACATGTCCACACCTTGTCGACCAAATTCGCTACCTCATCACAAAATTTACACTGGGACTGGAAAACTGCGGGGTGCCACTTGCTGTAAAGTGCGGGGTTTGGAAAAACCCCGGTCTGTAACTTTCGCCACAAAACCTCGTTTTTTTTTACTTAGTGAGTTGTCCGCTCTCGGGTATACTTGCTGATTCAGCCTGCAGTGTGCGACGATTTCATGGTATGTGCGCATATACTCGCTTCTTTGTTCGGTAACTTGGGAGGTTCCAGGGGTCGACCGGTAGGTGAGACCTCGGGCGATGGAATGAGTCTCCTCGTTTCTCTAAGTCCTTGGTGAGCTGGAGCCCAGACAAGCAGAACCTGCTTTTTGGGTACTCCTACCATGTTTAATATACGGACGGCAGTCTCCGTCACCCTTCCCGATTCATAATTTTTCACAGCGTTTTTGGAGTCGCTGATGGCCAAAGCTATGGCCACTTCCTCGGCCTCTAGAGTCTCGACACCAAGGACTGTGCAACACGCAATCAGGCCACCATCTTCCCTGACCGCCACTGCCGTGTGTGCCACTTTGCTTTCATATTCCGCGGCGTCTGTATACTCGACGTCCTGTCGACCGGTGTACCTGGATTGTAATGCTTCTGCCCTGGCTTTACGCCTGCCTTCGTGAAAGGTAGGGTTCATATTTCTGGGTAGCGGAGGTATCTTTATGCTGTCCCTGATCTGTATCGGTATGTCTTTTGAACGCGCCTGCTCACGCGTGGGCTCATAGCCCAATCTCTTTAATATTGCTTTCCCCGTTTTAGATCCGAGTAGTCTTTGATGTTGTGCAGTCACAGTAGCCTCAATTAGCTCATCGAGTGTGTTAGATACCCCCAACTTCATAAGTCGGTCAGTTGACGTGCTTGGGGGAAGTCCGAGCGCGACTTTCACACTTTTCCTGATAATGGTGTCGAGTTTGCCTCGCTCCGCTTGGTTCAATTTTAAGTAAGGTGCCACGTACACTATCCTACTTATTATGTAGGTCTGCACTATTCTAAGAAGGTTCGTCTCCTTCATCCCAGCATGCCTGTTTGCTATTCACCTGATGAGACGACATGTCTGATTAGAACTGGTTTCCAACCTAGCAAGAGTTTCAGAATTCTTACGGTTCGCCTGAATCCTTAGTCCAAGAACACGGATACTGTCGATCGCGGTGATCTCTGCGCCGTTAACATACAAGTGGATGTCCACTTCAGGCCTGTTGTGGAGCCGCCGTTTTCCGGCGGGCATAAGGAAGAGTGCTTCCGACTTTTTGGCCGAGCATATAAGTCCTTTGGGCTCCAGGTACTCCACGATATTATCAATGGCGATTTGCAGAGAGCCTTCAATTTGGCCGTCACTGCCCTTGCTCATCCCTAATACTATGTTATCCGCGTAAATGGTGTGATTTAAATTCTCAATATCCTTTAACTGTTCAGGCAGTTTCAACATCGCAATGTTGAAAAGGATGGGTGATAACACCGAGCCCTGAGGTGTCCCCCTGTTGCCTAATTTAATGTCCTCGATGGATTCTTCCCCGATTTTTAAAGTGGCTGTCCTGTTCGAAAGGAAGTGCTTGACGTAGTCATAAACTCGCTTTCCGACGTTCAGGGAGCTCAGATTCTCCAAGATCGATACGTGCCTCACGTTGTCAAATGCTTTTGCCACATCTAACCCCACGATAACTTTTGTGTCTCGCGTTGGCTTGTCTATAATTTGGTCCTTGAGGTGTAGCATCACGTCGCACGCTGCTAGTCGGGGTCAAAAACCAATCATGGTGTCCGGATACATACCATTGTCGTTCATGTACCTGTTGAGCCGCGCCTGAACGACATGCTCCATGAGCTTACCTACGCAAGACGTTAACAATATCGGCCTAAGATTCTCGAAACGGAGTTTTTCACCCGGTTTAGGAATGATTGCGGTTTCCACTCCTGCGGTATCGTCCCTTTTTCCCAACACTCCTGCATGTACATTGCTAGGTTAGCGATGGACCTATCGTATAAATTACGAAGCATTTTGTTAGTCACTCTGTCTGGCCCGGCCGCTGATCTAGTCCTTGGCCGATTAATCTCCGCTCGCACCTCAGCCAGGGAGATAGGGGCGTCTAAGGCTGCGTTTTCGCGTCCCCCATAATCTGGGAGAGGTTCGGATCCGGCGGTATTATTGTATCTGCTCCGAACTTCTTCTAAGAGTTCCTTCCTAGTGCCTTCAAATTAGTGCGCAATTCGTTCCAATTGCTGTTTAGACGCTGTTTTTGTGCTCTCCGGATCTAAAAGGTGACGAAGAAGTCGCCACGTCCCGGACGTACTTATATTCCTATCCATCTCCTGACAGACGTACCCCCACCTTTGCTTCGTGAGCGTGATGGCGTGTTCTTCAATTTGCCTGTTAAAGCCGCGATTTGTTTCCTGATACTCCAATCCCATCTCCTTTGTTGGAGTCGGTTTTCCAAAGATTTCTTTTTCTTCCAAAGATTTACTAATCTCGTGTCTACCACTTCGTTGTCCTCCTCGGTTTCCACCACTTCAGTGGCTTCCTTAACAGTACGTAACATCCCATCGCACCACTCGGCAATGTCGGAAATGGGAGTCGGGTCACTCCTGAGGTCCATGAAAGAGTCCCAATTTACGGCCCCTACCCTTCGTTTCCGAGGTGTTGCCGGGCCTCCCTCTACCACTATTTCTATGATCATGTGATCACTGCCTAGGTCCTCCTTTGTGTTCTACCATGTGGCACTGGTGCCACTCCCCGTCAGAGTAAGGTCGGGTGTGGTGTCAACCGCGACACTATTTCTCTTTCTCGTTGGTTGCAACGGGTCGGTTAATAAGTCCAGATTATGAAGTTGCATGTCATCTCACAATTTCCGGCCCTTAATTAAAGCCTGCTTATATCCCCATGCCGTGTGGTGAGCGTTAATGTCACCGACGATCAGCAATGGGTTGTTGTTACTCTTACGTCGCGTAGAAGCGAAGAGATCGCCAAAGTCGCATCGCCTTTGTCTGGGAGAGCTGTATATATTTATGACCAACAAGCTAGCGTTTTTTCTTTTTTTGGGGTATTAGTTCTATGAGAACATGGTCAATGTGTGCATTACCATTGTCATGCTGCACCGCCGTAACGTTTCGCCTGACCAGGGTGGCCACCTGCGCACTCCTGCCTTCGCTTACATAACCCGACAATGTCGCCTTTCTCCCATTCCTGTAAAGCTATAACATGCGGTCGATCCCTTTTCCTCAGGACTTCCTGCAGAACCGCACGCTTGCGCGTGAAGCCTCTGCAGTTCCATTGCCAAACGGTGTTCTTACTGAATCTGTGAGCCATGATTGCAACTAGGGTGATTCATCGGCTGCCTAATACTTCTTGGGCGAGCTGTTCATATGCCCGATCCCTCTTCGCAAATTCTGTTTTAAGTTCCTCGGTAACTTTATTATCCCGCTGATGCAACTACTGTGACAGATTTTGAAACATCTTCGAACATTCGTTTCTCGAAGGCCTTGCGCTATTCATTGTCCTGGGTAGATTTGCCTTCAATGTTTGCCTCCAGTTGTGCTATTTTCATGTCTATCACTGTCTCTACGTTCTCATCTATTACGGGCTTTTCCGCTTCTTTTGCCCTCTTTTTCGCTGGAGCTGGAGTAGCGCTCTGCTCCTCCGGCCTTTTTATATTTTGATTCTGTGGCATTCGAGGTAGGGAAACCGGTGTTGTGTTAGACGACTTAATAGCTATTCGAAGATCCTCTATTTGCCGACTCATCATCGCTAGCTGCTCTTTAAGCATGCGATTCTCTTCCTTAATGTTTAACATTTCTTCATCGCGTTTACCCTGGGAGGTCCTATCTCCCCAACCCACCTTGTGGTTCGGCGACGTGGGTCTCCCACTGTTGAGGACAGCACTGCCGGAAGTCCCCTCGTTTGCTGGACCAGTCATTGGTGGCAACTCTCCTTCTTGTCTTTTCGGTAGTCTTCGGAAGGAACCTGTTCTTCCTCTTGACCCTCTCCGATGTTTCGACCGGCTCCTGGACCATTCTTTGATCTCTTCCATTCTGCACGTTTGTGGATCGGCGTCTTTCGCCTTACGCTCTTCTCCTTTCATTCGCCGCCAGGCCTCCCACTGTCTCTTCTTTATTGTATAAGGGGTCATGAAAGCTTCCTTGCATTTCCGATCTGCTGTCAGATGACCTTTGCCGCACAGCTTACACTTGGTCCTCGGGTGGAGCTGTCATTCCGCATCCCCGGCTGCGAACATGGTCACTGATACACACGTCCGATCTGTGTCCTAGCTGGCCACATCGGTAGCACACCTCGTATCGTTTCTTATAAAGCACGAACTTCAGCTCTAGGCCGTAACAGTACATCCTCTTGGGCACTGTCTCATTTTTGAAGATGATGACCACTGAACTTGAGTTCCCCAGCTTCCTAACACCAAGTATCGGCGGGTTCCTTGAGTTGTCGAAAGCCTCTGTCAGTTCCTCCACTGACAATCTCGAGTCGATGCCGGCCACCACACCCCGCCCACTATCCTCGTGCGGCGCGAGGTGCGCCGTGACGTCATAGCTCTAGCCTTCAATCTTGATAGACTTAATCCTGGTCACTTTCCACACAGTGTCTATGTCTGGAGTGCTGAAAATCAGGGTGCCTTGCTTGTCGTTAACAATGAACACTTCCTTTTCTTGTCCGTTAATCCACGGATTTTGCGCTGCCATGCGCTCCACCTGACTGAGCCTGGTGTTCGGAACTTTTGTGAGCGCCAGCCCGCACTTCGGAGGAATGATTATTTTGTAGTCGTTCGCTGGCAACCGTTGGTAGGTACGACGCAATTGAGCGCTCCGCGATCTTGTGCCCCAGCTTTTTGTATGCTGCGTTCGCAGCCGCCATCTTCTTCCTGTCTTCGCCGGGCTCGGCTCCACTTTCTGCCCGGGCGTAGCCATCTTGGCGTCCCTGTCTGTCACCTCTAGAGGAGTCACGCAGCTCTTTAACATGTTTTCCAACTTTCGTGATCCAGTCAGCGGTTTTAAATTCTTCAGGGGTAATTTCAGTACCCTCCACGGTCACCTCCATTTCCGTCGCGTCTCCACAACGGGGCTCTGAAGCGAACGCCGGAAGCGTCGGCCACCACCAAGCCGCCGCGTTTGTTCACCGCTAGCGTTAGGCTTTGCTGGGCGGAGACGCAGTCGACACCAAAATAGCCATAAAATGTCCCAAAACGTACTCACAGTCCTGAAGTCGTGGTCTAGATGATCCCTAGAACTTCAGGCAGGCGTATATAGGAGTTGTATGCTGTAACTGCCCAATTTCCACCAGACAAAACAACTTTCCGCGGAGCTGATGCAAGGCACATCCGAACTCCCTGGCCCCCTGGTCACCAATCAAACAATAAGAAAATCCACGGCTGACGCTCTGTTCGCCCGCTATCAGGGCCAGTATGTATTGCTGCAATATGACCTTCAAGGGAGCTATTCTCACGTTGTCTAATTCAAGGACTTGTTGACTTTGCCTGACTGGCTGAAGGTGGCGAGCAGCGCGCTGCCTGTTTCCGGTCTTTCTTCCGCAACGGCATTTTGGCGATACGTAGCTTTCAAAACTTTTGACGCAAATAAAAGAGATGGAACGCGTTTCGCGCCGACAAATCTGCCCCTAGTGATCCGCGTTTAGACGCTCATTTCTTAGGCCATGCATGGACTCTAATCCAGTTGGCCCTTGAATTAGGTTTAACGTGGCCGCCCACCTAATGCCACTGGGAGGCCTGTACATTCCCTGCATCGTTCTTCAGATTTCTCTTGGTGATATGTGGGGTTTAATGACGCAAACCACCATATGGCTATGAGAGGCGCTGTAGTGGAGGGTTCCGGAAATTTCGACCACCTGGGGTTCTTTAACGTGCACCCAACTATAAGCAAAAGGTCCGGCAGCATTCTCCCGTGCATCGAAAATGCAGCCGCTGCAGCTGGCATTTGATCCCGCGAACTGCGGGTCAGCGGAAGCGTACCTTAGCCATTAGACCATCGGGGCGGGGCTATTGAAACGTTTCGACGGTTTGATAAAGTAATATATAATATACACTATAGAGCGAAAGGGTGTTAAAAGGGCATGTGGTTCATCCTTTTGGGGACTAAGAGGGCTGCCACAACAATTATTTTTAGGAACTAATGGCACCGGGTCGAACAGTTGGTCCCCATTGACCAGCCGAAAGAACTGATATTCAGTACACACATTTACACTTTAGCGGGTAACCGTTAGAATAACAAATCACCTCAAAGAACTTACTTTTATTCCTGACATTTATGTCAGGAATAAAATCGGGCAACCGTTAGTCACACATTTACTGCTTCCCCGGCAACCGTTAGTCCTCACAGTCGCACTTCACCGGACGAACGTTTGGTCCACTCAAATACTCCAATTGAATGAACTCTTATTGTGATAGCAATTATATGAACACTCTCGGCTGAATTTTGCCGCCGGCGCCGGCGTCGTCGTCATAAACCGTATATGTAAACGTACCCATACATAAATATGAAAACGCAAGGAAAAAAACTGAAAAAACACTCCTGCGTGCAAAATCGAATGTAGGACCTCTGCGTCGTAAAAGCGAGGCGTTAACTTTTGAGCCACCCCAGAGAACCTTCTTCACTGTTCTAGCTGCAAACTATTTATATCTACTACTTACCGCTGCTGTGTTTTTGGCATCATCAGAAAGATGGAGCGATGAGCGCACGTCGCTGCATTGCGCAGTGGCGCCCACTCTAATATCTTACGCGTACTTTGCCTGGCTTAAAAGAGGTTAGCGACGCTTCCTCCGCGCCCTTATCTCGCGGTGGTCGAGGAGGGGAGGGTCGTAAGCCTAGGCTAGCGTCTGGCATTACGTGCAACAATTCTACTGCATTTGCCGTGTGCACAAAGGTCACTGCAATCACTGCAGTCTCCATTCACGAAAAGTGCGTTTTTCGACTCAGCAAAGTAACAAACGAGACGCTTATTCATGTGCATCTGTACCTGTCAGTACGTTTCGTGTGTAATTTGTGCGCGAGAAACGCGGGGCACGTTTTCATCTGCTTTTTATTCGGCGCATGACCTTTAAAATTGTTGCTATCGCGTTCATTGCTTCACTTTTATGGCAAAGCGGTGACTTTTTTGTCCCTAGATAAAACATTGATTTTATATTTACCCTCCGTCAGGCCTAGTACTTTTTTAGGTGTGAATACACTTTATAAGCGAGCCCAAACCATCCACCGCCGTCGGCGGCGTCCGCAGTCTTCTCTCTGTCTTTAAAAGAAAGAGGACTTGGCGGGCCGCAGCGCGACGCTCTACTGAATGAGCCACGGACGCGACGCTGATATCGGTGTCAGTAACGCGCCTTATACCCCTCCCCCTTCGCTCGCTCCTCCGCTCTCCTCGCTCGCTGCAGCTGCGCGCGCACCCCTCTCTCTGACGCGCCCACCTTCTCTCGCAGACTCCCGTCGAGAGCGGGTCTTGAGGGGGAGTAAAGTTAAAATCCGTTGGCATTCGCCAGTGAGTTAACGTAAACTCCCCCGTGTGATCAAATTGCGATTCCCAGGAACCATTACACCATAAAGGCACCATAGTGTGATTAATAAATATATTAGTGCGAATTAATAAATACCCCTCATAGCATCACCCCGCGTATTCGCACTTAACCACGTTCACCCTCGGGAAAATGCTTGGGAGTTTTTTGGCCTGTTTTTCTATCCGTGAGAAAAAAGAGGCACGAAAAAAACACGCGAAGTTTATTTAGCCACCTATGTGTCACTGCTTTCGCATTGACTGCAACAGGGAAAGACAAAAGTGAGACATTCAAATCTTTCATTTTGTACTATACACAAGAAGTTTCTCTATTATTTAGGAAAATTCGTGGTGAAACATACAAGTCCAGCCTGATTCGCACATCTTGTACAGTCCTAGTGAAGCTCTTCCGATGGAAGCGATGGAAGACAGGCATTGCAGACGCCAGCGCACACAGCCGCCTCCAAATTGCGTGTCCAAGGCTATACAATAGGATAGCAAAAATAGTTAGTCACACGTGACAGAAGATTAGGAAACACGCTTGTGACAAGTATGCGCAAGCTGATATGAAAACCTACGTGTAAATATGACGCACAAATAATTTTACCTTCACCTCTCTTACAGTCCTTTGAAGCTGCTCCGACGAAAGCGATAGATGACAGGCACTGCAAACGCCAGCGCACACAGCCACAGCCTTCTGAGCGGTACGTGCCCAAGCCTGCAGAATAAGATTGTAAGAATAGTTATTCACACGTGACAGAGGATGAATATGCATGTGTATGACAAATACGTACGAGGCGAAATAAAAAAACATACTTGTAAAATAAAACATGCAATTAATTTCACCGTCATGTGACACATCATCAAAGACGCATTCGGATGCCCGTGGCGCAACATCTTACGTGCAGTAGCCACAGTCATAACTCCGAGGTGCCACGAACCAACGCGCCGCCAGTGAGGCGGTGAGTATTAAGCGAGTGCCACCGTTCTACTCGAGCAAGCAAACGCGAGAAGAGACACGATGTTGCACGCGCAGCGTCTGCCGCCAGCAAACCTCGAACAGGAGAGCGACCGTACGCTGGGCTGCCGCCGCATGCAGCGCCAAGTTGGTTTGGAGTGAGCGTCAAAAAAAAACGGATAGTAATGCGGCTCTTTTCAACAAAACTCGAGCGAGTGAAGCGACAAACGCGAGTCGGCCACCGTGGCAGCCGCCAACGAACGGCGCCGAGCTGCTTGCGACTGATTGACGGGAAGGCAACTGTAATCGGGACCGATTTTCCCACTCGGCTCCGACGCTCGCGAAAGCCCCGCGAGCCCGTGCCGCAGCACACACAGCTCGCGACATATTACAACGAAGCTCGTTACGAGCAACCGCCACGTGTTTTGCATGACTCGCAAAACAGCGACGAGGTCCCACCCATTATGGTCAGCCAGGAGCTCATCACAGGGGCGAAGACAGGCGAGCACTCGATCAGCGAGCGTCCTGGCGGCTGAGGGCAATGGAGCCCAAATTTCAAGCGGTCAAAAAATAGACTCTGTATCTGCATGTTTCACTGCAAATGTCGTCACTATCGTATTTCGTGTTGAGAGTGTGAACAAAACGTTTATCCGAAGTTTTGTGCGAAAAAATCAGTGAATTGTATTCTGAAAGCGCTACGTTAGAAGTCTCAATCTGTGCAGCGAAGGCGAACGCATCGAGGCAGGTTATACACGAGCGGCATCTGGCATTTATTTTCGAAAGGAAAGGAAGGCGTGCACGCCCGTGGAGAAAGGTGCGCGCTTCTTTTGGAGGCGGTAAGTTGTAGGACGCAAAGCGACAGGCAGGTGCCACCACTGTGTTGTCTTAGAAATGCGCTGAAAACACTTACCTTTTTGAGCATGACGTTGTACTGTCAGCTAAGCGTGATAAATGCTATGGTCTTTAGAATTACTTATGAGTGCCTTATTCAGTGTAAAGTCACACATAAAAAATATCGACGAGTTGTTACGGTGCCTCAGATATGCGCGATAATTGCTTTTAAATTGACCATCGCACAAGTATGAACGCTGAAACTTTAGCAATATTGATGGGCACTGCGGACAGGCTTGGCCGTTTGACGTATCGTTGGTAGCCGTTTAAAATATTATTAGCGTGGACAAACAGACAGTTGTGCAGACAGGCAGACGAAAATTTTGGCATCGAAGGTCCCCAAAAGAAAGCACAGGTGAACTACAGACGCCGAAGCCGACATTCGCGGTGCATTTTTTGCATGCGATTTACATAACAACGAAGCCTGTTGCCGGCAATCCCGATCTGTATCACACCAGAGAATATAGAATGATCAACTACCTGTGAAAGAATCCAGCGCTGATTTCTGCTTTGAGTTAGACAGCAGTAATGTATCCTCTAGGCCAGCTGTCTTCTCGGCTGCCATGTTGGCCTTCGTTCCCAACTGGTGTTGTCGTGAGTTCGTCTTGACCATCTTGACTAAGCCAGAGATATACAGCGCGCCGTGATAACGTGTCAAGACCTGCTCAAGAGTTCATTGATGCGGCGAAACCTAAAAGCAGCAGCACACGCTCATCAAAGCATACACACGAAACACCAGAAAACGTATTAGACGTCAAACTCTGCCCAGGCAGCGCTGCGAAAAATGTGCCACCAGCGCCATTCCCCTCGCCACGCCAGCCATAATTCGGTAGATCACATAGAGCCGACGCAAGCGAACGTGCATAAGCCCTCCTCCTTTCTTGATCTTCAGGCACGGTTTCCTTAAACCAAGAACCTGACAAGCTTATTCTTTCAATGCAAGCTCGCTTCATAAAATACGAAGCTCATAAAAACGAAACACGTGCATAACACAAAATATGTTTATTTTATTTCGGCGTGCTGCTCCTGGCAATTCAAGTGCAAGCGAGCATCAATTGACAACGAGTTTGAGGCAAGCACTAAACTAAGTGCATACACGAACAATCTATGCGACCACACACAATCTACACACCACACAATCTACACACCACACGCCTACTTTCGCAGGCGTGTGGTGTGTAGCGACACCAAAGACCCGAGCTAATGGGGGGTTTCGGCACCCCCCCCCCCACGCCTAGCGGTGCGTGGCTTTGCCTTGTCCGGGGAAAAGGGGATCCTAAAGGTTCAGCCAACACCGGGTGATTGGACCTTAAAAGCCACCCGGCAGAGGCAACACATCCCTTTGGCCCCGGCTTCACGTAGATTGCACCCCTGGGCTAACCCACCCAGGAGAAATCGGCAGTCCCCTTTTCCTATCTCTCTGCTCGCTCATATTCGTCTTTGTCTCTTTTTTATCTATCCTGTCATCTCCGTTTATTCCGTTCATCTTCCGTTTATTTCCAAATTTCCTGGCAGCAAGGGTTAACCTTGTGTAGTTACCCAACCTTGTGTAGTTATATCTGGTCACAGCGGCGATGGTAACTGGCGCATTCAAGTGTTCTACCTCATAGCGTCCCCCTGTTGGGCTCGGTGGTGGGTGGTCACCATCGCCACCGAACATCGAATGCTCCACATGGCAAAATCTTTCCTTCTTCTCAATGATCGGTTCCTGTAAGGGAACCGCACATATGAGAGCTCCAAACGAACCGGAACCAATTGTGACCACTTCCCACACTTTCTAGTCATACACTCTCTGACAGATAACGTCTCTGTTGCAGGACTGTCAGTTTTCCTGATAGCTAGAACCCTTGCTAACCTAATAGGCAAAAAGTACGACTCAAAGAAACTGTCATCCGGCGATCTTCTTGTTTAAGTAAGCCAGAAACAGCACGCAAACACTGTCCTGAAGCAGAAGCAGTTTGCCCACCTGGACATGTCCTTCATTCCCCTTCGCAGTCTTAAGACTGTTCAAGGCGTCATTTCACAAGGTGATCTGATGCGAGAAACCAAAGCTGACCTCTTTGAAGGCTTTCGAGAGCAAGGCGTTGAGGCCATCCGTCGGATAACCATCAGGCGAAACAATGAAGAAGTGGTGACGCCTCCTATAATACTAACATTTAACCGCTCCATCCTGCCCGACTCCGTGAAAGCTGCGTTCCTTCACCACAAAGTCTGCCCCTTCATACCAAACCCTAAATGGTGCTACAAATGCCACAAATACGGACATAGGTGAAACACCTGTCGTGGAAAACAAACATGTGCAAAATGTGGTGATCATAAGCACCCAACCGAGAATTGTAAACAGCGTGTCCTAACTGTCACGGGCCGCACGCAGCGCACTCGAGGACATGTGAAATTTTTAAACAGAAAAAGGAAATCACCTCGATAAAAGTAATGGAAAACATCACATTTTCTGAAGCCCGGAAGAAGGTGTCACTCTTCTCCGGATGAGCGTATCCTGACGCAGAGCGCCGAGAGGCCGGGCGGCGTCCAGCAATGGTGGGCACGCAGTACAGCTTTGCTGATGCTTGCCATCTCGGCCGTCCACCAAGCAGCTGCAGGCTGCACCAACGTTTGAAGTCCAGCAGGTAAACCTCCATCGGACCTCAGAGACAGCACAGACAATCCAAACCCTTTAGGTCAATCTCCTTGAGACCTCGGGGACAACGCAGACAACTGAGAAGGCACCTGTCCCTCTTGAGAAACCATCATCAGCCTCAGAGTGTTCACAGGGGGAAATGGATGTGACACCGGCGTCCTCAGCGTCTGCGATGCTCATGGAATCCCTTCTAGGGAAGCGGAGCCCAATAGAAAGCCTCAGACGGGGAAAACACCCTCCATTTCAGGCGCCTGACAAATGCGGCGAAGTTTGAATAACCCTCCTTCTTTTCTTCATTCTTAAAAATTGCTGCCGAGAGCATTATCTACTTGTACTGCCAAATCTACTGAAGAACCTGGATTATATTTATGAAATACTTGTGCAACACCAACTTAATATACATTGCCTGCAGGAGACACACCTAAACTCAACAAACACTAACTTTCTGAGAAAATATGCGGTATTCCGAAAGGACAGGCATGGCACTGCCCATTCATCCGCTGGTGTCGCTACCGTGGTGCAGAAAGCACTCCCGTCTAAAAGCCTCACTCTAATTACTTAGAGGCAGTGGCAATACGAACCCTTTTTTTGGGCGAATTGTAACTGTGTGCTCATTATATATCCCTCCAGACTACCACCTGTCAACTAAAGAGTTTGAAACTCTCATCGACCAGCTCGCACATCCATTCCTCCTGGTTGGAGATTTTAATGCGCACAATCTAGTAAGGGGATGCAGAAGAACAGATTCTCCAGGCTTCCTAATCGAAAACTACCTCTTGAACTCCGGCTCCTGCCCTATTGCAAAAACAGTGTGATGCCAGTATGTTTTTTGGCACTGGCACACGGTAGAGACGCTGGTACACGCTTGTAATCACTGGTCTTTCGCTGGGCGCACTGCACAAAAGCTGTGTCGCACTGGCAGGGGCGCTGGTTCAACCGATGTAATGCTGGTGCACACTGCAAAGCGCTGGAAGCACTGGAAGTTTCACTGGCAAGCGCTGGTGAATACTGTAGCACGCACTGTTTCTATCAGCACAGCTGCAGCGTGCATGTTATTGTAGCGTGTGCCGTGGCTTGTTTTGGTTTCGTTGAGTATAAAACGCTTGATTCGACGGCAGGGAAAGATGCTACCCTAACAGATTCCAAGCTTACATAATTTTTAACAGATACCGAGCATACGTAAGTGGTCTTACCTAGTGCCCGGCCCAGCGAGCATTAAACCTGTCATGCCAGCCGCGTTGATATAATATGTTACCGGTGCTTCTTGCTTCATGTACACAAATATTTAAAGTGTGAGAATAACTGTAAACTATAGTTTAGACATCCATGAAGCTAAGTAAGCTATTTTGTCTTGTGTCGATGTTCGCACAAGGAGCGCTGACGATTGAACGTCGTGCTTTCAGCTACGCAGGCTGTCACTGAAAGCTGCCGGCCGCACTTAGGCGGTACTTCTCCAACTGATATGTAACAACACGCAATTTTCAGTTGGTAATTTAGTTCGCTTTCGTGAACTGACTCCCTGGCATACGTTTTCAGTGGATTGCATGGGTATTTCTATGGTTGTTTTCTTTATTGTCGATATTGTTATAACTGCATATATCGGTACAGTGACATGGCCGCTGTTTACTGCCAGAAAAACGGCTGTCGCTCGCCATCGCCACTCCGTAAATGCATATCTGGCCCTTATTGATCTTCCACTTACTTCAGGTATAGCTTAGGTAACAGTTGAAAATATTGCGAAGCTCAAATGCAGAAACTTGAAGCATCGCAACTCTGCTGCTTCTAAAGCAGCCTTACCCAGTGTCCCATCCCAGCGAGGCCTATCATGCCACCCGCGTCGGTGTAGCTACTGCCGGCTCTTTTTACGTTAAGTATGCGCAATTCTAAGGTGCAAGAGTGACTGTAAAGTACAGTTTAGAGATCCCTGAGCCTAAATCAACCGTTTATGTGCGTGTGCAGTGCCCGCTCGAGCAGCGGCGATGATCGATATGTCGTGCTTTCAGCAATGTAGGCTGTCTCGAAAAGCTTCCTTCTGAGCACAGGAGCCGGTACTTCTCTGACTTATACGTAAGAACACGCAATTTTTAGTTGGCGATTGCGTACGCGTTATTGAACTAACATACTGGCAACTACTTTTACAGCTGATTGCATTAGTCATTTCTTCGGCGGTTTCTTATTCGCAGGTATCGATGTAACTGCAAATATGTAATCTAGCACGCGAGATGGGTACTGCTACATCGTGGCTTGCGCGAAAGAAAAATACTCAATATTCACTCGTGTGCGTGCATATCTACCAAACAAGACATGTAAATAATCTGCACCTGTTGACCAGTAGGAATTGCTAGAAACGACGATGCAAGAAAAAAAGACTATTCGCAGAAACAGCTTATATTCTGTGGCTGCTCCTCCAGATATTTTGAGATTTTTTAGAATTTGGATGTAGATGCTTCAAAAAACTTTGCGCTCTTGATAATATCTCAACGCCGCTCGGTGCCCGGAAACTGGTCGTCACAGTCGAATGAAGACGCAGTTGTTGTTTGGAAAGGAATATCGTGTCATTGTTGACCGTGCGACTCGTAAACATGAAGTTGGACAGCACGTTTTTCGGATAAATAGTCGTTTTACAACCCTGTGAGCACGTTCTAGCGTGGCGTATCGGCCAACGGCCTAGGATCATCGACTCCGTTTCATGATGAAGACTCAAGCTATAAAGTCGTCCTGCCCCGTCTTCCAACTGGTAACGACGTTTCGAATTCATTTTTCTTCATGCCGACTTGAGTTGTAGGCCGTACCGTGCCCCAGACTTCCGTGACGCGCTGCTTAAAGTGGTGAGAACAGCGGACTTTATAGGAAATGGCCAGTATCAAATGAGCCATGTATAGATGGTTACGTGTGCAAGCAGCATGGTGAAACAGAAACTCGTCACTTGTGGTGAGCTCCGTGTAAAAGGGCTGAAGTGCATGGTGTTACATCCGGAGACCAAGGATATTAGGCTGAAACTTCCTTGGCTTCCACCTCATCTTGAATCGTGACGTGTTGAAGAGGCGTTCCAAGCTTACGGCGTTGTGAAGTCCGTTGAAAGAGAGGCATGGAGACGTGCAGGAATGGAACAATGGATGACAACACATAAAGACGTTGCCTTGTAGCTCAAGGACACCATCACTCTGAGCTCAATGCCACACCTTATGTCAATCTATGGCCACCACTGCCTCGTATTTACTCCCGGTAGCCCTCCACTGTGTCTTCGGTGCAAGCGAGTGGGGCATGTACGATGATAGTGCAAAACACCATGGTGCTTGCAGCGCCAGCGTTTTGGTCACTCGTCGGATACCTGCGTGTCGACTTATGCCAACAAACTTCGTTCTGGCCAAGACACAGAAGAGCAACGTCTGGATCATCTTATGGATGTCACTGAGGTAGTTGATGCGACAGGAGAAGCAGCGGGAGGAGCAGAAGGTGCCTTAAAGGAAGCTGAACACTTGTCCATGGATACCCTTGGCACGCAAAATAACACCGCTAACGACGCCAGTGAAAGCATAAATGAATGCAATGCTGCAGACGAACACCACTTGGAAGGCCTTAAAGACAAGCCTCCTGACAATGAGAAACACGAAGGAATGGGTAGCAGTCAGACAAGGAAGCGTCAGGCACCGGTCACCGATGAAGCAACAACGAGTGCGCCAGACACGACAGAGCAAGTCTCTTCGTGTGGTCCATGTGTCACCTTCTTTGGGGACCGAGATAAACGCTGCCTATGCCAGCGTCCAGAGGAAAGTGCTCCTAAAAAGTGCAAAGGAGGTAAAGCCACAGGTTGCCCTGTGGCTAAAGGTGATCTACAAAAGTTCTAAGATATCAAAATGGCTACCACGATAACGTTTCGCATGTGTGTAGCGACACTCAACGTACGTGGCTTGGGGAATGTAAGGCGTCAGTGGCAGTTGTGCCACATGCTCGAGCAGTACAGCATTGATGTACTTGCAGTGCAAGGGACTAAGATTTCCGCTGCTCATGACGCCGCTCTTGCACTGGAAGTTTTCCGTGATTATAATTTATACATCAGCCCAGCACGTGCTGCATCCGCTAGATGCTTTTTATTAGTTAGAAAGCACTTGAATCATATTTTGACGTCACTACATGCTGATGGGGAAGGACGCCTCATTTGTTGCGACTTATCTTTTCATTCCCATAATTGGAGGTTTATCTGTGTCTATGTTCCCTTCAAAGTGAATGAAAGGAATACTTTTTTCCTTTCTTTAACTTCGCTACTAAACACTGACAGAACCTTGGTAGTTTTTGGAGAATTTATTTGTGTTTGTGACGCTAGAGATTATTCATATATAACAAATCGTAATGATACAAGTGCAGCCTTACTGCAGAAACTATTGAATGACCACGATTTAATAGAAGTGGGAGCGCATGCACCTTAATCGGTGAGGTTCACGCACTTTCAAGGCATCTCTCACGCTCGGCTTGACCGTGTATATGTATCTCTAAGCTTATGTTCACACATTCATAATTATGCGGTAAAGCCCATATTTTTTACAGACCATTGCTTGGTCACTGTAACTCTGGGTCCTGAAAATCTTCGTAAAACGCCTCTAAACTGAGACCTATGGAAGTTCAACGTACAGTTGTTGCGCGAAGATAGTTTTGTTAAAATAGTAAAAGAATCGGTACAAGAGGTAACACAGTGTCGACAGCTGCCAAGTTTCGCTCAATGGGAAAGGTTCAAAGAAAGATTCAAGTATCAGGCAATTAGCATTTCATGCGAAATAGCGCAAAGAAAAAAGCTGAAAAGCGCAATCTTTATGAATTACTTCATAAGCTCCATACTTTTGAAAGTAAACAGCCGGGATTGTACGGGGACGAGATAAATGTCGTTCGAGCACAGATACAAAAACATGATACAGATTTATACAGAGGAGGTAAGATTCGTTCTCGTGTTACCAATTTCACTGAAGAGGAACCCACTTAAAAAATCCCTCGGGGATGAAAAGATATGCACTTTCTAAACAGATACTGCAAATTGAGTCGCGGGGTTCCCTTTGCACAGAGACATGTGAGATAAGAGCTGCATTTGAAGATGATTACAAATGTTTGTTCACCGCGGCTCAGTTTCAAGAGAATTTCGAGGAAGAAGCTAACCACTTAATTGCCCTTGTGCCTCAGTTACAAGATGATGATAGACTCACTGTAGAGGGGCCAATAATTAGAGAGGAAATTAGATTTGCAATAAGAATGTTGCAGAAAAACAAAACTCCTGGCCCAGATGGCCTTAGTGGCGAATTTTACATAGATTTTCAGGAACTTCTGATACCTTTCCTTGAGCAACTTTGTAAAGAGGCTTATGACCGTGGTGAACTTCCTCCTTCTTTCTATCAGAGTCATACAACAATAATCCCAAAAAGTGCTGATCCTGACGCACTAAAGGAAGTTAACGAATACAGGCCTACATCGTTATGTAACGTTGCCTACAAAATATTTGCTAAATTGTTGACAAATCGGCTACAGACAGTGATTACTAAATGTGTAGGTGACCACCAAACATGTGGAATTCCTGGTCACTCTATACAGACAAACATTCATATTGCACGTTCAGTTCTTGAGTGTATAGATTGTAGCATCGACCAAGTAGCCCTCCTTCAAATAGACCTTGCAAAAGCATTTGATAAGATACAATATGCTTTTTTGTTCCGGCTCCTAAGACACCTGCAGTTGGGTGTTGTACTATACAATGGTATCTCACTCTGTTATAAGAAGTGCACAACTAGGCTAATTGTAAATCGCACACTTTCCAATATAATAGAGTTAAATTCATCTGAACGTCAGGGATGTACGCTGTTATCTTTGCTTTTTTGCAATTTATCTGAAACCATTATGTTTAAGTGTGCCTCTAAAGTCCAGCATAAGAGGCTACCGATATGATGCTGAGGAAGTTATAGTTCTAGCTTATGCAGATGACATTGCCTTCCTTTGCGCTGATAAACCCAGCGTTCAAGAAGCAGTCAACACTACTTTACGTTTCTGTGAAGTCGCTGGCGCCAGCATAAATTTTGATAAAAGTAGTGGATTCCGGCTAGGTATTTGGGATACAACTCCTTCGGTCTTTGCAAATATTTATTGGAATGCGACTCCTATGAAATATCTTGGTGTGCCTCTCGATAACTACCGTAACAGTGGCCCACACCAAACTGCTGCGATAACTACGATCCGCCGAAAGGTGGCAACATGGCACAGACGGGAGCTTTCTATTTTTGCCCGAGCGAAAGCGTGCAATATATTTCTTGTATCGAAGCTTATTTATATTCTGCAGGTGTTTCATTGCTCTCGAGTACACATTCAAGCCTTTCATAGGATATTTGCCTGCTTTGTTTGGAGCTCTTCCGGGGAACCCATGAGAAGAGACAATTTTTTTCTTCCACTTGAAAAGGTGGCCTCGGCCTTGTGCATTTGTTCGTGTGACAGTTGCTGTTGCGATTTTTTCTACCTCAAGGGTGTGTGCCACCAATTTCTATTTGCGGCTCTTCGTAGCCGTCTATGTTACCACCTTCCTTTTATTCATGTCACAACAAGCATTGCTAAGGAATTGCCGTTGCGGGGATTCCTAAAATGAAGTGTTGATACTGTCAGTTTTTCAAAAGCCAGGTTTACCTTAGAGTATTTGTATACTATTGACAGAACAAATTTAACCGCTGCACTTGGGAATAACGTTTTCCCCGAACCTGTTAATCGAAAGCCATATTCGCTTCTGCCTGGTCACGACGTATTATTTTGTGTAGGTAGAATGTGTATATCTCCTTCAGCGAAAACATTTTTCTTTAAACTGCACACTTCCACGCTGCCAGTGAAAACGTGGCTGAATGAAAAATCAATATATGTACCCTGGACAGTGAATTGTAGACTCTACAACCAACCTGAGACTATAAAGCATTGTTTTATTCAATGTCGTGATGCTTTTTTATTTTTGGGACAGTCTCAAAAGAACGTTAAGAAAAGAACTTCCAATCCCAGTCCATGGTATTAGGTTCCTTCCGTTCAAAAAGAGTCTGACTGATAGTACTCTTTACGACTTGTTTATGTTGTTGGGACTTTATTCATTATGGAAAAGTCGCATGATCGATAGACACGCCGAGCCACCACGGTCGACGAGATCTGTCTTCCGAGAAGTAGCTGCTCTAGTGCGCAGTTTTGTCGAGACTTTTGACCTCGTTCCGGAGTGGCTTCACGTTCTTGACGCTTGTGTGTGTTTGCCTGGCTTCTTATGAAATATGTTCTGTGTACTTTACTGGTGATAATTTCATTCATTAAAGAAAAAATATTCTGGTGTGGCGTAGTGGGTAGAGTACTCGGTTAGAGATCAGAAGGTAGCGAGTTCAAATCCGGTCCCACAATGTTTTTTATTTTAATTTTTTTATTGTAAATGCGCGTTAATTTACTTATATATTTATTTATTCTGTGGCGAATGGGCAACCCCCGTTTTATCCCTGGGAAGCCATTTTGCGCAGAGTACTGGGACGCTACTGCTCCAGCGTCGCAGTACCTGCGATGGGAGGCACTGGTACAAGCGCCATACTGGGCCCATAAGCAGGCATGGCGCTGGATGATGGTACCCAGTGGCGCTGGTTTTGTAATAGAGTGTATATTTAACAAAAAAGAACCAACATACTTTAACGCAGCGCGCCACTCATACACAGCCATAGATGTTGCTATCGGCTCTCCTTCACTCATGGCAGCCACATATTGGGCTGTTATTCCTAACCTCTATGCAAGTGATCATTTTCCTGTCTTTTTAAAACACACAGGAAGTACAAGTAAGACGACTACAAATGTATTCAGGTTTAGAGAACGGGATGCTGACTGGATAAAATTCCGAGACAATGCAGAACTGTCGCGTTCTTCTGTTGAAAACCTGAACATTGATGACTGTAAAGCATCGGTCGTACTTCATATCATACATGCCGCAGAGCAATCGATCCGACAGACATCTGACAAGGCGCGGAACAAATGACAGCCGTGGTGGAATGCGGACCGCGAAAAAGCTCGCGACAACCAAAAAAAAGCTTGGTCAAAATTTTCCAGGTACCCTACAGCTGACAACCTGATGAATTTCAAGCATGCAAAAGCAAATGTTAGGCGTAATTGAAGAGAATCAAAGCGGCAGAGCTGGCAGTCTTTTCTCTCATCAGTTAACTCCTACACTGATACACATAGGGTGTACAACAGAGTAAGAGCATGTCAAGGGCACAATGCTCACCGGTCCCTCTTGTCAGTACTGCTGGTGTTACGCTGGAACACGAGCAGATGCCATAGCCCAACATTTTGAGTACATCTTCAGCACAGCACAATATACAGACTCCTTTAAACGACACAAGTTTGCTGAGGAACGTACGCCTATTCGTGATAGAAGGCCATCTGCGTGAGGCTACAATACTTTGTTTACCAGACACGAATTGAAGGCATTGCTGGTAACATTTGGCAACTCAGCAGCAGGCCCAGACAAATTACATATGGCATGCTGTAACACTTACGCGAACACACGCTTGATGCCACCCTCTTACTGTTCAACAGCGTAAGGTCCTCTAGGCGCTTACCCAAGGCCAGGAAACAGGCAGTTATTATACCCATCCTCAAACAAGGGAAAGAATCCTCACTCAATGCTAGTTACAGGCCTATTGCCCTGACTAGCTGCTTGTGCAAGGTATTTGAATTAAAAGATGAAGCGCCGCCTCATGTATTACCTTGAATAAAATGGCCTCCTTGACCTTTTTCAAGCTGGATTCAGATCAGGCCAGCCGACAACTGACCAACTGGTAGAATTTGAATCCTACGTCACGAATGCCTTCATGTACAAACAACACTGCCTTTCTGTATTTTTCTACTTGGAGAAGGCTTGTGACACGACACGGCGCAATGGCATTCTCCGTGACTTGCATTCTCTCGGATAGTCAGGGAATATGCTGAATACAATTGAAAGCTACCTCTCTGAACGTACGTTCGTGGTTTGTGTTGGAAATATTCTTTCAAAGCAGTTTGCAGGAAAATTGTGTCCCCCAAGGTGGCGTTCTTAGTTGCACACTGTTCATCGTAAAAATGAACTCCGTAAGCACTGTACTGCCTTAAACAATCTCCTACTCTGTATATGTGGATGACATGCAGATCGGCTTCGAATGGTGCCACCTAGCCATCTGCGAACGTCAGATTGAGTTGGCAGTAAATAGCCTCTCAAGCTGGGCCGACAAAACTGGTTTTAAGTTTAACTGTGATTAAACTGTTTGTCTACTCTTTTCAAAACTACGTGGCTTAAGGCCATCCCCCAATATATCAATGAACGGACACACCATCGCTACTGAGAAGAATCATAAATTTCTCGGTGTAGTGATAAATGAAAAGCTCAGCTTTTCTCACACATCAAGCAGCTGCGACGCGAGGCCAGGATTCCGGCTCACGAGGGACTAGTTCCTTAAACGTCCGCCACGTGCCGCATGAAGTTGAACCCTTCCCCCCGCTCATTTTTTTCTCCTCCCACTACAACGCTGACATGTTCCCTACGAAATTGGTTTTGCTCTTCAACCTGTTCTCGCCCGGCCCTCATTGTGGGAACCAAAGAATAGCACTCCGCTGTCAGCGCATTCTTACTCCTGCGCCGTGCTACCCGCCGGGTTGCAGAAATTAGGTGCCTTTTCTCATCTTTTAACCACTACCACCACCGTTTAAACACCAGCTGGTGTAGAGTACGAAAACATGTTCCGGACCGGCCATAAACAGTTTTTCAGGCTGAGGACTTCTGTCTTTCTTTGGCTCGGTTGAGCTCGAGTCCTCACCGTTTTATTATATAGTCATAGATAATTTATTGACGAAGAAGCTACGGCCAATCGAATTACATTCTTTAGTTGGTTTCTCGTCGTAGGTAATCTATAGTATTCATAACATCAGGTTTAATACCTAATTGGTCGCTAAGCCATATTCTTTGCCGACCCAAACTTTTTCTAGGGCAGAACAAAATTTTTTAATCTTCTAATTTAGCTAATAGGCTATTGGAAAGCCTGCAAAAATTAAAGCTGTCTGTACAACTATTTTCGCTGGAGAACCATATCCACATACTGGACACTGTTATTCAGTTGTTGAACATTTAGGGACACACATTCTTTCATTCTCTTTCAAAGAGCGCTGCTTTTGGCCCTGTTAAGTTAATAGGCTTATAAAACACAAGTGAGGTTTGTTTCGGCCCAAGAAAAAGTTTCTCATGGTTGGCTGTAGCACATAGCGTTCAGCACCACAAAGTAAACAATGCGTAGAAGAGAGCGCATCTATTTTGTCCACAATTCAGCTTCATCAGACGCCGATCCCCCTCGCGTTTCATGCTAACGATAGATTACCAGCATGTCCCAGTTTAATTTTTCTATGACTGGGCTTGAAGAGTGTCACGTCAAGCCACCTCTTGTTTTTTTTCTTCTTTCTGTATTGAGCACGATGTGCACCACTTGCATCTTGGTGTCGAATTTACTGGACGTAAGCAATCCTCGTATTGCCAGCAAAATTTTGATTACAAAGGCTACGTTTTTTTACGATGTATCGAAAAGACATAACAGAGCTCGTACAATTTAAATGATTTAAATGGTGCAAAGATATCTTCTGAAATACTTTTGTATACTTGACCGCATCGTGCGAGCGTATCTTCGCGTATATTACGCAATTACTTCTGGTGGCCAATGAATAAGTTGATATATATATGTGGGATTTAACGTCTCAAAACCACCGTATGATTATGAGAGATGCCGTAGTGGAGGACTCCTGAAATTTCAAACACATGGGGTTCCCTAAGGTGCACCCAAGTCTGAGCACATGGGCCTACAATATTTCCGCCTCAATCGAAAATGCAGCCGCCGCAGCCGGGATTTGATCTCACGACCTGCGGGTCAGTAGCCAAACACCTTAGCCACTAGACCACTGTGGTGGGGCGGCCAATAAATAGGTGGGGCTGAATGATGAACTACTCTTAAAAACATGTTACTTGACTCTTACAGAAGCTAGCAAAGTGGTTTCAGTTCCGACTGTAGCTCTGCTTACTTTTCTGCATCACTTTTTTGTCGTGTTTTTGTCAATACTAAGTGTAAGTACTACCCTGCTGAAATCACCAAGAGATGATTGCAATAACTGTAAATAAATCGTAATAATAGATAATATGTTCAATACACTAGTCATGGGGTAGGAAAGCAATATGTTTGGCCACCACATGGTAAACGCTCCGAAATTGTACTGTCCAGTTATCCCTTGTAGAAGCTCTTTCCTTTTGTTATTTCTTTGTAGCGCTTATTCTTGGCGTAAATGTACATTGGAAACTGAGTAATGTTCCATAGAAAAAAAAAACAACAGACGCTGAGCACAGACAGCACAGTTACAGTGTAAGCTGGGGCAGCGGCTTTTGTAGACCTTTTTGTAGTTTAGCGTTAGCATCTAATTTGCTGGCATCTCATTGCAGGCGTCTTCTTTTATTAAGTACCCAGCATAGTTCCGTAAAGTCTCCGTCAAACACGGCTGCTTCAAGGGACAGCATGCCCCTGATTGTTTTTGCACTACTACCTGATAACATTTAATGAATGAGGTTCGCAACTTCACATTATGCAGCATCGTGTGTTTTACAAAAGATTTGCTACACCTAGAACTATTGTCTTTATCTATGTTTTTGGCAGATTTCAATCACCATGATATATTAAAAATAGTAATAGATAATTTATTTATGTAACACTTCATTTGCTGAGATTTCATTGCGACATGTGAAAGTAAGTTTCTTGGTGTTATTGCACACATTACAGGTGCTTTTTGCAACAGATAGTCGAATGTGCAACGATCTCCGTGTTGTTGATATATGTGTCGAAGGCCTGTGCACCAATAAAGCAGCTATCGAATGGGGTCGTTGGCGTACGATGTAAGGGCTAACATGCTCATCTTAAAACCAATTTTAAACCCACACTGTTTATTTACGTGTACATCTCAAGTATGTAGTGCTTCCTCTCGCGCCCAGATATTGTCAGAATTCAGAGCTTGATTTTGCGATTGACGAGTGAATGCACCATAATTATTGCCTATATTAGATAGGAAAATAGTAATGATAATCCACCTTTTTACTCAATGGTCTCGCTGATGTATGTGTAAATATGGCAACGGCAAGAACACTAATCATGCTGTAGCCAAGAAAAAAAAGTGATGCATAACATTTTGCATCAGTCTCTAAAGCAGTTATCGATTGATATTATTCTATTAGTTGCTAACGTGAGGTCATTACTGGCAGCCATATGCTATTATTTTTCCTTCCAGGAAAAGAAAAGATGATGTTCACGGTTGGTGCCATCGTATAGTGTTACACCTTCAATCCACTATCATCTCAGACAAGAGTGCAGAATAAAAATCTAGGTGAATTATGCGCTTGACACATGGAGGATTTCATTTTCAACTGCCGAATATTTCAGCTTCATTTCCAGCCTGGCCGATGGCCACTCCGAACTCGGAACACATGCATCAAGCTAAGTGGAAGCAAAGCATAGCCATATATATTATTGTTACATGAATGACG
This sequence comes from Rhipicephalus microplus, assembly GCF_043290135.1. NCBI lineage: Eukaryota > Metazoa > Arthropoda > Arachnida > Ixodida > Ixodidae > Rhipicephalus > Rhipicephalus microplus. Next base: position 70,493,747 of record NC_134706.1, read on the forward strand.
AGTCGATAGACTGTCTTTATTATTGTCCCTGTATATTATAGCAAGAAGAGAGAAAGGAAATTAAGGAAGAGGAGGAAATTAGAAAGGAGTTGGGGTATGCAACCAGCACCGTTGCTTTCACAGTATTTTTGTGTGCGCCAGTTTAATCTCCTTTTTTTTCTTTAGCTCAGCAATAACATTCGTTCATATAATAATGCTATTCAATTCGCATTTTTTCGCACAGTGCTAAAGAGCCCGAAGTGGTCTAGTTTGTAAATGTTTCAAAGGGAAGCGACAATGAAATCATCATCGAACTAGAAAAGCGCTTTGTTGGTAAACCTGTCCTTTTTTCTTATTTAAACTGTTCACCGGATAGGTAGGTCTGTTTCATGGAATCATTCGTTGTCAGCTCTTGAGTCTGAGTCAACAAAGCCCCCTCTAGTTTGACTACTCTAATAATAGGACTGGTGTAGTTGCAGAGTAACAGAGCTTTTGCGGAAAGCAATGGAGATTTTAAGTGGCTTTTGTCACACTAAATGCTCATATTAAATTATTCATCACAGATGATAGGATTACGTGCCTGGTGCTGAGGTGTACGTGATGAACTACTGGAGCAACAGCTGAGTTTTAGTGCCGGAAAGCAACACAGTAACACAATATTTACCTTCGGCATTTTTTCAATTATGGTAAAAGACAACATAAATCACTCCTAACAATTTTTTAGTTGGCTTACCACTTTTATTACATCTCGGCAACCAGGTTTTACATTTATCAACAGAAATGTTCACTTTTTACACTTTTGTGAAGCCCCCTCGAGAGGTAAGTATTGACAGAAATATTACCCAGCGTTGTGTATTTAGATGGCTTTCGTTTTCTTTCCGTTTGTGACTGACTTTTAAGTATTATAAGTGGGCGTCACGGCGTGTATTGAAAAAACGACCACTGTACCTTGTAGAAGGAACCTTGAAAGACACACTACGCGACAATTTTCCCTCCCTGGCACCCCAGTGGCAAAAAATAATTGAAGCGAGCCAAGCGCGTTGTCATCCCAAATGTGCCGGCGCCAATGAAGAGCTCTCCGCGATTCTCGGAAAATCAGGGGTCGAGGTGGTTTGCAAGCCTGCTTCGATGCTCACCCTTTTGCTACCAAGGCAGAAGGAAAAAGCAACACCAGTGAGTAGTCTGCAAGTTGCCGTGTTCAGAGTGTCCAGCCAGCTATACGTAGGCAAAAGCGAATGTTTCCGTTCAGAAAGCCCGTGGAGCGGCCGACAGGCTTGGACTGGCGTTCCCGACATGGAAGTCAGCCGCTGAGCGCTAACGTGCGTCTTGCCGGGCAGCAGCAAACTTTCGCGCCCACTCGTTAAGATTACGTTAACTTAAGAACGACGTCAGGAAGGCAGAAGTGCAAAGCGGCACTTTTGCAGAGCAGCCCGACCATATGATCGATTTCTACAGATTTTCTGTTCTAGAAACAGAAAGGAATTTCAGAAGGAGGTTCTTGCGTGAATCTTGGCACATTCACAACACGCCAACAAACTTGAACCGCTCTCTAGGAACGATCTCCTCAGTATAGGTTCACGGCTTTGGAAACGTGTTGGAAACGGAAAGCCGCAGCTTTGGCAAAACAAGACATGGATGTTTTGTGACAAACACAGACAGATACTGAGGAAGTTACCAAGTCGTTCCTGACACCTCAGGCCCTCTATGAACTCCCCAACTTCCTAAATATTCTACCGAGCCCAAAAGATTTCAGTCAAAATGCTTACATTTAAGCTTATATAATTTACACTCCACAAGTTAACAACCTCTAAAATAAAAACAAGAATAAATAAAAAAATTGTTCTGTGCAGTGAAGTTGACCACTATTTTCCCAATCAATTTCTATAAATGTTCAATTACTATTATTTGCTTACACGTCGCGCATATATATATAAATATATATATATATATATATATATATATATATATATATATATATATATATATATATATATATATACGTGTGTGTGTGTGTGTGTGTGTGTGTGTGACGCTACAAAAAGGAGACACGTCATGGTCCAGATGCCATGCGTTTATTCTAATGCACGCGCACTTCCTCTTCGTCGGCTTCTCCTAGAATTACCTTGTTAATGCGTCACACTTCCCCCTCCCCTCGAGAAAGTCTCAGTTCAGAAGGTTCAAAATAACGCCGCAGTTTGCTAACATGCACAATGTCAGAGTTTCTACGTAAGAGTAGCCCGGAGCGGTTGATCTGATAGTTCACAGTTGAGTTCTTGCGTAGAATCTTGTAGGGTCCTTCCATGACGGATCTCAGTTCGCCGTTGTTGGGATGCCATGGTGTCTCGTAAAGGACAAAGTCACCGACTTGGAACTCAATCGGAAGAAACTTTCTATCATAAATGACTTTGTTCTTATTGTGGTAGGCGATAGAATTGGTAACTCCAGTTTTTCGCGCTTCTTCGACAGTTTCTTCTCGTTGTTCCAGTGCAGTAGGATAAGAGGGAATTCCATACATCAGAAAGAAAGCTGCGTAGCCGGTCACTTCGTGGGGTGTTCTGTTGTATTTGTCAATTACCTCCGGAAGCAGCTTAGTCCAAGACTTCTGTGGTTCGTCATTGATCTTACATTTAAGTCTCGTTACGATTGTCTGGTTTGTCTGCTCGTTCATGCCGTTGCATTGTCGATAGTGAGATGCAGTGAATAGTTGGTGTATACAAATATGTTTTAAAAACTGCTTGAATTTTCCTGCGGTGAATCCTGTTCCACGATCTGAAAGGAGCTTCCATGGTTTTCCAGAAGAAAAAAAATTGTTTTTAAGCATGAACGGTAGGCGTCGCTGTTCTCACTTTTATGAGCAAACGCCCATACGTAGCGAGTCGCATGATCAATAACCAAGTGTATAAACCATTTTGACGAGCCATACCAAGAAAATCCTCCAATGGGGTCTATTGCAAAGAGGTTGAAGGGCTCTTCAGCTGGAGGCAGTGATTCAAGCGTCCTAAACTTTTTTGTTTTCGTCTTCTTGCATCTCTGTTATGTATCACAATGCCGAATGTAAGTGGAAACATCAGTTACCATATGCGGCCAATAATATTGCGGAGACAGGAGTGATAGCGTTCTTCATTTAGACATGCCCAAAATGTTGATGTGCATTTTTCGGAATGGTTGGGCGTAGTTCATGGGGCACGGATATTTTCCGTAGTCTTTTTCTTTTAGCGATGATGATGTCATTTTCCGTTGCGTGCGTTCTTTTTGGACGCTCATTGTTGCATCGCTGAAGGTCGTCGTTTGATAGAAGAATAACTATTGGGGCTCTGGAGAGCACATCTGCTTCGACATTACTTGCACCCTTTTGATGTTTCATGTTCACATCATACATTGACAGTTTCAAAGACCACCAGAAGACATGACCTTGAGGATTTTTAACATTCTTCAGCCACTGGAGCGCAGAGTGATCTGTTACAACAGTGAATGGCTTTCCATGAAGGTAGTAATGCCATTTATCAATGGCATCTACAATGGCAAGACATTCTTTTTATGTAATAGCATAGTTCACCTCGTGCTTGAGTAGTTTGCGGGAATAGTAAGCAACAGGATGTTCTTTGCCTTTGTCATCAGGTGTTTCAGCACTGCACCGATGCCTTCGCCAGATGCCTCACAGTACACAGTACATGGTCTCCAAGGGTCGTATATGCGAAGCACCGGTTCTTCAGTTATCCGCTCCTTCAGTTCACGAAAGGCTTGCTCGCATGCTTCTGTACACCCCCACTTGCTGCCTTTGTGGAGTAGTTTTGTGAGTGATAGAGCGAAATCACTGAAGAGGGGGATGTACTGACGGTATAGGTGTTTACAGTGCCCAGAAAACGCTGGAGATCTTTTTCTCGTTTTGGTGTCGAAAATGTGAGTATGGCAGCCACAATACTTTGCTTAGGTGCCACTGTTCCTTGTGAAATTTTGTGGCCCAGGTATTCAATGCTGCAGCGTGCGAATTGGCACTTTTTTCGCTTGAGTTTTACGTTCTAGGTTTTCAGAGCTTTGAATAGCGCCTCAAGGGGTCGTATACGATTAATAAATGTCTCTGAGTATGCGACTGCATTATCAAAGTATTTAATAACATTGGTGAGCTGATGTTTCGCTATTATTGATTTCATGGCTCTTTCAAATGTATCTGGAGCGTTCTTCAACTTAAACGGCATTACCAACCACTCAAAATGACCATCAGGCGTTACTAATGCGGTTTTCTGAACATCGTCAGGATGCATTTGGACATGCCAGTATCCCGACGTTACGTCCAACGTAGTGAAAAACTCCGCCTTTCCCAACTGGTCAAGAATATCATCTATACGTGGAATTGGTTGAAAGTCGGGTACCGTTATGGCATTGAGTTTCCGGTAGTCAATACGTAGACGAGTGCGTCCTTCACCTTTCTTTTCTGCTAGAATGACAGGTACGGCGTAAGGCGATAATGAAGGCCTCACAACACCTTGCTTGAGGAGAGCGTTAATTTGTTTGTTGATCTCCACTTTGTCTGCCTGTGAACATTGGTATGGTGCTCGACGAATAGGGACAGCATTGGTAAGTGCAATCCTATGTCTCTCAGTAGTGATGCACCCAATATCTGTCTGAGATTTTGAAAATATCCTGTCATACTTGCTTAAAAGAGAGTCGAGCGCCACAGTCAGGGTTCGCATCAGCGGGGCTTGAATGATTTCCTTTTAATTGTGATGCGGAAGGTTCATATTCTCACGTGCTTGTGTCACTGACTTTTTTTCCCCATTTACAGAAAGATTGAAGTATGAAGCGCTGTCTAGGCCAAGAAATATTTGCGTTCTCATGCCTCGGAGAACATGTGCATAAACTTTCTTTATGGCATTCCCAAGTTGTAACTGAATGTTTACGCGACCCAAAGTTCGAATGCTTGATGCAACTTGCTGGACCATGATGCGTGAATCTCTCATCAACAGAAGTTTTAGCTGTTTGTACACATCCTCGCTGATTCAAGTAATTGTTGCTCCTGTATCGAGAATGGCATTCACTGGCTTTCCGTTGATGAGAGCATTGAAATGTATTAATGAAACTCTGGATCGCCCTCCTCGTTTCCCCCTTCAGTATCAATAGCAGCACATGGCCGTGGCACGGACATTCGTTGTGCCAGTGAAATTGTCGTGGGAAACCAGCTGCTGAGCAGTATCTACATTCGTTTTGCGGGGCATGCGGTTGAGGAGTTATTGTCAGTTGCTGCGGTCTGCTGAAGAGACGTGGAGCTCTTGATGCGACACTAGCGTTACGAGTAAAGGAAACTCCTCTCGCCCGTTTTAAAGATGTCTCGACCCGTTGAGCAGCGGTGAGCCACTCTAATGACGAGTTGAAAGACAGCTGGCGAGCGCCAGTTTCACATCAGGAGGAACACCATCAGTCAGTCCAGAAATGATGTGGCGTTCTTTCAGGTCAGCCAAGGAACCCAGTCGCTTTTTCTCATCGTAGTAGTCCTTGATGGTCCGCCCTCCTTTTAGTCGGTAGTGAATGAAGAGACGAAAGGCATCTCCGTCAGTCGTAGCAAAGCGGGCTTGCATGTCACGCTTGATATCGTCCCAAGTAGTCTCACCGTTGCCGAAAATCTCTGTCAGGTACCACTTCAACGCTTCCTCTTCAATGTATTCGTTGAAGTGACTGACCCGATCGCGGTGAGTCCATGACGCCTCGGCTGCCTTCATGTCGAAAATAAGAAGCCACTTGTCGATGGGGGCGTCTTCTGGTGTTCCCTTGAACTTCTGTATGTTGAGCGGAGGATTCGGCTTAGCCATGGCACGTTGATGAGGTCGATCCTGTTGACTTGTGTGACGCTACAAAATGGAGACACGTCGTGGTCCAGATGCCATGGGGTAATTCTAATGCACGCGAACTTTCATTTCGTTGGCTTCTCCTAGAATCAGCTTGTTAATATGCGTCACACACACACACACACACACACACACACACACACACACACACGCACACACACACACACACACACACACACACATATATATATATATATATATATATATATATATATATATATATATATATATATATATTTATCACTATAAGAAAACACGGACAATTGCGTATAAGCAGACCCTTACGGCAACCACATAAGTACCAATATAATAAAAGAAAGTGCCAACAGCAGTACTTATATTCGTAGTAGCCTAGGCTACGTAACAGTTTATTACATGCTTCTAAACGATCCCACAACCACCGCATGCCTCAAGAAAAGCAAGAAATTCCTGATCGCTAATGCACTCAGTAAGAGTTAGAATCTTTTGAATTGGATTCGCGGCATTTTCTTAATAATAAAGAACTAGAACGAAAACAAAATATTAAGGCCTAACGTATAACATCTTTGTTATTTCAGTTTTGCAGACAATAACGCGTTTTTAAGTGATGCCAGCGATGACTCACGAAAGAAAATCTGGAGATGTAAAAAAAAGACACGTTAAAGTATGAATAAAGAGAGGCCCGAAGAAAACAAAGATAATGTTAGACGGCCTGGCGAAAACGCGGAATTAAGGGTACTAACAGTAAAGCCACCCCTCCCCCTAAGTTTCTCTCATTCACGCCAAAAAATAATAAGGTCAAGTTGATTCGAAATAAAACGTTAGTCATTTGCAACACATGCCCGGCAATCACATTGCCTATAAGCTTCAAGTAGAAGTTCAAAATATTTCAGTATAAACTTGCGGGCCTAAAACACGAATAAACTATTGCACGTGGCCTGAAAAACATCACGAAGCTTGAGTGGTACCACAAGATCCAATAAACTTTACATATAGAGAGGATAGAGACACCCACACGCACGCATTGCTCATCACACTATATTATTGTAATGAAATAAATCATTTAGTAAAACCTCTGCCGTGTGCCCGTTTCATCGATAACAACACGAGTGAATGGAACACCCAGGCACACCCTAGAAAGAGAATACACACAAAAAAAGAATATTCAATAGCAAATGTGCAGTAAAACCAGAACCGAAATATTATGAGACGCAGAGCGGTCAACATAAGGCCTTATATGAAGCGAGCGAGTCCAAGATGGAAGCACTGGGTCACTGGCTGCATGCCGTGGTTATCTCTGCCGAAAGCAGTGCCGGAATCCTGCCGCGTATCCAACTCGCGCATGATTCTGACTCCTCCACACTTGTCCACACACCCGCACTTCAGCAAGAAAAACCTGCTCCCGCAATAGTGATTATTCTTCCGTCAAGCCGAATACTCAGCGAAAAAAAGGGGGGGAGGGGGAAGTTTGTTTCACGGAAAAACTTGGCGATCCGGAACAACTGTCATGCAACGTGAGCATCATCCTGCATAACTACGAGCATAGAATCAGTTTGTACCTGTAGGGCAGGCATACGTAAGTAAAAGTGTGTCCAAATATTGTGAAAAACAAAAAAAACTGTCAACCATTGACGTTTGCTGTATTCAAGCAGGCTTTCGTATGCCTTTCACAGGCCGCCTAGAAGTTTGCTTGATCAGAAAAGTGGTCGCGGATGTAAGAGAATACCCTGGATAACGGGCTGCTTCTGAGATCATGCTCCCACTATTCACACAAACACACACACACACACACTCACACACACAAACATTGAGCCTGTTCAGATTATTTCTAATTCACTCTTCAGAGAATCAAATACGATAACTTCGAAAAGCACTGGTTTGCGTTATTTGGTTACGAACCCACGATAAAGCTACTTGCACTTCCCTTAGGAACGTTGTAATTTATTTTAGTGCAGTCCAGAGTTCTTAAAGAAAAAACCTTATGTTTTTATAAGCAATTTACCTTTAATGTTTTGCAGAAAAAGAAAAACCGTTGCGAACCGTTAGGGAACTTTTTTTTTCGCTATGGAACGGAAACGGAATGGAACGTTTTGCGAAGGAACAAAACTAAAACCAAACTGGAAAACCCTACGATAGCATTCGCTTCCCGCACATTAGCCCCTGTAGAACTAAATAATTCTCAGGTGTATCACGAAGGACTGACACTTGTCAATGAAGCCAAACATTTTTATCAGTACATCGCGGGCAGACAAGTGACTGTTCTGACTGATCACAGGCTACTCCTGAGTATCCTAGAGCCCCAGAAGCAGATTCCAGAGCCATTGATTGATTGATATGGGGGGTTTAACGTCCCAAAACCACTATATGATAAGAAAGACGACGTAGTGGAGGGTTCCGGAAATTTAGACCACCTGGGGTTCTTTAACGTGCACCCAAATTTGAGCACACGGGCCTACAACATTTCCGCCTCCATCGGAAATGCAGCCGCCGCAGCCGGGATTCGAACCCGCGCCCTGCGGGTCAGCAGCCGAGTACCTTATCCACTAGACCACCGCGGCGGGGAAGATTCCAGAGCCATTTTCGCCTCGTATGATCCGATGGTGCATTAGGATGTCAGCATAAGACTACGACGTGGTGTAGTGTCTAACACCGACGCACTGAGCTGCTTGTCCCTCAGCGAAACCATTGAGGATACACCTCAAGTTGGTTGGGTGCTCATGTTCGAAGCGATAAATAGCCCCCCCCCCCCCACTAACAGTTGACGAAGTCACAATGGCCACGCAAGATGACCCAACATTGTTCAAGTTGTACAACGCCCTGATGGAGGGCAGAGTTCAAAATTTCAAGAATGAGAACTTCAACGCTTTTAACAAGAAAGAAATGGAGTTCAACTGTCATCGTGATTGTATCAAATCGGGATCACGAGTTGTCATTCGTGGCCCACTTCGACAACGAGCAATGGCTCTCATTCATGCCGGACACCGAGGCATGATCACATTGAAGTGAGCCCGCAGCTACATGTGGTGGCCGGGAATCGGCAAGGGCACCGATATAGCTGCAGAGTGCACAGCCCACCTCTTGAATGAACGCGCTCCTACGCGAGCTCCAGCACTGGACTGGGGCCGACCGAGTACACCTTGGCACACATTCTTGGTAATTCCGGATGCCTACAGTAAATGGGTTGAAATTCACCAAGTGAACAAAACATCATCGACAGATGCCATCGATTTCCTGCGCTTGTTGTTTGAAACTTTCGAATTACACCACAAGGTGGTTTCAAACAACGGAATCGCATTCGTGTCAGCCAAAATACAGAAACTATACGAGTGACAACTGCATCACAGTGGTGAAATCTGGTTCAAACCACCCAGCCAAAAACGGACAGGCCAAACGCTACGTGGTAGAGCTAAAACTTGCTCTTGCAAGTACGGGGTCATTACAGCTGTGCATTGCACGCTTTTTTTTTCAAGCAACTTGCAATGAGCCAGACGAGCCATGTACCGGAGTATATCATGTTTTCTTGCGAGCTGCGAACGCACATCTCAGCCATTCTGCCAGAACCGCTTTGAAAGGTCACACCACATAAGGAAGACGCCTCGCGTTGCCGGCAACTCCACAAAGGACAATCAGTGGTCGCCCGTCAGTTTCACGGAATGCCCGAATGAACGGCGCACATCGTAAAAAATGGCAGGAGATTTTGGCTTGTTGAAGCTAAAGCACCTCCATCGCGTCTTCTACCGAAAAACGCATGGAGGTGCATTCCCACTACCAGCCAGCTGCAGGGATGCACTCTGCCCGCCACCTGACCTCCCCCCCACAATACTTGAGGCCGCGCGCCCGGGGCTGACTGACTGTCAGGGCAATCAGTGGGCCCGCGCACTGGCTGCCTCTCCTTTGTACTCCTTGTCCCTTTTATGGCCCACAGCGGACTCAAAAGCCAGCGCTTGGACCATTGAGACTATGCTGCGCACAAATGCCTTTCTTGAAAGTAATAAACTCAGTTCCCTGTTAGGGACGCCTGTTATTCCGGCTACCGTGGACATTACACAGTGCAAATAGGGTTCTTTGTTCCTAAAAAATTTAACCTCCCTGCCTTTCCGCATTATAACTGTTTCTTTTAAAGCACTTCCATAAATATTTTTAAAATTTTATATTGTTAAAGTTGGAGAGTCGCGTAATAAAAAAGAGGAAGTTGACTTATCTATATATAGATTTGTTATTTATTTTAGAGAAAAACTGCCAGTCAAGTGCCGGCCTTTGGGCAGGGGTGTGTGGCGCAGTGGACGCAACAATGTGTGGGAGGTACAGTAGTAGATAGTTTTGAACGAGAGCGCGATGATTAAAAAAAAGAAATGACATGAAATACGGTCCACAGTCCCAAGCGCAAAACAAAAACTATAAAAACAGTGCCCACTAGGTTATGTTGTTTGGGTGAAAAGTAAAAAGAACTCAAATACCAACTGTAGCGAAAATAAAGCCGGCAATGTTAAAAAGTGAGACCTTGCAGAATAGAAGCATTGAAGAATCGTGCAGAAGCGAGGCTTTGAACATCAAGCAATCAGTCTGATCAAGACAGGTATTAAAATGAAGAGCACTGTATTATATATGAAGGTGTTGTTATGAGCCATGTGAAAGAGCTAACGCACGAAGAAACTAGTTGAGATCGACACTTTCAAGAACCTCTGGTGAAAAATTGTTCCGCTCTCTGCTTGTTTGAAAAAAAAGGTACCTCTATTTAGGGGCTCAGTTACTCTTTCGAGATTGGAGGCACGCGTTTCGTGGCGCAAGATTGGTTCGATATAATTTGTTTTTTGCATTGCGAGCTTATTATATATACGAGATAGAACAGCTTCCTTATTTCGTGATAACGTCTCCATTCCAGGGTCTCCAGTTTAGCGCTTTCCAGAAGAACGGACAGATATATGTCTTACGTTTGGGCATTGAAAATGAATTTTTCAGCTTTTCGCTGTATTGATTCAATTTTATCTGTGTTAGCTTGCGTGTGCGCGTCCCAGACAGCCGATGAATATGCTAGTATTGGTATTACGTACGTTTCACATGAGGTACTTTAGGTTCACTGCATGTCTTAGAGAGTGCCCATCTTAGTTAGTTTAGTAATTTCAAAGCCTTTTTCTCAGTATAAGACACATGTTCGTTCCATCTTAAATCAGATGTGATGACAAGACCAAGGTGCGTATACTGAGGACAAGAATTGATTGCCGATGTTGTATTGAAGTTTTAATGGATTTTTTTTGTGGGTTATGGTTATCGCCAAAGTTTTCTCGCGTTAAAGGTCATCTGTCATTTCCCGCACGGAGGGGCCCTGCCCCCACCGTGCGGGAAAGCGCGCCTCCTGCTCGTGGGCCGGAATCCCGGAGACAGAAATGCTTGAAAGCCTTGAACTTGCTTAAGCTTCTCTCGCATAAGTCATGGGCTACAGATCGTGAATGTCTAATAAACCTTATCAGTAGTGTAGTGCCCTCACGTATTGATTATGGCTCGGTTGTATACGAATCAGCATTGAGATCCGCTTTTAAGATGCTCGACCCAGTTTATCACCATGGACTTCGTGTGGCTAGTGGTGCTTTCCGAACTACCAACAGCTAGTCTGTATGCTGAGACAGATCGGGGGTCATTAGAACCACGACGGCAGTTCACAAGCATCAAGTATGCAACCAAGGTGCTTTTCCATGTCGACCACCCATCTCGCGCGCTATTGTAGGATACATCAAACACCCACCTGTTTTTGAGGTGACCATCAGCTACGCCAACGCATCTCATCAGAGTTGCCTCAAACGTTGAAAAACTGCATATACCCGTCTCCAATCTTCAACTAAGCTCCCACAAGGATACTGTGGCACTGTGGTGAATGCGGGCTATCATTTGTTACTTGTCATTCCTAGAGGTAGGAAAGCATGGCCCCTCAGTCACAATCCATCAGCATTTTATGCACTTGCAGGCAAAATACAGGTGTGATGAGTACTACACGGATGCTTCCAAGTCCTCGGCCGTGGCATGTGCTGCATATGGTCCAGCGTACTCTGAGTCCTCAACAATGAATGAACACACCAGCATATTTACTGCTGAGTGCTATGGCATACTGCTAGCTGTAAGGCACATCCTAAAAAAGAAAGAACCAGACTCTATCATATACACAGACTCCCTCAGTTCAGTGACTGCGTTGTCTTCCGCAAAGGCACATAAAAATTCAGTGACTAATACCCTTCTGAACTACATCATGACAGCCTATAGATCCAAGCTTAATATCACGCTATGCTGGATTCCGGGACACTGCAACATAGCTGACAATGAGGCAGCGAACCGACTTGCAAAGTCCGCTGCACTCTGCCCAACAGAAGACGTAGTCGTCATCCTATTTGAGGACTTGAAGCCGCTAACCAGAAACCGAATGCGTAGGCAATGGCAAGAGGAATGGAACGCAGCAATAGAAAACAAATTGCACACACTAAAGCCAAGAATAGGTAGATATGCTCTTGAAAAACGTAACAGGCATCAAGAGGTTGCACTGAGCAGACTCAGGATCGGTCATACACATGCAACACACTCGCACCTTTTAAGCTATTCTCCAGCACCGCGTTGTGAAAAATGTGGTTTGTGCTATCTGTCGTTCAGGTTTTAATTATCTGCCCGTACCTTGAACCGGAAAGACTGCGTCACTTCCCAAAGCTATACAAATGCCACATACCACCTCACCCTTTATTTTTTCTTGGTGACAATCCAATGTTTCCCACAAAAGTAGTTGTAAAGTTGTTAGCAGATGTTAGATTCCTGCATTCCAGCACACATTATCAGTATTCCCATCCCTCTTTCCATCCTGAGAGAACCGCTCAGACTTCTTTATCAAATGTCATGCAGCACGCACTCCTTGTCCTGACAAGCACCACTGCTGCAACTGCATGACTTTTTGAAACCCGCAGGTTTAGACCGTTTTAAACTCATCACACATAGTCATTACACTTAAGTTTAATCCCTATGCCCCACTATTTTATTCTGGCCACCCTGTGTAGATTTTTTATAACTGAACCAACAAAAAACCCTGTGTTTGGCACTCTTTGGCCTGAGTTGCCCTTGCGTCAGTGTAATCGACCACCACCACCACCACTACCACCACCACAATCTATGCGATCAGTGGTACAAAGCTCGCTTTGTGCGACACGATTGACCCTTGTGATTTTCGCTCTGCAGTTGCATTCTTGCTTGCAGTTGCTTGCAGTCGCTCTCTGTGCATTCAAGTGTTTTATTACACATGGTCGAAACCTCTGTTGACGGTTGCCTCCCGTGTGTATGTACAGCAATTGCGTTACATGCGTGCCCACTTTCTCAGTTTACAAGGAAAGGCAAAACCTATGCCTACGAGATAGCTTCGGTAATGCCGGAGAACAATGGCAAAAAAAACTGTTTGTGGTTGCGGTCATTTCACCGTTTACCTGTATGACGCACGTGTTCACATTTTCTAGTTATTCAAAGTCCTAGTGTGCGTAATGCTGTGTGGTGGCGACAAATTCAGATTGGTGGTCGCAGCATGTGTGATGCTTATCTCGGCCGGGTGTCACCTGTTTACTGTTGCACATCGTGCACCGTGGTCAGAAGGTCTGTTAAGCTTTATAATCAAAGTTACCGTGGATCTCTATCAAGGCTAATTAAAACAATAACAGGTGTACATTGTTACACTTAAGCGAACGGCTGTGGAGGACACGAGTATTCGCATACCATACACGTTCCCAATGGCCTGTATTTAGCACTCTCACCAATCTGCTTTGCAAAAGCTGCAAAAATCTGTAAAACTGAAGTCATTTACGTCCGTGGCTATTCCCAACGCAACAGTAGGCAGACTGGTGTCTTTTTTCGTAGACCGTGGAGCTACTGCACCCTCTCTTGGTTTTGTCGTCGTTCAGGCAAGTGAACCAGCAAGCACTTCACGGTGGTGTGGTGAGGCGCCCGACTACCGAAGAGAAATTCGTAGCTCTTTTCTAGAGTATTCAATGCGCAAGTATGTATAATATCTAACTCAAGCACTTTCGAACGCTGCAGTTGCTCCTGTTTGCGCAGCAAATCGTGAAACGCAGTCGGGCTTCGAACTGCTCAAAACTGTGCTGACAGGTTGCACTGCGAGCTTCTTTTTTTAGGGCAGAATTTTTTGTACGCCGTGTTTTGTAATTGCCAAGTTGAACAATTTAGAAGGACAATTGGTATGCCGGCAGCGGGGTTGCATTTCCGATGGAGGCGGAAATGTTCTAGGCCCGTGTGCTCAGATTTGGGTGCATGTTAAAGAACCCCAGGTGGTCGAAATTTCCGGAACCCTCCACTACGGCGTCTCTCATAATCATATGGTGGTTTTGGGACGTTAAACCCCACATATCAATCAATCAGAAGGACAATTGGTGTCAAAAAGACATGATTACAAAAACTGTAAAATGTTCAAAATGCAGGGTAGGTTTGAAATTGAACGCAAGTACAGACGCGAACGGAAAGGAAGGTGGCGCCGAATGTAGACAATGTGAGCTCGAAGAAAAAATGGAGAAAAAGACGGTTGCCCAGAGTGAACTGCAGATGCGAATCACCGAGCTGGTGATAGCGTTGGCGACAGGGCAAGAAAAAACGAGGGCTATGGGAGAAAGGCTCAGGTCCACCAAGGAGGCACTAGCGAAGGTGAACAGAGGAGCAGCCGAGTGAGAGTACGGCAGTGCACTGGCAACCAGAACGGCGGTAAAGAAAGAGCAAGCGAATTCTCAAAAAACGTGTGTAGCCAGTTCAATGACCGCGAGACCCAGCTTCAGAGTAGTAGTGATGGGGTTGGGAGGGGGCAAAGCAGCCGGCGTCACAGGTGCAAGTAACCTCCTGGTGCAGGACGCTCCAGCTGAAACGTTGCAGCACAAGGTAATTCCCGGGGACTCAAATTTAAATCGATGCGCAGAAGCAATCAAAGAGAGGGTAAAAAGAGACAAGGGGGCTGCAGTAGGGACGTTCTCAGGACGCAAGCTGGAAGCCTTCATGAGAGAATCAAGCACAAAACTTAAATCTACAGCCGATGGATGAAACCTTGTGATAATTGTAAGTGGTTTGAACGATGTCTAAATGAAGATACAGCAGGATTAATGACCACACTGGCGAAAGGTGTCGATGACATGTAGTTAGATGACAGGTAGTGGTATGCACGATTCCGGAGGTACCGGTACGTGACACCAACCTGCAAAGAGGATTTGTCAATGCAAAAAAGAGATATGGCGGATGAGTCGAGAGAAAGGCTTTGTGGTGGTGAAAATAAAGAGAGAGGTGCATAAGTGGGGTGGTTTTTAAATAGACATTATTCACTTGGATGGGAGGCTAGGTCAAGAGGTGGGTTGGCGACTTGTAGAACGTGCAGTAGCTTTTTTGGGGGGCATGCGGGCACTTCGGGGTCCAGGATAGCTAGTAATTAGGAAAACAAACAGGGGGACTCTTTGTTACGTGGTATAGACAGATACGATTCCGAAGTTGCACCAATATCTAAAATTTCTAAGACACGTAAAGTCCGGGGCAGAAATCAATGTATCCAAGAGGGTTGAGTCAATTCAGACGGATGATATAATAACATGCAGGGTGGCAGGAATGGGCTGAAGTGGGGAGATATAGAAGAACAGCTAAGGGAGAAGAAGCGGACGGGTTATGATTTTGTAGAAATACATCTCAGGGCCTTGGAACAACACCCTAACAATCCGGACTACGCATGCGAATATTAAAATAGAACAAAACGCAGCAGTAAGAGGGGGGTTTCGGGGCTCTCAATGATGAAAGTACAGACTGGCAAAGGGTCAAGCTTGAGTGTAAGAAACATTTATGGCTAAACGAGAAAGTGGCAGTGCAAATGACGCTCCTGTTTATTGTATACTTGTGGACAGGGGCAAAACCCAAAACAAAGAGCAAAACAAAAAATAGGTGCAGTGAATGGAAAATGAAATTGACGAACTAGGAGAAGAGTGCGAGGTAATTATATTAGTAAATTAGAATGTGCACATCGAAGATATGAATAGATACACTCACCCAACAGGCAGAATGCTATTGGATGTCTGTGAAAGGCAAGGTTTAATCATTTGGAACAGCACAGAGAAATGCGAAGGGTAGATAACGAGGGAGCTGGGAAGGCTGGAAAATGCGCAATAATGTCATATAGGATGCCTGATCGGCTAAGGGTGGTGAACATAGATGAATATGCGTCCAGAAGCTTAGGTAGTAACCACAAACGTATCAAGCTGAGTTTTAGAAGTGAACTGAAATTTGAAAGGTGGCCTTATTAGCAACCACACGGTAATATATATTCAGAAAGGCAAATAGAAATTGCAACTAAAGAAATTAAAAAAAATAAATCACCGAGTATACTAAAACAGTGTGGACCTACAAAAATATAACTTGATTGTTTGAGTTAGAGCTTGCTAAGGTTGAGTCAAGTCAACCGAGAAAAGCAGACACAAACCGAAGAGCTGGTGAGATAAGGAAATTAGGAGAGCCATTGTAAGATGTCAAAAAGCCTCAAGGAAACACAGGTGTGCTAGACAGAGGTGTTGACCGGAAGATGGTGTCAAAAGAATATGGAACTTTTTTAGTTGCAGAAGGAAAGCGTCTAATTTTATCAGTAACAACATTCGATTAAAGGGGGCCCAAAGGATTGCGGAAGTACACAAAAAAATAGAAAGGCAGTTTCGAAGTTTTGGGACCATTTCAATTCTCTAAGTAATAAGACAAGCATGAAAGAGAGGTTTATAAGTACAGTTGAAGGGGTCAGACTAGTAGTGAAGTAGACAATGAAATATATAAAAATATTGACAGAAAACATTACACAACAAGAAAACGCTGCATGAACCGTACCAGATGAGAATGATTCAATTAGCTTAGTGGATCCACTCGGTGAAAGGGCAGAGAAAAGGGTTCCTAATAGCGCAATAACAGGCCTGACGGCATCTCAATTATGGTAATAAAGAAAATAGGACCACACTCTAAGCAAACAATAATGAATGGTGAAGCTCCCATTGGGTGGAAACTAAAGAGGATGAGCATGATCTCTACAAGAAAGGATGGACAAAGTCGATATCAACAACTACCGTCTTATAACAGTGACGTCAGTAGTTTACAGGCTCGTGATGCAGATAGTAGAGGAAAGACTACAGGCATGGGTTGATAATGCGGGGTTGCTTGGAGAACACCAAAATAGGTTCCCTAAACGAAAGAGGTGGGAGGACAATCTGCTGTCATTGATGCAGTGTATTGAAATAGCGAAACAAAAACACGGGCCGCTGTGGCTGGCATTTCTAGTTATCAAGGGATCTTAGTATAGTAGAATCAAAGAAGACTTGCGGAGAATACTGGACACGCTAGTAGTCGAAGATGAAATAACTAATCTTCTAAAGGATATCTATAGAAGTAACAAGCTAGTCAAGAAATGGGAAAAATAGGTATCTGAACCTATAGAGATACAACGCTGACTTCGACAAAAGTGTCCTTGTCACCTTTGTTATTTATGCTGTATCTCCAGAGACTAAAAACCAAATTAAAGGAGAGTAGACTCGACCTCAGCCTCTCTTTTGCCAAGCAAGGTAAACACATTGAACAGTCATTACCAACATTGATGTATGCAAATAATATAGTATTATAGCCGACAACAAGGAAGCTTTGCAGGGATTATAGACATCTGTGGTAATGAGGGATATAAGTTAAATTTGAAGTTCAGCAAAAAAAATTGGCCATCAAGATTTTTAGTTATAACAAAGGCCGTGAGCAAAACTTACAGGAAGTCACGCTAGAAAAAGGGGATAAATACAAGTATTTGGGCATATGGACAAATAGCGGGGCTGAGTGTCTAAGGGATCACGAAAGATACGTAATGACTAAGGGCGCCAGGAATGCAGCAGTAATAAAAAGATAGGACACTGTGGAACTACAATAGGTATGTTGTGTTGAGAAGGATTTGAAAAGGTGTCATGGTCCCAGGTTTGACGTGTGGCAATGCGGTCTTGTGTATGAAATCAGAAGTTCAAGCAAGATTAGAAGTTAACGTGTTATACGAAGACTGGCTTCGGGAGCACACGGTGTTGCGACCGCGGTTTTCAGGCACCGGAGGTCCGGGATGAAGTTGTCGAGGCAGGAGGAAGAGAGACTTGAAGGGGATTTATTTACATTATCTACAAGGGGAGCTTTCGTACACGACGATCTCTTTCTTACATGGCAAGTTTTCGAATCTGGCGTTCCATTACATAGCGCTTTTTCGAATGAGCCGCGTGGCTCATTATAAAGGTTATGTGCTCCCCAGATCCCTAGATCAGGGAACACGTTCAGATGGTACTGCCCGATCACATATCACACACAACTGGTGAGGGGGACCAGCATGCACGGCCCACGTGAGCGTCCAATATTGCGCCGTGATCACTGCAATCCAAAGTGGCGCCAGTGGTGCTCTCCCTCTTCGTGTGTGTGCCGCTGGTCGAGGGGTCCCAAGCTCAAGACAGCATACTTCAAAGGGTTCGCCGAACTGCTCACTTATTTAGCGGGGCGATTTGCGGCGGCCGCTGCGGTCTTTTCCAAAGAAGATGCTGTACTTGTCCTCTCTCTAACGGTTTTCGGCGTCGTGGCGTCACGACGTCTCACCTTCCGACTAGGGGGACAATGCCTGGCGGTCATAGGCAGCCGGCCTGTCAGCTACTTGTATGAAGATCCAAAGAGCACCGCTCCCTTGTCAGCTACGGTGCTAGTCACAACAACGGGAATACCCTAAAATCAGGGGCTACAGGGTGACATTAGATGGACCTCACTTGAGTGCAGGGAAGCTAGCAGAAAGATCGATTTTGAGGAGTGATTGAGAAAAAAGAGAGAGGAGCGTTGGGCTAGGAAAGTCTTCAGCTACTTGTACATCAAGAATGTTAATAGTAAATGGAATAAGCGAACTCAAAAACTGTCAAGCAAGTACTTAGACAACAGCAGGCTACGAAACCAAACGGAAACACCGGTTAAGAAGAAGGTGCAGGAAATACATAGTGACATAGGGAAGATGGGAATGCTTACGGAGTTATCACTGGAGACCTAGCAAACCTCTGGGCAGGGAATTCTAAGGGACAAGATCTACGATGATTCTTGGGGTAGTTCTCTGCTCTTCGAGGCTAGAACTGGAGTATTGCGGACCAATACGTACAGAGCAACATGCGAAGGCACAGACGCTGCATGTAGTATGTGTGAAGAGGAGGAGAACACGGCTGAACATTTTATAATGTTCTGTAAAGAGCTCCACGTTATGGTCGAAGATAATGGCACCCAATTTTTCAAAGCTTTGGAGTTGAGAGACAGTGAAGACAAAGCAGACTTTATATGGGTAGAATAACCAGGACGAGGATAACTGATTGGTGGCTACAATCGAGGCGCAAGTGAAATTCAATGCCTAAGTACACAACGATATTACTTAACTTTAAGGCTAGGTGACGTCAGCGACCACCCGATCTAAAGGGCACAGCCGGATCCATCCATCCATCCATCCATCCATCCATCCATCCATCCATCCATCCATCCATCCATCCATTCATCCATCCATCCATCCATCCATCCATCCATCCATCCATCTATCCATCCATCCATCCATCCATCCATCTATCCATCATCTGCCAGTGTATTCCTAGATTGTCGCCCACCATCACCAGCAAAATGTGGGGGAAGACTGATGAGCCAGAAGAGAGGAGCAAGGCTAGTGCCCTTGACAACAATTACCGCACGGTCTGCATCTTCCGAGTGGTTTATTTCTTTGCAAACTAAGTGGTTTGAACGCTGCTCGCATGCTCTCTGTGGTTACTCCTCGACGGTCTATGCGTTCATCGCGCGCGCCCATTGAGCTCCATTACTCTTTTAGGGGCGAAGCTCCTTAGGGCGTGGGCTGTGCGTCCCCTGTAGCCTGTATGTAGCCACCTCTAGTTTATTTCTTGCAGTGTTCACTAGATGGCGGTACCGTCCCCTGTATGTAGCCACCTCTAGTTTAGTTCTTGCAGTGTTCACTAGATGGCGGTACCGTCCCCTGTACGTGGCCACCTCTCGTTTAGTTCTTGTAGTGTTTACTAGATGGTGGTACTTGTAGCTGATGATAAAAAGATGCAAGATGTTATAAACTAGAAATTGGTACTTGTTGATGAAAGACGCGAGATCTTATAAAATAGGAATGATGTCACATATGGCGCGTGTCGTTGGTTGAAGGCAATCGTTCGATTTAGTGCGGCGACGTACGCTAGGGGGAGCGATGTAATAAAATCGAGTGGGCAAAATGTACAGAGGATTCATGGTTTACCAGGTTTACCTCCGGAGCTTCGCCCACTCATCATCATTCACTTCGTGGATATGGCGGAATTTTTTCACTTATTTTTGTCGTAGATTGTACTAACTTTAAAACGCGTTCATACGCACGCCCAGATTTGTCAAGTTAGCTAAAAATACTGGTACTATATACTTTGTTAGTTTAATTTTTTTTCATGCTGGGAATGTGCTGGCGAGTTCGATGTGCTTACGTGGTCAAACGTGCCGTCACAACACTACTGACCGTTTATTTTGCATAACGTAAAGCACCCCGGCGAATTGAACACGTCCACGCATTGGACACCACGCAAATAGCTCCGCCGTTGGTTAGGTTCACACAAAAGTGTGAACTAGCCCAAGTCACAGAAAATATTCATCAACACACTGATTAGAACTTGAGGTTGCTTCTATAAACAAACCAAGGCACTGTGCGTGGAAGACATCCGTCCTACCGGAAAGCTGCACCAGTGCGAGAAACTGCTGCTGGATTAAAATCTATACAACTGTCATCTCCGGAAACAAGTCGGTGTAGTTCCAATACTGGCTAGATACAACGTTGCATATTTATTCCAATCAAGCAGCGAGCTACAGTCAAGCAATGATTGACTCTGAGAGAAATACGTTAATGACTGACACACGTGATTCATACCTTAACGCACAATATGGTTCAGATTGCTTGTGTTCTCTCATGTGAGTACCGATCTCAGTCTCGTCATGAGTTACACTACTGACACCACTTAACGTGACGATTTGGCAAGCATTTAATGTACGAGTAATACAAAGCTGTTAAATATTTACTAGAGAGAGAAAAAAGAAACATGCTGCATTGCCAGCTACTCTCCGTTTCTCGTGAGATAGATGCTCGCATTGAGCATTTAGTACTTGGAAGGTTTTATAGCGCTACTAACCGGTGCCCTTTTCAGGGGCAGAGTGCGGTGGATATATCCTTCCCGAATATCATCATACGTTGACGCTACGCATGAGTACTATGACTTGTTGAGAGGCTTGGAGTAACCCACAAGGTAAAGAGTATTCTGCGAAGCGGGTAACTAAAACAGAATGAATTGTTTTTATTTCGGGTAACAGAATTACTAAAGTCGCATTCAAAAAAGAAGCTAAAGCGGTTAGGCAGGCATTCCACTAATATGCGTGATGCGCGACACTAACCTGTCATAAGTCAAAGTGAACGTTGAACTGCTGCTGTACTAACACTAGATGACATACATGGCGAGAGAAACACAGGTAGGAGAAAACTAGTTTGTGAAAGAGATTATAGAAGCCTGTGTCAACAACAAAATTGGTTTTCTGTTTTCGAGAAGCAAATAACCATTCCGAGTCAAGATTGTTTTAATCTCCCTGGTAATATACGCTCCTAAGAGTACACAGTTACATGGGTTGCGCTGATAAATTTGAGGCAGTGTGTTCAATTGTAGGCAATGACTGCTGTGATACAACTGTTTAGAAATAAAATCACACCCGCGCACCGAAATTAGGACACCTGCTAGTCAGCTCTAAATATTCAAAAACTATTGGTTAGCTTTATCTGTAACTCAAACAATGAGCTTCCTTAACCGAGTTGGCAGCCACGACCAGAAAGCATTGGCCCAAAGCCGAGGGCCTCTTCAACCTCAGCGCAGGGCACATAAGAAAGATCCAGATGTCAACATGGGTGCATAAAAGTTAAGGGCGTCGAAGTAATTGAAAAGCAATAAAGATAATTTAAAATATGCACAAAAGATAAGGTTTCAGTGAAAACAAGCCTCTACGTTCACGCATTATACCTATTTTTACATCAAAAGGATAAGGCATAATTCTCGTTCTCATTGATATCAGTCGTTAGTTAGTGACAAGAATAACGCCCAATCAAAGCAGCTGTGAAACGTTACCATCACTGTCAATGTCTGAGAAGGAAAATACAAAGCAAGTACAACGATCTGTAGTACTTATATGAGCAGCGGAGTGCATGACGAGTACATAGATCTTTTTAGCATGGTAGCTGCTTCAATCTGTGCGACCGTGTTCGTTATTCTTTTCGGCATGGCTGCTTGCTTACATTAGCATGCTTACTGGGAATTTAGATGCTCGTTGTACCCGGGCCCATAGCGTGGATGTGAGCAGAGCAGTCTGTGATGCTAAATAATACAGGTTGCGTACACTAATGAACCAAGACGCTCCGTGTGAGATAATTATTTTCTTTATATATGTGATATTTTTGCTTGAAGTGAGATACAGTGGCGGTGGCATTCACATGTAGGCGACGCCCTAGATTTCCATGTTTTGTACTAATTAACAGATCTTCGAGGGAAGCCGTCTGGTCATCTCACCTGGAACTCTAAGATCGACTCCTCTCATGCCCCGTAAAAATTCGAAAACAGGGTTATGACGCTATGACTCTCTTCGGTTATCCTTCTGACCCCTTATGGAAGGTACAAGCAGAAAACATTTGTTGACAGTCAACATTTGTTCACGCATACCTACATTATCGTGAAACACCTTTCGACAGACTTTCGAGCTGAAGACATCAACGCATACGTGGTACATTACACGTGGCTGGCGCTCGGTGCCGTTCACATACGCTGTGGGCTCTGGTGCCACAGCTTGTCATCGGCGCGATTGTGGCCGGCAGTGACTGCGCCTCCTCAATGGTCTCTCCTGCTTGTTCACAGTGTGTTGTGTGTCTTGTAGTTTCTCGAATTGCCACGCCAAAAACCCGTCATCCTTCTTCACTTCAGGAAGCACGTTCTCGCTTTCTTCTCATTTTCGAAATTAAAGCAGCTCACGGAGATGCCCTGTAGAACTTTTACCTATGCAAGATATTGGTACTGCGACTACCTACAACCATCCGGTGTGTCTCTAATTTTACTAAAGTTTCGCCATTGGTGTGAAACACATTTGCGGATTTTTAATAGCTCAAAAATATTTAAACATTGCTTACCGGATAAGAAGGGTCTGTCAATTCAGCAAACGATGCATCTGGGTGAGAATAAAAAAGCAGCATTTAGATCACTTGAAATGTCCTACTTCTCGTAGGTAGCGAAACAACTCTCGTGAATTCGTAAATAATGAGTAGAGATGTGGGCCGTCTGCCTCAAAGGACTGCTACAGGCCGTAGAAAAACTCCAAGAATATTTTTATTAGAACTATGAAACAAAACAGGGAAACTCGTGAGTCAACACACAATATATTTAACTATGCCTAGGCGGGGGCACACCACGCGTGCGCACGTCGGATCATCACTAAGCGCCTTGCCACCGTGTTGACAGGACCATTCTGAAGCGAGTGTCTGGGCCACGCACATCGCTATTGCGCAGTATGTGTCGTGCCAACCACGCAATTCGCGTGAATCCCACAATGGCTGGATTGTGGGTGGCGGCGAAAATGCTGTAGGCCCGTGTGCTCATATTTTGGCGCACGTTGAAGAGCCCCTGGTGGTCGAAATTTCCGAATGCCTCCACAACGGCGTCTCTTATAGTGATATGGTGGTTTTGGTACGTTAAACCTCACATATCATTCAGATAGTGAATGTCTGAAGGTGTAGTTTTGGCCACAGTGAAGTACATTTAAGCTACGACTGCATGTTGATTAGCTCTCGTTATTATGAATTCACTGCAAACGTCCGCCTAGTTTGCAGTGTTCGCGATATTTATGATAGCTTCTATGTAGTCTTTGGCATAGCGTTCAAGGCCCTCATTTCTGGACCTGGGCCAACCGTGTTACAATAGAAGGCACGGGAAAGGTTATTTTGTAAGTTGTCATTTCTTTGCTTCATGTCACGTGTAGCTTACAAAAATTCTCGTGGTTGACGACAGTTTCTTTTCAACCCCGTTGTCACCAGCTACACATGTTGAGTTGATGGGTATGTGGGGTTTAATGTCACAAGCCAACTAAATGTATATGAGAGACGCCGTAGTGGAGGACTTCTGATATTGTGACCTCCTAGGGTTCTTTAACGTGTACCCAAGTTTAAGCACACGGGCCTACAGTACTTTCGCTTCCATCAAAAATGCAGCCACTGCAGCAGATACCGCGACCTGTGGGTAGCAGCCGAGTACTTTAGCCACTAAACGACCGCTGAGAGGCTCCTACACAGGTCAATCTATACAAGCATCACTTGAGTCAATACAAGCATCGCTCTGTATGTATGGAGTTTGAAACCGGGAGTACAGACCCGAAAGTGAGTACCTTACTCAATATGTGGGGCGACCAGTGTGCTGGAAAAGTGCCAAACGGAGGTGTTTTCGGCTTCCCAGATTGTAACGTACCTGTGACAATGCGTGGGCTATTGACATTATGTTTCTTCCCTTTCACAGATTGAGCACAACATTTTGAACTTCGAGTGCTCGTTTAGTGTCTTTCCAATCGTTTTCTTGAAAATGTAGCAGAAGGGTGTTCCATGTGTCTATGTCTGTCATTTTTCGAGAAACAGATCACAGTGTGTGATTGTTACGGCTGGTTCTAACGTTGGCAATCACAATTTTTCACTGGGTATACAGGTATCATTAGGCACGTAATCGTAATGACCCATGTAATGTAGCGTAAAAGAAAAGTAAAATAAAACCCATTAACAACACAAAAACGCTCCCTCTGCAACGAGTGTGCGGTTTCTTGTTCCCATACTACTTCATCGACATGAAATACGCAGCCTTCCTAAGTTCTTATTGCTTTGAGCCAGTCAGATGTACACGAACTGCAGGGCTGTTTTGTCCACATTACATAAATTCAGAGAGCCTCCCTAACTTCCTAACGTTTGGAGCTAGTCAGTTTTACACGGGCTTCAGCGCTGTTCTTGCCACATTACATAAATTCAGTGAGGCAACCAAAAGAATAAGTTGCCAGTGATACCACCTTATGGGTATGATTCTCGCCCACTCCCCCCCCCCCCCCACTTTTTTTAACTTTTAACGCGACAGCGGTAAAGAGCTCGTGTCGCAAAAGCCCGCCGCTGGTGTCGGCCCCCCTGGTTGTGAGCGAAAAATTGTCTGTGTGTCTTACCAAAAGGTAAAGTTACCGAGATAGCTGCGGGAGGAAACTACTAGTCCAGGCGTGTGCGCGATCATACTGAGAGAGTCGTGCATTTGAAGGAAAAAATGCTCAAAGTCACGAGGCGCGGTAGTTGCTTTGCCCTGCCACCCCTCCTTTCTTAGCTTTCAGCACTTTTGTCGGGACGAAAGAAGAGAAAATGCAGTAGCAGCATGCGACATACCTTTCTAACTCCACTCGCACTAGACGTATTCCTACAGTTTTTGAGGCATTGACGTCGTGAAGCAATGAGCTCTTTTAGTGAGATCATTCAATGGTTATTTAAAAAGTGTTTCAGGGCCCCTTTAACGCTTTTTGTTCGACAGGTGTAACAACTAAAACGAGCCAACTTGGTGATTATAGCGCGCGCTGGTTCAATATTCTATGTGCGTGTTTGTGTACGTGTCTCTGTGTGTGTAAAACCATATTGTCACGGCTAAAGGCCGGGCAAGAGGACGACAAAGTGATGAGCGTGGGCAGCACCCACGGTTGCTCCGAGAAAGACGACGTCGAAGCGGCTGCTCCTTTGCTGCCGGCGCCTAAGCAAAATATCCTGCAGCTTACTAACCAGTTTGAAGATTGTTTCTCTTCGATGTCCATGATCCATTAAACGCCACTGAAGAAACATCAAATTATAGAGGACGACATGAGCAGAACAATCAGGCTGGTCATGTCAGAACTTGGTAGCTCCGCGAAAACGTGAAGTCATCGAAAACCAGGAGCGACAGATGCTTGAAGAAGACGTTATTCAGCCGCCGAAAAGCTCTTGGGCTTCGCCGGTTGTATTAGTGAACAAAAAGGACGGCACCTTATGTTTCTGCGTGGATTACCGCAAGCTGAATTAGGTGACAAAAAAGACGTCCACCCACTTCTACGTATCGACGATTCACTCAATCGACTACGGCATGCGCGTTATTTCTCGTCGATGGATCTAAGGAGTGGGTATTGGGAGATAGAAGTCGCAGAAAGAGACCGGGAGAAAACAGCTTTCGTGACACCTGACGGCCTTTTTGAATTTAAGGTACTTTCATTTGGCTTGTGCTCAGTACCGACCACGTTTCAGCGGCTAATGGATACCGTACTATCAGGCCTCAATTGGCTGACGTGCTTATTGTGACCAAGACCATGACGGCACTCCTCTGGATAGCGCACACAGGCGGTGGCAAGTCACGCGGGGCCGCGGCCGAGTGCGAGGGAGGTGCCGGCTCCGGTGCGTGGCACGACTGACCGTCTGCGCCGCGCATCGAATTGCACGCACACCAGCGGTGAGCCGCGTGTGGCGGCGGCGGAGTATCATTGCGCATGCGCAGACGAGTGCCATGCGGAGTCGGCTCAACGAGGCCAGTGTAGCTAACGCTACAAAAACGAAAACAAGAAATTCCGCAGCAGGGCGTCGAATTATGGACATCGCGCTTCGCGGAGCACGACACTAACCACTGAGCTACCGAGTGACCCTACTCTGACATATGAACGGCGAGCTATTTATATACACCAGGTACTTCAGCTGTCTTTCGAGCTCGACACTTCAGCAAGCTTTCGTCATTGTTAGCGAGCTGGCATGACGAGCGCGGGTTGTGGGCACGCACTTTAAAGGTCATTGCGCCTCATCACCCCACTCGTGGATGTGGCCGCGTCTCTCTACATGGCGTGGTCAAAGTGCGTATAGATGATATCTTGCATGGTGGCTTTCTCGCGCGCGTGCTTATCTCGGGATTCGGGTGCTGTGTACCTCTGCTTCTTCCACCGCAAGAAAGCATGCTTTGAAGTTGCAGTGTTGAAGCCAGCATGAACGTCACTTCGCTCGTCCCCACGGCTGCGTTTACTGAAGGAGCACACTGCCAACACACGAAGAAGTAAGAATGATGACCAGTGTTTGCGCTCGTCCAGGTGTATATTATTATGCGTGCTTTGAGTGTCGAGCTGTGACAGCTGTTTGTCCGCACTCAACCCGCGTATATGCTCTTACATGCGTGCTTTCTGCTTGAAGTGTGCGCTGCGAGTTTCGAGCTGCAGTCGCTTTTCGTACGACATTGCAATTTGTTACTGCAGCATTCATTCCTTCGCTCCTGTGGCGAAACCATGCACAATGGAAGTTTAACTGCCTCTGCGAGGACAGTTTTTACTTGCACTTTATATCAATTCCTAAATGGAGGTGCCAAGCACGTTTCTTTTTTGATTGAGTCCTCTGCAGTTCTCACATCATTTTTCCCTGCAAACATCTCTGTCTGAATTCTTCTGAACGACGCAATTGGCCTCCTCGCGCTGTATTGCTTTCCCTACACTCTCGCTATCCTATTTTCTTTTTGCAACGCTCTGTGAAAATACCTGGATAGCCGAGTGCTTGCGAAACCCATCTTCGGATTGTCGTTGTACTGCATCGAAACTCGCCTTGCGATGAACTTTTTCCGCCGAAAAGACTGGGTCTTTACAACTTTTCGTTCTCTTTCTTTCCTTTTGTCTGTACTGGTTGTGTTTCTCGACAGATATATTGTATCTCACACCGGAGCAATCAGCACATGTGTTTGACATTGAAGCTGAAAACTGAAGGCCGTAACTATGAAGTAGAGGACAAGCAGGCCAAGCTCTTTCCTCAGGGAGTAATTGTGGTGAATCTGTGACATTGGTGGGTCTTGGTATACGCAAAGTGCTGACGGGTTTCTGTTCACAGCAAAACTTCTATGGTCGCCTGATTGTTTGATTGATTGATATGTTTGGTTTACCATGCCGAAACCGCTATATGATTATGAGAGATGCCATTGCTCCGGAAATATTGACCTCCTGGGATTCTCTACCGTGTGCCCAATTCTAAGCATACTGGCTGACAGCATTTTCGCCTGCATCGGAAGTGTAGCCACCATGGCCGGGATTCCATCGCACAACTTGCGGGTCAGCAGGCGTTTACTTTACCAGTAGATCACCGTGGCGTGCGGTGGCCTTAGCAGGTCATTGACAAAAGGCAGCCTGTCACCCAGCTGCAGCATCCAAACTAAAAAAATAAATGAAGAATAAAACACATTACAGGTTCTTTGTAGTGCTGAGGTTTAAATCTGCGTTTTTGTTACCTTATGGTTGGTCTCGTGCATACTCTGCCACGCGTCTTCAAAAATCAGGCACAAAATATTACGATTACGTTATCCTAACGAATTAAATAATTGAGTTCTACTAAAGAAGAAAAGAATAACTTTAGTGATCAGCATTACAGCGGGAGGTTCATTTAAATGCCTGGCTTTAGTGGGCTAAAGGTGACTTGCGGGATGATGCGTAAAGGCACGATTATATTCGTAAATTTTAGCAAAATTTGACTTCGAAAAATTGCGTTTTGAGCTGCCTTTTATTTCGCGGAAGAGTCTACTCGATGAGTCACTTATTTGGTGGATAAATGCTGGGCCCAGCATAAAAAACGGCTTCCGATTCCACTCGAAAACAGCCTTCTATAAACATAAGAACTGACAAACAGAAGCAAAAGAATGGAAAGGAAAAACAGTAGTTAAGGCAAACACACGCTAAATGTCACTCTCCCGCCGTTTCCCAATATGGGAATGTTCTTAATTTTTAACCCCCACGTGTCTTAATGTATAGAGGCATGTGGTAAAACTATTGCAACAATCACGCACTGAAGAACGACTTGATATGACATCAGGCTTCTTTAAATTGGATGAAATCAATTAAATTATAATTCGAAATCTTAGACTGCGACAAATGGCAAACGGTAACAAGCAAACAATACCCCTGTCTTTAACATTTAATAAGAAAACAACCTTTGCGTGTACAGTGAAGTAACATGATTTCTCACTAAAGAAGTGTATACAATCGAAAGAACCTGTATACAAGAAATCATGGCAATAATTATTTTGGAATTTTACGTGGCATGACATGAGACGCACGTCACAATATTTTCCCGTGATAGTTTGTTTTGGGAGGTATAGTAAATTGTGGTAAAGCATCAACGCAAACAACCACAGGTATGAAAGTGACCAAAGTCACTGTTCGAAAACACAAGGTTAGACTAATTGTTTCAAGAAGTGTATCAAGGTGCCGAAGAAGGTGAATGTAAACCTGATTGCAGGTGGGGCCTAGAAAGTTGATAAAACACTCTTCAATCTCGAGACTCTGAAGGTGTCTTTTTTTGCTTGCTCGCACAACTCGTCATCATAGCTAAAAACTAATCAAGAAATACAAGTTCCTGGCCTACCTGTCAGTTCGCACATGTCGTTCTATACGACTCTCATTTTTCTATATGACTCGAACAACGACCAACTATTTGCCGGTTCTTTTAGGATACAAGCTATGATGCTTCTCGAAGCTAGCTTTTGTTGTGATTTCAAAATCAAGTACTCGAAGAGTTCAGGGGTATGAATGGCGCTCACTAACTTAATGTTTTGAGAATTTAAAAACATTGAGTGCGTTCATCCGAACTTTTGCCTTGAAATGTCTCCCATAAAGCAAACGCAAAAAACATGCAGCAACCTAGATGTAACAGCATGCATTGTGATCTGAAGACAATGTTTTTATTGTTTCTCAAGAAAAAGCATAACAATCAAAGGTCTTTTGTCTTACCTGAGTCATTTATCGGGCTCTCTATAAACTCCAATGACACCCGATCTCTGCATAGCGTTGGGTTTAAGGTGCGGTTCACGCAAAACGTTCCCGGCCCGTTCCAAACTGAAGACATGAAAACGAAAAATGTTTGCAGCTGCACAGTCCTACAGATTTTCGTCAACGCAGTTCCAAAAGGAACTAACCAATCTAGGACCTACTTTGCTTACATGGATAAGGAAAAAAATTGATGCACTGGTTCTTCACCACGAAAAACTACCTCTAACGCCTCCTAATATTGAAGTCACCATCTACTTCAAGAAAATGGGCTATGCAAAAACTGTAGAATGTAGACCACAAGATTATATTTTCTATTGAAGCTTGTGAAGTTTATTTTAAAAATTTCAAAACCTTCGGCATTCGAATCCGTATAAAAGGAAAGCGACACTCATTTTCACAAAAACAAGTGATATGTGGCAGCTTGCCCAATGTTTATAGGTGTTTGGGAGCTATACCATCACGTGACGTTAATATACCCATGTTAATGCATAGTGTCATATCTATATCGTGACGACTAACGCTGGTGATTATGATTAAACCGTTATAGCAGCTGCAGGTGTCAACGTATAAGTTGGTGCAACGCATTGTTCATCTCATCTGAACTTGTCAAAAACCTAGTCATATAAAACACTAGTATATAATATGCGCGCACTAATGGTGTCATCAATTAAAGAAGAAGCACACACGGTGTGCACTCCTGACGAGTAGGATAACCTGAGGTTCGAGTCCCGGCAAGGGAGGTTTTTTTCTCGTTTGGTTGCGCTATTTTTATCCACTTCATATGCACGATGAAATAACGTGATTCAGGTCTAGCTGATCCTTGGTATTGATCGATTTTAACACAATAGTGTGTAAACCCAGGGTCAACAACCACTCCACTGACATACTTCCGTCGAAGAGGTGACGTTGAATATATATGCTGAGAGATTGCCAAGAAAAAGGACAGAAAATGAGGATATGTCGCAAGGAATCAAACCAGCAACATCTCGATTCTCAGAGTGCAGCGCTAAAAACTATGCCACAGAGCGTCATTTTTTTGTTTTATTGCCAGCTCATAGGAGCGTGCATCAAACTACCAGTATACCAGAAAGAAGCAGTGAAAGTCAGACTCAAACTGAAATTTCCTAAGTGCTGCCAAGAGTTCTAAGCTCGACAACCGCTCAGGTATAATCTCCTGAGTTTTCGGCAGTTAAAATCTCCTGAGCTTTCTGCCATACATTCACCGAAATACATTTATGCAAACGGTGCACCATGATCGCAATAAAATCCTGCCATACGGGCCCGCCATAATGAGTGAAGGCCATATAACATAATCAAATCAAAACGCATTCCCTCTTCGTCAACTATTGGCAGAAATCCTATACCTTAAAAACTTCAAGGGAATTCCTTCTTGATCGTCGTTTCAAGTACATACTAAATGTATATTCTTCCCGTCAATGTTAGAAAATAGCTCCTGTAAGTTCTGGTTTTTCATAGTTACGGCAATTCGTACCCGAAGGTGAGTAAAAACCACAGTCTGCTTCAAATGTCCTGCCAGATACTGCACCCTTATGGAGCTCAAAAAATGAGTTTGTGCCAGGAGTCACTTGCATTCTTTTCACACACATCATTTATCACACACATCGTTGTACAGCTTTTCGCGAGTCACTGAAAAAAGTATTCATTGAAAAATCTAACAGAAAGAAACCGTACACTTGGAATACCTTCTTAAAATATCCGCAGACAGCACCGGTCATGTCATTTGTGCTAACCACATATCAAGGTAGAGCCCACATATGTCTAACTTGGCACACTGTACGCAAGAAAGGATCCCTTGTGTAGCGAAAACAAAAAGACCATTTTTATGAAATGGTGCGTGAAAAGATGTGGTAAACCCAGTACTCCACGTTTCACTCTTCAAAACAGATTGTTTTGACTGCATCTTTCCCAGTTCGAGGCCGACGCGAACACTGCGATGATGCGATGGAGCTTTTGTATGTTCGTTCTTGAACAATGCGGTGATTGCACCACATACCAAAGTTTTGAGGCAAAGAAAAGATTTCAGACAGTTGTCCTTGAGAACACTAACAGTTGATTAGCGCCACTGCGGTTTTCTAGGGGCTAAGGTACTCGGTTACTGACCCACAGGTCGCGGGATTGAATCCCGGCTGCGGCGCCTGCATTTCCGATGGAGGCGGAAATGTTGTAGGCCCGTGTGCTCAGATTTTGGCGCACTTAAAAGAACCCCAGGGGGTCGAAATTTCAGCAGCCCTCCACTACAGTCTCTCCCATAATCAAAAGGTGGTTTCGGTACGTTAAACCCTACATATCAATCAAATCATCTAACAGTTGATCACCGTTGCGTCTATTGGCTTTCATTCATATTTCTTCTGGTTGTTCTTGCCAGTAATTTTTGTTATTTTTAAAATATTCCTGTCGCACGCTAGGGTACCTGAAAGGTGTGGTCACCCACTTAACATTGGCCAAGTAGTCTAGTCCGAACGAACACTCTCCATGCCAGAAGCCGAGTCACTTTGCCTAGTTTACTAGACTGCCAGTTCCATTGCCGAACATTTTAACTACAGTTATGGGAGTGGTAACACTATCTTGAGTGGTACAGCAAACAGCCACAATGTCGGCATATGCCAGAATTTTACCTTCCGATTCTTGTAACCTAATGCCATGAATTCTTCTGTTTTGAGTTATTGCTAGGAACAACAATTCTATATATATTCTGAATAGTAGGGCATTCAGCGGGCAGCCCTGACGAATAGAACAATTTATGTGAGTTGCATCTCCTATCGTCTTGTCAATTACCAGATAGGTCGTGCAGATTTGGTGTGCAAGAGATACTCCATCTCAGATTATGGAACCGGCGCCGACATGGCCAAGAACTGTGGAAGGCTGTGGGAAGCACAATCAAAAGCTTTCTCGAAACCAATTTGTAGAATGGCTACCTCTGCTTGATTGGCATCACACCAATCAAGCACATAGCGAATCATGTGTACATTGGTTACAAACGAACGTTCCATAATCCCGCATCTTTGGTGGGGCCCTACCAATTCTTTGATTACACCCTAAAGTCGCCGTGCCAGTACTTTTAATAAAAGTTTGTAATCACAAATATTGATACAGGCCTATACGATAAAAACTCATTTTAGATTCTCAGACAGTTTTACCTTAGGTATACAAACTTTATGTGCTTCATTAAACGACCCAGGGAGGTCATCAAGTTTATAAGCCTGATTGAAGGCATGTGAGTATACTTCGGATGATTCATTTTTTTAATTCCTTATAAAATGAACCACGAAGGCTATCCAGTCTAGGAGATTTACCACAAGTTATTTTATCTATAGACCTTTTTACTTTACTTCTGTTGGTGATAAGGAAAGCTCTAAAGCTGATTTGGTGTCATCAGATAACTTCGGCGTTCTTCTAAGAAACTCTCTCCTAAATGCTTCTACATCAGTGGGCGTGGCAGTGAAGAATGCTTCGTAGTGTTTACCAAACGCGCATCCTACGTTCTCGTTGTCTGAAACTACGATAATGTTGATTTAAATGTCAACTATATAGTTTCGTCTGGCATCACTCTTTTCTAATCCAAGCGCTCGCTTTGTCGGGCGATCATGCGAAGTCATTAATGTTGTTGCTCAGGTTGGCACTAGCACTCCGCGATAGATTTCCTCCTCATATACCTCTATCCTTTGTTTGATACTCCGCAAATTGTCTGCGTATACTCCGGGTTTTTCACATTCAAGAGCTGTTAGCCTCTCTAGTGTCCATTTAGGGTATTTATTCTTCTTTTCAGATCAAAAAAATGAAATGCTGAATCTAACTATTGCTTTTATTTTGATTCGCTACTTGGAAGCTCCCCTTTGCTTACTAATTTGTCCATACGCTCTATGGTAATAAATATTCATTTCGTTATAACTGGTTCACTACATGACTCCAAACGTAGGAGGCTAGAGTTCAGTTTCCTCTGTTCCAAAGAAACAGCATTCCTTTCTTTGATTCGATGTAAAATTTTAGGAGCGAAGCTCCTTAAGGCGTGGGCTGTACGTCCCCTGTATGTAGCCACCTCTCGTTCAGTTCTAAGTATTACGCTAGCCACCGCCCGATCTAAAGGGTACAGCCATATCCATCCGTCCATCCGTCCATCCGTCCGTCCGTCCATCTATCCATCCATCCATCCATCCATCCATCCGTCCGTCCGTTCGTCCGTCCGTCCGTCCGTCCGTCCAAAAGATGCTAGATGTTATAAACTAGACGGCGGTACGTGTAGTTGATTATGAAAGATGCGAGGTGTTATAAACTAGACGGCGGTACGTGTAGTTGATTATGAAAGATGCGAGGTGTTATAAAATAGGAATGATGCCACATATGGCGCGTGTCATCGTTCGATATAGTGCGGCAACGTACGCTAGGGGGAGCGTTGCAATAAAGTCGAGTGGGCAATATGTACGGAGGATTCATGGTTTTCCAGGTTTACCTCCGGAGCTTCGCCCACTCATCATCAATCACTTCGTGGATATGGCAGCATTTTTTAAAGACAGTGATCAGAAAAGAAAACGGGGACAACGTTATAACTTTTACACGGAGCTATCGCATCCACAGTAAGGTAAAGTTGGTTCAATCGGGCATTACTTGGGCCCTGAAAGTGGGTATACTTCATATCTAAGTATCTATACATGCACACCGCTACATGTACTTATTCGTATTCAATGTTCACCGGTGCTAGGACAATACTGATTTTGTCTGCAAATTGATTGATATGTGGTGTTTAACGTGCCAACGTTTTGTCTGTAAAATTGCGACTGCTGTGTCTATCATTTTTGATCAGAACTCAGTTGCAATGCCCCACCAATAAGAGTTTCCTACCAGTACATGTATGCTGTCGTAAATCGAAAAAAAAAACTACCGCTTTCTTGGCCAATAGTTGGAACGTAAATTGATAAATTGTGATATTCAGTGTCACAATAAACAATATCACATCATACTACTCGGCCCAATGAGCAGAAAAAGGCATTTAGTATGAGTAATCTTGGAAGTTTTTTCACCAAAGACAGCACATCCCCCACAAGTAACTATGGCATAACTCACAGTCGCAAAATACCGTGACCTAAACTTAATCGCCATGCTCTGAGTCTCCTCCTCTCCTTCAAATTTTGTCTCCTGCACTGTAAGTGCATTCAGATTTTCTTTCAACAGCAATCGATACAATTGACTTCGCTTATTCTTTGAAGCTAAGCCTCTAACGTTCAGAGTGGCAAAGCTAAATAACACTTGAGGCGCCATTTCAACCACGTGAAGGAGTTGGGCCAGGAGAACAGCGCTTATGTTGCATGCCCAGCGATACGCTAGACCTCTCCGGGACCACCCGATCGCCTGGTTTCACGACGCAGTGGAAGCGATTTTTTCACACCTTTTTTGCCCGCGATGCCACTAGCCCTTGCTCCAATGCTGGTGCTTCTGCCAGCTGACGACTTTGCCTGAGGTTTTTCCATGCTGCTTGCGCGTTTCTGTCTCCCATCTTGGCAGGTTCTTCCTATAATTTTTAGTGGCGGGAACAGCACTGTCAGTTGCAGTGACGCCGCTGGCTTTACGCGCGTCTCCGTCCATCTTTATGTAAAAACCGATGTTGCAAGAGGCACCATAGGCTACTTGGTTCTGTTTCCACGCCGGCGCGGACGCTCTGGTGACTTCACAGGTTGCCTCTCTCTCTGTAGTATCAGCCGCATCGGTTGATACACCTGCAAAACCTTGTCGTATACCCACAAGTGCCGCTGTAGGTTCATCCACTATCATTGCATAATAATAGTTAAATTTTCCTGCGACCTGATCTCCTCGTTGCATCCTCGGCTTCCGTTGACCCGGCCACTGAAGCGTACGAACGGAAGCATTCTGCGTCCACGTGAGTGAGTGAGTGAGTGAGAACAACTCTATTATGGCCCAGCGTCGACACTGAGATTGCCACACGTCACCTGGATACTCCCACGTGGGGTCCGAAAGGTCTCGCCTTGCGGCCCTGTCGCGGTTACACTGGACGGCCAGTATGTAGTCCTGAAATTCTGGGCTGCGCAGAAGCGAATCCCACTCGAGTTTGCTATAAGTCGGTCCGAGCGACCCGCACTCCTAGAGCATATGGGATGATCTAGCGGACTGCCTGCAAGTGCCACAGGTGGCATCGCGAAAGTAGTTAGGATACATTGCATTTAAGTATGCTAAAGACGGGTACAAATGGGTTTGAAGAAAGCGCATAAAGAAGGCCTGTGCTGCATTGAGTTTTGAATAAGGCATTAGAAATGTCTACCTTATCATGCAGTAATACTTGTTGGTCTCGTTGTGTGAAGAAGGTGTGTCTTTATGTCCCTCGTCGTCTGGACTGGAGCCGTCACTAAGGTCGAGGGCAGCGCGGTCGATGAGTGCGCGCACTTCTGTGTGGGCTGTGTGGGCCGCTCGTTGGGGTTAAGTACAACGCCGTTTACGGAGCTGACATGCACGGGGATGCAATATATGGCGTGAGGAACAATCGCATCTCTGGTGTAGTTGTTCAAGATCCTGGCATCCTGTGTTGATATGCAGCCCTTTTGAAAGGCTCTGACTGCGTATTTGGTGTCACTGTACACCTCTTCGCAATGACCATTTAGCAGAGCGAGTGCGATGGCTACTTGTTCGGCCACCTGGGGGTTAATTGTGCGTACCGTGGCGCAGTTCGTAGCCGAGCCCGCTCGGTGCACGACCACCGCTGCGAACTTCGTGCCATCTCGATATGCTGCAGCGTCAACGAAACTAGCATTTACGCCACCCTTTCCCAGTTGCTTCAGCAGAGCCGTCGCCCTGGCTCCACGACGTCCCTCAATGTGTACAGGGTGAGTGTTGCGTGGAATCGGAGCAACAACGGCGTTTTCCTTTATATGTTTGGTATACGCACGCTATTTTTTCCAGCTCCATAGGGCTAAAACTTAGCTCGCCAAGTATGCGCTGACCAGCCATCATAGTGGAAAACGGAGCCAGCTGCGAGCGTTGCCGTGCTTACGCTATCTCGGCAGCATAGTTGTGCACACAAGAGCACGAGCAAGTCTCGGTGTGTGTGTGCTTATGGGAAGCCCGAGTGCTTTCTTGACAATCTTTCTGATAATCACGTCGAGCTTGTCCCACTCCGACTTAAGCCAGTTGCGCATGCAAATGGTGAAGGTAAAGTTGAAGACCACAGAAGCATTTATGCTGTCAGCCTTGGCGATGATCTTCAGCGGACTGGTACTGTTGCCATCCTTCGCTTCAATAAACATGCCGAGGATCCGGATGGTCTCTCGGGATTTCCTCCCCTTCACTCGTGCAAATGCGTGTAAATGCCTTCTTCGACGGGTTTCCACCCCTTAGGTTGGCCACCATGTTCTTTTCTATAGAGCAGGAGCTCCAACTTGGAGGGTGAGCATCTAAGTCCCATTTGGCGCAGGTATGGTTCCACTTCGGCGACTGCTCCTTGAAGGGCATTTTGCACCCAGTTTTCGTTGCCACCAACGCACCCGATTTTGATGTCAGTGTAGGTGGTATGCTTGAATCCGTCCACGCTAGCCATTCTCTTCGACCGTCCATTCATGCAGAGATTGAGCAGCAGCAGAAAAATCAGAAACTCGTAGGGCGTGCCTTGATGTCCAAGTGGTACGTCTTCAGAGAAGTTCCCGATGCACAGCCTCGATTTCTTCCAGACATGAAGGACTTGATGTAGTTGTACATGCCGGACCAACGCTCCACTTTTGCCACAGTCTCCAAGACGAATTCGTGCTTGATGTTGTCAAAGGCCTTCTCTAGGTGTAGGCCAAGAAGAGCCTTTGTATCTCTAAAGTAACCATCAAGGACTTCGTGCTTATTGAGCAGCATTGCATTTTGTGTTCAAAGGCCGGTACAAAATCCGGTCATATTGTGCGTGTAAATCTAATTTCCCTCCAGGTTGTCATTAAGTCTGTTGAGAATCGCGTGCTCTGCCACTTTACCAACGCACGACGTGAGGAAGATGGAGCGAAGATTCTCTACGCTAGGAGACTTTCCTGGCTTAGGAATCAGTATGGTGTCGGCTAGCTTCCATTCCTCAGGAACCCTACCCGTTTTCCATGCTTCAATAGTGAAACCAGTTAGACGTTCTAAGGATACGTCGTCGAGGTTTCTGAGGGCTCTGTTTGTGATTCCGTCTGGCCCTGGTGCCGACTTGCGATTTATCATTTGTATCACTTTCCTGATTTCGCCCCCTGAAAAGTCCTCATCTAGTTCAGGTAAAGGGGGGCTGCCACACTCTGTGAACACGCCGTCTTTGTCCTCTCGTTCGACTGGCACGCAAATGGAAACTAATTGGGTAACGATTTCGTCAACCCCCTGTTTTTTGGTTTCTTGCAAACAAGCTTCCAGCAAGGAGAGGATCATGTTTGTAAACCAATAAGTAGTTTGTGTGGCGGAAAATACCTCCCCGCATCCAGGGAATGCCAGCACCGATATCGAATACCATATGTTGTATGGCGCAGACGCAGCGTGAAGGCCCGCGCCACTCGGGAGAGGTCTCCATCCGCCAATGTCGATGGGGTGCTCGAGTTCAACGAGTGTCATCAGCAGGGTCAGCCTGGCCCATCGGCTCCTAGAGACCGATTCAAATCACGAGGGAGATCAAGAACCAGAGACAACTGCAGGAGTTGTACCACGTCCAGGGTGCACCTTGGATCCCGTTCAAGGTCCGGGGCCCGATCCATGTTCAGCATACGGTCTCAACCCAGGGATGGCACCAGACCACGTCTCAGCTCGCATGCCCATTTTGGATCCAGTCACCGACATGGCCAAGGAAAGACTGACGCACCCAGCACCGGACCAGGCCCATCTCCCAGGGCATTCTGCGGGCACACACAGAGACTCCAGCTGTCCGCGGCAGTCCACGCCACCAAGCACCAAAGCAGGAGCAAGTCGGACCTACCCTAGGCCAAGAGGGTTCGTAGTAATGACGGCGAGCAACCCATGCAATGCGACTTGCCCCCAGAGCATGCTAGAGACGCGGAGATATTATGATTGAAAGGGGAAAACGCCGAGATCAAGGATACGTTTTGCGAGACTACAAACGAAACTGCGGAATCTAAAAGAATGCTGGGCATGGAGCACAGCAAAACTGAAGACGAAACCACTGATACGCTGGTACCAGCCCCCATTGGAGATGAGCCCTTGGCAACCAAACGCAGGGTAGTAGTGAGTAAGCTTAAGAACACGGAATCTCAAATCGAGGAGATTAAGAAAACGCTGGTTACAAAAACAGAGAGCATTGTAATGGTGGCTTGAAGTGTAGCTAGCCTCACGGAGAGTATTAGACAGATGCAAGCTGCACTCAGTGAGCCAGTCAAGGGGCTAAGATAAATGAACGAGCGCATCATTGCGCAAGAAATTCACTTCAAACAGCCTAACTTTGCGCCACAGGGGGAGTCGCCTGGCGACGTAGAAATGGCCGTTCCCTTACACCTGATAGCCTAGGAGTTAGTCGCGAAGAGTGGCAGATTTTTCGAGCTATACTGACCCCCAAGGGTGGTGATGAAAGCAGAATCCATATTGAATAACGATAAAGGCACTGTCTGTAGTTGGCAGTAAAATTGCAGGGGGTACGCTGGTAAAAGAGCACTTCTACAGTAGTACTTGAGAGCAATAATGAAAAAAAAACTCTAATTATAGCCCGTCAAGAGACTTCAGCCTCTGCAGCATCCCTTTCTAGTTACCGAGTACTCCCTGGCCAGTCAGGGGGACGAGCTGTCTGCGCACTAATAAGTAAAAAGCTGACACAGGTTGCCCACAACTTGAAGCTGGCCAGATGCAATATCGAATATACAACGGTAGAGAACCAGCTTGACACACCACGGCGCAATCAGCAGAAAAGCAGTGTTTTTTAATGTCTATTGTAACCCCAGGTGCAGGTGCCAGCTATTCAAGAAGTTGCTCGGGAGGGCAGATAAATTAGCGAGTCCTCAGCCCCTCGTCGTAGTTGTTGACTTCAATGCCCTACATGGCTTATGGAGATACATGTACGAGCCAAAAAAGGGTCGAGACCTTTGGCAGGATGCCACCGAACTAGGCCTTACTTTATTCACACATAAGGGTTTCCCTACGTAGATAGGCAACTCTGCGACAAGAGACATGATGACAGACCTTGCTTTCATCAAGAATGTCGAAAAGACTACACCAACACAACCATGAATTTCAGCAGTGACCACTATGTTCTGCCAAATTCTATTATAGTGGACTGTAGCACAGTCCGAGAGTTCACGGTGGTTGACTGGGATCTTTTTCGCAGCATTTGTGGTACAAGGGCCAGTGCTCCTGAAAATTTTGAGAAATGGTGCGAGGGCATTCGCAGAGATACCACCGCTGCCACCAAGAAGATAAAGACAGATTTGAATGCGGAGAAGATGAACAGTAGGCTTTCCCACCTGCTCGAAGCCAAGGCAGCTCTATTGTTTTTGTGGAAGGAGCAAATGCACAGCCGTAGGCTTCGGCAAAAAAAAAAATCAGAGTTGAAAAAAGAAATCGAACAATATTGCGTCACACTGTGGAAACAGCAATGGGACGAGCTCTGTGAGTCCATCAATGGTCAAATCAGAAATGGCTAGTCCTGGCACCTTCTGAATCACCTCCTGGACGAGCACAGTGCTAGGGCCACGGATCAGAAATGCCGGCAGTGTCAGCACCATGGACCTTACACTCGCGACGCACATGAACTGTTCTACTAGAATGCAGGCATTGCATAGGCCGACCGGGGGTACTACTGTCGCTAATTCACCGACTACTCGTATCCAGTGAGTCAATTCCTCCGTTTTTATACCGCTTTTTGGCTTAATAAAAACAGTGCGGGTCATCGAATTCTTCTCACTTACTCTTTCTACACACCAGCGTTCCCAGGGTTTCTCTGTAACTTTTCCGAATGCTGCCAACACTGTGATGACATCTTCGTCCATGACACCGGGTAACAGCCAGTGAAGCCACAGCCTCACCTACTGCTCCTGAGGGTCGATAACATGGCAGCGTTGTCCCTTGACCTGAAGTTCTTTCAGTTCAGTCAACCTCTTCGTCACCCCCGCACTGTTTAGATGACGGCCCGCGCATGGTTGATCTTTGTCAGGGATTACAAGAAAAAATAACTGAACTTGGGGACTCCATATTGAATGGGCGCGCCGTGGAGAACGTGGCTGGTCAGGACGACACAGAAGACGGTGGAGGTTCTAGACGGCCTGGGTCATGCCCTAGTCTTTGAGAGCTTAAAGGTCTGCCCGATTTTCTATTTCGGTGAGCTGCCGTCTTCATGCTTCAAAGATCCTGCTGGCCAGCTGTGCGGTGAGCTGCCGGGACTGGTCAGCGCGTGCGACAGTGACCTTCAACAAGCCCGGGATCGCAGCCAACCGTCTGCACCACCCTTGCGTATGTACCAGGGTCTCCTGAGGTGCAGCAGGAGAGCCTATTTGCAGTAAGTGCAACAAGTGAACGCCAGGCGAACACCTTGCGTCATGCACGGAACGACGGTTGGCACCAGCACAAAGGACTAGAAGGACGAACTTGGTGAGCGACAATAGTGAGTACGCGCAACCGAAAGTTTTTACTCTCAATTTCAGCATGCATATTGATGTGTACTGACTTAGAAAAGGGTACACAAGTTCGAACTTGCCCTAATGGGACGTAGTATTAAGTCAGTGGTGTCATCATGCTTCGTGATCTTGCTGTATTTGTCACAATCAGGAAAATGAGTGCTTTCTTGCCACCCCGTGTCCACTTTCTTGCGTTCTTTCTGTTTGCTCCAACAAGCCGAGCCGGGTAACATAATATAATGACAATCTGATAGGCGCCAAATGCTATTACGTCTGGAAGCCGTCGTTCTTTGGCTAGCGCATCCCGGAAATCTTCAACCTTGTAACACCTCATTAGAATATCACCGTGCAAGAACACTGTGCTCAAAGCCATACAACCTGTTCGTGGATTCAGCAAGATTCAATATCCTTGTCACTTTCACCTGTAATCCTGTTTCTGCGGTCACCAAGAACCGCCTTCTCTGCTCCGCGGGAGTCCATGATTCTTGCGTCCGGCACGTGTGAGTGCCGGCGAAAGAATGACC
The DNA here is from genome assembly GCF_043290135.1 of Rhipicephalus microplus. Classification (NCBI taxonomy): domain Eukaryota; kingdom Metazoa; phylum Arthropoda; class Arachnida; order Ixodida; family Ixodidae; genus Rhipicephalus; species Rhipicephalus microplus. The sequence goes on from NC_134706.1 coordinate 70,535,576, forward strand.
CCGTAGAACATACGTGGCCTGGAAGGCTAACGGCAAACCATTTATATACACCATAAACCACTGAAGAGTCCTGGTAGCTTAGAAACATTATCGCGTTTTCATTATGTGCGCCGTGAAGGCGTGCAAATTCGCGTTAGGGGTGCTCTAAAGGTTACCTTCACAAAGGTTACCTCTACGAAGCGCCACTTCTTCGAAACGCGATCACTCTGCGCACGTGCTCAACAGACTTGTAATTCGGCAGAGGACGAAGGTCACTTCGGACGCTGCCACCGCCACGTTTACAAAATGAGCGCACTGCTGACACGTGACGCAGCAAGAATTGTTACTCTTAGTGGCATTTATGCTGTGTATACTAATGCGCTCTTTTCTTTCGACTTTCTTTCTGTTCAGACAGCATGATTTAAGTATTGAGGTGCGAACGTTGTAACTCCGCGCTCGCACTGTGTACACTATATTTGCAGCGTGCTTTTCGTGTGAGGTGTTCGTGAATGGTGACGTCATGCCTGGAACACTGACGAGGCGCGAGCCAGGGAAGCCGAACACAAGCGTCGGCAGTGGAATACAAACTACACTGATGAGGTGCAAATCAAGAACGCCGATCGCGTTCGAGAATAGAGACAGCGTGCGGGTAACACGGACGAGACGCGAGCCGAGGAAGTCATGCGAAAGTGTCTTTAACAAGTTCCTCCTCCAGTGTATTTGCGTTTCAAACAAATGTTTATTCTAGTAAACGCTACACTGAGTTTCGCTTCAAACTGCTCTTTCAACACCCGCGTTGACACCCGGTCCTACCAGGTTAACGCCGTGCGCACTGCTGCTGCTTCGCATTTCATCGGCGTTTTTGACGGGGAGATGATCCATAGTTTTTTATACCATCGGTCAGAAAGTATTTACTAAATAACTATGTCAAATACGAATGAGTGCTTAAATGCATTGCCTTGTAATGTGTGCGAAGGCCCTCCAAGGAAGTTCCATAATGTCACTGCACAGCTTTATTATTGGCGTGAATCTACTCAGGTCTTGGTGTAGGAAAATTTGGAGGCAGAATTGATCAGTGATTAAACCTACATTACAACAGCGCGAATAATAATCCCATCCCGTTAGTTCAGTTATAGGCCTACAATGATTGAATTAATGAATGGATGAATGAATGAATGAACAGACTTTATTTAAAGTGTAGCAGTTTTACCGGATGAGGCGTGGAAGAGAGGATGAACCCCTGTCCCTTCCAACTCTCCGGTGATTATAGTGTTCACTGTTTATTTATTTTATTTCAATACTGCGTGCCTTACACGGAGACCAAGGGAGGTCTCCATGTGATTATTATTGATTATCATCAAACGAATATTTTTGTCTATTTAAAGTACAATGATGTGTAACAATATACGATGTCATTTTCACTCTTTTTCAGTATAATCACCGAGTGGTTTATGGCTTCCTCAAAATGTCTCATATTACATCGTTTTTCTTAAGCATTATTTTATCGCGGGCTTACATCATTGCTGCAATAGTGAGCGAGACACTTTTTGGCTCTATCTACTATTGACTCGATGTAAATTTAGACTCTACGGTACAACGTGTAGCTTTGCTGTTCAGTCAATATACAATCGGTTGAAAAGCTTAAATACCGTCGTGTAACAGAGGCCATAAATACTATATAATGTCACTCACCGCTACTTAGTACCTACAGCTGTAAACACCAGAATCTCCAGTCTTTTGATTTTGTGCAACATTTTTTCCATTGCGCAGCATTATAGATTTGTTGATCCGGTATGTGTTCTTCTAGCTCGTGCGGCCACCAAGGCCAACTCACCTGTGCATTCTTTAGGAATCCAGGTGGTGTTCACACAGTTATGTGTTGTGCTCGAATTCACTAAAAAACAGAACGTGCTAATTTTAGTAACAAAACAACAGCCAACACAATAATAAAGAAACCAGGAAAATGGAGCGAAAATTGCTCAACTGAAACAATACAATACCACAGGTTTTCCACCTTCGAATCACAATATAATAAGGAACACCGTGAAACTTTTGACCATCCGATGTTCTTCAACCTACTCTGCTTATAGAGTAAACCAATTTCACCGTCGAAATTATGCCACTTCAGGATGGCCGATAAAGCGAACGCACTAAGATTATGGAATTTCGGACTCAGTACTATTATGTGAGCATCATCTAGAAATAGCCTAGGTGTATGATATGGATGATGGTACCCAAAGTGAACTCTTCAGGGCCCGAAAATGTCAGTTTGAGACGTCATAATTGTTTTTTGTGTGCATTATGCAGGTAGAAGTGGTTGAATTCACCTAGCCTGGCAGAACGGTGGTTCTCTTTTTGTTATGGTACTTTCATATCTGAAAGGTTATCGTCCTCTGTGCAGGCTCATTCAATTAAGTTCGAGTACTCTTTGCTGTCTGAGAACATTGGTGGAGTTGTTGTCAAAAGGAAAATGTTTCACTCGTAACTTTTTTATTTCATGTATACACATGCACTGTCCATATGTTTTTAGTACAGAAGCTGGTCTAGTCAGAGTTGAAGCATCGCTTATGATAAAATCTGGTCTTTCACGTTTCAGCATACTATATATTTTTGATGCATGCAATATTGTAAGGCTGTGCAAAAAATAACCTTCTGGTATTTTTTTAACGTGCAGTGATATCGTGCAGTAGGCGGCCTGTAGCGTTTCACCTCCGTCAAAATGCGACCAGCACCACATTGACTGATCGCTCCTCCTTCGCGCCAGTAACTTGGCACCTTAACCGAGGCACCGCCGCAGGTGGACAACACCTCATACGTGAAATAGAAAGCCCAGTCAAGGGACGTGGGGCCAATTTGAAAAGTCGCAAAGCTTCACAAAACTTACCAGCTACAAAAGCGCGTCATCTAGTGCCCTCTACTCTTCTCTTTTCGGGTGTTCTAGAGATTCTTGAATTAGGAACACAACAGCTGAGACGTCTTAGTAGAGACGCCCTCGGGCTTCGTGTTTAACTCGGCACTTTTGATACAGCGGCTTGTCGGGAGGCAAAGTGGCTGAGCGCAAAATATTAGGCAACAAGTAGCAGAGCCAGGCCACCCTTTTGCATCCCTTGATGCTTGTTCAAAAAGGGTGGGGCATTTCCTATTTGAATATTCAGCATTGTACTGGAAGTCAGATGATAAGAAATCCAACGAATGCGCCCGCCAAGAAACACTAATGGTTTGCTTGTTTGAAGTCTGCTTCAGCCGCTTTTGCTGTCCCCACTTGCACGCTCTAACCCACAGAAAGATCATATTGTGCGTGCAGAAGTGTTTGCAAAGTTGAGGCTTGTGCCCACCGTTGACTAGCAGTGGTCGGGCGACCATTTGCGACTGTTCGAAAACAGTCGCATGTGTCTAATCGCTTCTTGACCAATTTTTTTGTCACGCGACTGCAGTAGCAAAGCTGCTGGAACCAATAAGCGATCCTCAATTTCTGTCCTTTTGTTTTTTTTATTGCGCTGGCTTCCTTCCGCCAGACACAAACAAGTGCGTTCCTCTGGGTCTGTAGCACCATGGCCACCACGGAATACTTGGCTTGGAGATGGCGGGATGCAGCAGCTTGAGCAAAGTGTCGAAATTACGTGGCGGTATTCGCAATAAGGTAAACACCGTGAAAGTAAAGAGAAAATAAATTCTGCACTATCTTTTCCCGTATTCAGAACCGTTTTATTGTCTTGAACTAGATATGTCGCTGCCTTCAATAAAGCGCGTTTGGAACGCGTTTTTGTTTCATGCCTTGGCAATGACTTAAGACGTCGCGTTCGAGATGTGTTCGTGCTGTATTGTAGACTGTGGCAAGTCAATTTATTTTAAGGATAATTTCTGTATACGCACGACTCTCGGAATTACTCCTCGTCGTCTCAGCGCAATTCGGGAAGCAGGCGGCTTGCATGGCCGGCCAACTCTCGCGATTGAAAGGACGGTCACACCCACTACCCTCATTTTTTCTTTGGAGGCATCTGTGATGCAAGCGCTGACACCATGGTGCAGCGCATCAGCAACATGACAATGTCTTGTTCTTCGCTTGAATCGAACTTGACGCTCTTCGGAACGCTGTGCTAGAAAGTGCAAAAACAATCAATGTAGCGCGCCCGGTTCGCTCGCTCACTCAGCTGGCAGTGATCAGCTGATCAGCGCCGGTCTCTAGAGCTCTCGCTGATAACGAGATCCGGACGTGATTCTCTGCTTTTGTGACTTCTGGTCGCTCGCATGCAGCCGCTGCCGGTGTGAGTATTTGTCGCGTTTTGGTAGCCAGCCAAAAATGGTCGCGTGACCACTGCTAGTCACAGGTCTGCATCAGCCTTTAGCCAATATAGAGGACGCAATTGCGATGCTGACACCTACTCTAAAAGCCCTTCTAGAGTATCTTCATGAGTTCTATAACAATAAAAGTAAATATTTCTTTCATTTATACTTGATCATATATTCAGCCTACAAAATATTCATGTAATTTTGAGCGGCTTTCTTTTATAATTACCTCAGTTGTTCTAATATAATATGAAATATTTGCACGTATTTTAAGATAAGAATTTCCGCTTCTTGAAAATTTATTTTTTCTGTACTTGTCAGCTCTGTAAAATCTGCAAAGTACACAAACTTGACTTCACTGAATGCGGCGGCCACCTTTTGCTGAAAGTGAAAAATGCGCTGCTAAATCATTAAGAAGTAACTTCCTAGACAGTTCTTAGCTCACGCTTGTTTTGTGGATACTTCTACGTTCGTTTTGTGCGTCCTTCGTAGTGTTTAGGCAGCACAATTGAGTATTAGGCTGTCACACTTGGTATGTGGTTAGAGCTGAAGCAGCACGCTGCATGGTTTGTGTTGCTTGCCGTGCGTTTTAATATATTTAAAATCGCAGCCACCGAATTTATTGCAACGCCCTTCCTGCATAATGTCGACCTTTTTAAGAGATTGTTAATGTCACCTTTGCACAGCGTTCTCTGAATGCTGTACGCAGGGGAGTGTTGAAAGCTTCATCAACCACAACAGTTATGAATATGGACATTAGTCGCCATGATAAAGATGTTCTACTATACGCGTCAACGTGTGTGCATGTACGTCATACAGCGCAGTGGCTGCCACACACCAATAGAGCATGTGCAAGCTCTCACATATCAATTTACATCCATCATCCTCGTCATCATCATCATCATCAGTCTGATTGTACACACTGCAGGACAAAGACATCTTTCCGCCAGTCAGTTCGGTCCAGTGCATGCTGCTGCTCCTTCATACCCTGAAGCTTCCTCATCTCATCTGCCCACATAAGCTTGTGTGTCTTGTTCACCCACTTGCCTTCTTTGGATTCCAGTCTGTGAGCCTCCATGATCATCGTTTATCTTCCTTGAGATGGTATTGTTGGCCACGTTGGTTAACACCGATTGGATGCATAAAAGCGCAAATTTCGAAAAAGACAGGCTATAGAAAAAAGTAGGAGTGAGCCGGAATTTTGGCTTCTAGCGTCCAACTTCTTTTCTAAAATCTGTCTTTTAGATGCGAAGGAGCTATTTGACTAGCCCTTGTAACACTGTCCCTCCCTACACCCCCAGTGCCGCTGCTCGCCTATCGTGTCTCATGCCGCGTGCTTGTGTTTTGTGCCGGCCCAGGACGAGAGAGAGAGAGAGAGAGAGAGAAATAACTCTATTGGGTTGAAAAGAATGGGTTTAGGAGCTAGATAGGTGCGGTACTTGTCCAAGGCTCTGCTGGCTTGCGCCGCCTGGCCGACGTAGTCCAGGAGTGCTAGTTGCACTTCCGGGTCCGAGCTAGCGAGGATGGCCTCCCATTGCTCCAAAGAGTTTTCCATTCTATACATACGCTGTAAGCAATCAAGTTCATTTGGCCGTCTAGCACAACTCCATGATATATGGTAAAGGGTCGGTGGCGAGTCGCGACACCACGGACAATCGTGCCCATACAAAGTTGGATAAATTTTGTGCAGTCGTAATAAATTTGGATAAACTCCCGTTTGAATTTTACGGAGCTCTATGGCGTCTTCCCCTTTATTAGATATGTGGGGGGCGCCATATTTCGGCCGCGTGCATCGCTGGTGAGCAAGAAGCTCTCGCGGAGCCATCTGAGCCGGGTTGTTTTCCTCCTCCTGGTGTCCTCCTCCTCGATGGCTTTCACTCCTCGTGAAAACCGTCGTTGCTGGGTGGCGGTAACAGCGACAAAGGCTGCAGCTCTCGGTTTGTGAGCGCTCGAGCTAGAGCGTCCGCCCTCTCGTTACACTCTGCGCCAGCATGTCCAGGGCACCAGACAACCAATACGTGTTGCTCAATTCGCCGCCTAAAAATTTGCAAATGTTTATTCGGAGGCGGCCTTTCGTGAATAGCCAGCACGCCTCTAGCGAAATTGAGAGTATGGTGATGTACGTCTGGCCGTCGCTGCGTTCTCGACTTTTAATCGCCAAGGCGACGGCGAAACACTCGGCCTTGGTGATCGATGTAGTGTACAGTGATTCGCTGGACGCTATGCTTGTCGTGTCACTGTTTACCATTTTGACGACGCAGCGCTTCCAGTTATACCTGAAAGCGTCCACGTATAGCGCGTTCTCATTGCCTCTCACAATTTTTCTGATCCAGTTTACACGCTCCTCTCGCTTTTCGTGATGCCTCTTCTTTGTCATGTTCCTGGGGATAGGGGCGATTGAAATATGTCGTCGGACTGGGTCTGGTATGTCTGCCAGATCCTCGTCCAAGTTTTGAAGTTTCAGTGGTATACCCGCCCTCAACAGTATGTCTCTTCCCGACATTGTATGGCTGAGGCGGTTGCACTGAGACATCAATGTTGCTGCTTTCAGTTCAGCGTACGTGTTATGTAGGCCAATCTCGAGAAGCCTCTGCGTCGGAGTGCTTATCAGTAAGGCTACAGCTGCCTTGTAAGCTCCCCTGATGATAGAATCTACTTGCCCTTCCTCGCTCTTGTTCGGCGTGCGGAAAGGCAAGCTATTTGTCAATTTGCTCATTACGAACGCCTGCACTAAACAGACAGTATCACTTTCTTTCATGCCTTTATTGTAGAAGGTGATCCTTTGAATTATCCTAGCCTCTTGTTTAGATGCCGATTTAAGAAGACAGATAGTGTGATTTGCCCTATCATTGCTTCTACCCAGAAACTCAGGATCCGGGCGACAGTGACTTCTTTAATTTTCTGCTTTTCGATTTCAATCTCTATTCTTCGGTTACTTTTGTAGCGTTTGCTGTGTATTCTAAGCACTTCCGATTTTTCGGGTGCGCAGCTGAGACCACTGGTTCTGGCAATGTTTTCGACAGCCAGTGCCGCCTCTTGCAGAATCTGCTCTTTGCTGGCCAAGAGCCCCCGTGTGGCCCACAGAGTAATGTCGTCCGCGTAGAGGGTATAACCTAGCTGTGGTACACAATGAAAGGCCCGAGCGAGTCGACGCATGGCGATATTAAGCAACAGAGAGATATTATGGCTCCTTGAGGTGTTCCCTTGTTTGGCATTCGGAATGGCTCAGACCTAACGCTTGAGGTACCAATTGTCGCCTCCCAATCAGGGAGAAAATTTTTTATATAGTTATTTATCTTTTCCCCGCAACCAAATTATTTAGCTCTGGAAGTATAGCTTGATGAGAGATATTCTCAAAAGTTCCCTTTAGGTCTAGAGCAAGCAGCTAATAATTTCCACCTTTGGGAACGCCCTTGAGGTCCTCTTCTCGCATCAGGAGGAAAGCGTCCCGTTTTGAGAGACCACTGCGGAAGCCCACCATGGTGGGCGGAAACAGCCCCCTGTCCTCTATGAAACTCTGAAGTCTGGTGTGAACGACCCGTTCGAAAAGCTTTCCCATACGTGACGTAAGTGATATACCTCTGAGCGTCTGCAGGGAGGGCTCTATTACAGGTTTCGCAATGGTTATAATTTTAGCCGTTTTTCATTTTGCAGGGACATTCCTTTGAGCCAATAGTGTTAATTGAATTGTTTTGTCATTCCTTCGATGGCTTTATCGCTAAGGTTTCTTATCATTGCATTCATAATTTGGTCTTCACCGGGGGCTGTGTTCCTCTTGGCTGCCTGAGCTGCCGCAAAAACCTCCTCTTTTGTTATCGGCTCGTCTAGTTTCTCATTTCTAGCTCCGCTGTAACTCATGTGATTAGCCGAATCATTTGGTGGACTATCGCCAATATATCTCTCCTTGAGAGCTTTCACGAGTTTGTCGTCCGTGCCCGGAAATGTTTCTGCGATTTTCTGCAGTGTTCTGCTTGTCGTGGCTTTGGACTTGTCTGAATCAAGAATATTTCTTAAGATGGACCAAGTTTTCGCAGTGCTCAGTGTGTTCTGAAGCGAACTGCAGAACATGACCCAACCCTCGGTAGCCAATTTGCTTGCATAGTTGTTTGCTTTCTCTGTAAGAGCAGCGATCCTACGCAGTAGTGTCCTATTCAGGCGTTGACGTTTCCAACGCTTTAGTAAGCTGCGCCTGCTCTCCAATATTTGTTGCAGATGGCTGTCTACTGCTGGCGTCTGTACGGTTCTGGCTATTTTCTTCATAGTGATGGCGTGTACCGTTTTTATGTACTCCGACCATGCCTCTATTGAGTTCTGTACACTGTCGGGTGGAGGATCTCGTTTCTGAAACTCAGCCCAATCTGTGATCGCCACATCGCCTTCAATCTGCGCGTTTTGGGTGTCGTTATGAAGACGCCTATAATGTAATGATCGCTTCCTAGATTTTCCTCCAGGTTTGTCCAGGATGCGTCTTTGAGTTTGAAAGTTAAAGTGAGATCCGGGAAATTGTCTCTACATACGCTGTTGCCCACTCGCGTGAACGCGATTAGGAGAGTTATTAAACTCAGGCCCAGCCTGGACGCAGCATTTTCGAGACGCGTTCCCTTCGGCGAATCTTTCGGGTAACCCCATGAAGTGCTGGGTGCGTTAAAATCACCGAATATTAATAGGCGGTCCTTGTTGCCTGCGATTTTAACTGTCTCAGCAAGCAGCTCATTGAAGTCTTCGCCTTTGTCCTTTGGAGAACTGTATAGGTTCACTATTATAGTCTTCGCTTTGACTCTTTTTTGGGGGAATAAACTGGTAATTTGGTGATTGATCTCTAGCGTTCCTATGTACTCATCTGTTGCCGCAATCATCTCGCTCACCAGCGTCACTACACGGGGATAATTTGGGTTCTTAAAACATAATAACCCTGAAGCTTCACTATTTTGGCACCGATTTCTTGCAATCATATAACGTGGGGTTTATTTGCTTTCACATTGATATAACTCTGGAGTGCTGCTGCACGTTTGTGAAAAGTGCGGCAATGCCACTGCCAGATCTCTAATTCTTTCACACCTCTCTGGTTATTTTTGACCACGATGCATAGGTTCTTCCGCATCGTCGCGATTACCGTTAGATTGTTTGCTATTTCTTGCAGAGGTCGAAGGAGAGCGCTTGTTTATCGCCCTTTGCAAGCAGCTCACAGCGTCATTCACGTACTGCCTTTGAGTTTTTAATTCCTCGCCGACGAAAGATTTTTTCTCATTCATGAAATAGCCTAGCAGTTTATTAACGTTAGCTACATCTTCCCTGTTTTTGTCTAACTGCGCCTGTAGTTGCTGTGTTCTTTGGTCATGGTTTTTTACTGTCGTGCTTGGCGTAAGGGTGGTTGTACCTGCGTACACCATCCCTTCCTCAACTTCAGCCGACGCCGCGCTGACCCCCGAAAGGGTGGGTTTTATTGACTGTTGATATGTCGATTTGTGACTAGATCCTCCAGCTATTCTTTGCGGGTTTTGTGGTCGTAGTTTAGCCTCTAGCCGTCTCTCTAAGAAAGATATTGCTGCCTGTAAGTTATTTTGCTCATCGTCCATTTCTTTTTTTTAACTGTTTGACCTCTTGAGTCAATCTCTTATTTTCTTAAAATATTTTATTGTATTGTAGATTTTCTGTTATTGGAGCATTGGAAGACACTGCCCCCGCAAAGCTCACCTGATATATGTTTGTCCGGCTGGTGGCTAGGGCGTCTTGTGATTCCTCGATGGAACCCATCTCGGCCGGAGGTCCACGATGTTTCGTTGTTTCTTTAGGCTGGATTTTCCAGGGGCCGGAGGTGTCGTGTTAGTGTGATGTTGCCTGTCCCTCCTTGAACAAGATCTCGATCGCGACCTTGACTGGCATCTCGATCGGGATCGTGAACCTGACCTTGACTGGCGTTGTTCCTGCCGGTCCGAGCTGAACCATCGAGGCATGTCCAGCCTTAGTGGAGGGAATTCTTCGGACGACTTGGCATCGCCGGTACATTCAGGTTCGCTAACCCAGTCTTTTGGCTGACCTGCCCTCAATTTTTTGGGAGGAGCGACGTTCCTAAGTTTTTTCTTGCCAGGCTATATCCTGTGGGGTGTTCACCGTCACAGATGACACATTCGGGGATTCAGTCGTGTCCTTGCATTGGTTCTCTTGCCCCGCACCTGAGGCATACCTGGACATTTGGAGTTGGACAGACGTCCGTACGGGGTCCGTTTTGGAGGCATATCTTGCACACTTGTACTGTTGGCTTGTATGGGTAGCATATTACCACGGCACCCATTATGTATACGCTCCTTGGTAGCACATTGCCCGTGCATCTGATAATCGCCGTTTTAGACGAGTCCAACATTCTGGCTCTCTCATTAATGACCCCTTGAGTCCGAACAAGTAGGTTCTCCATTAGTTCATCTTGCGAAGTCCCGGCCGGTATTCCATGTAAGATTCCCCGTAAGACGTCTTCGGGGTCAGCCACGTATGCATTGAAAGCGTGGCTTTGTCCCCTGATCTTTAGTTCACTGAAACCTCGCAGCTTACTCGCTACCTCCATGTTTAGCGAAGATAGGATTACAATGTTCGATGCTGGGTGAACCCGCAACAGAAAGTCATTGCCATTGAAACTTCCTTGGCAGGAATCTATCACAGCCCTGGAGAGTTCCAGTCCCAATATGTTTTTAAGCCAGAGACACTTATGCGGCCTCAAAATAATCTTGATGTCCTCTTTCGGTAGAGGAGGTGGGCTGCGTCGCTTTCTTTGTCTGAAACCCTGCGTGGCTTCACGTTTTTGTTTTTCGGCGGGTGAATCACTTTCAAATTTTTCGTTCGCTTTCACAGCCTTCTCTATCTAGGATTGCTGGTTTTTTAAAAGGTTTTCTTTTGCCTGCGAGATAAAACGGTATGCATGGCATCCTCAGTCCATCCACGGCGTTTCGAACAAGTCACGTCGCCAGTCTCGTTTCTGAGAGTCGCGTCAACAGACGCTGGTTCGTCATCCTTTGCTTGCCGAGACGAGACGCCACTCGCGTCCGTATCAGCGGTGAGTGCTTTCGGTGCCCCAGAAGGGCCGGGATAAGCTTCGTCAACTTCCATATGGCGAGAAAAGGCGATCAGCCCCGGCCAGGCATGCTTGGCAGAATAAAGGAAAAGTGACCGCCGCTCCTGCCAAGTTAGTCTGAGCACTTAGGCTGACAGAGCTCTACCGCCGGCATTTTGTCGTCTCACAAAACAGGTCAAAAAAGTGAGGTAAAATTGCTCACCATTTATTTTTGTCCCGTGGCAGCAAAGCAAGTGTCCAAAGTTCACTATCTGCTGGTCTGTGCTCCCACAAACACACAACACCGCCGTGTTCCGCACGTCGCAGTGCCTTCCGGGACGCGCGATGCCGGCCGTTGTCGTTAAGGTGAGCGTCTCCACAAGGTCATTCAATCTGCCTGCGATGGTTTCTTCTCGTAAAGTTGATCCTGGACCAAGATTTGGGTATCCGTGGAATCAGAACTTCACAAAGCAGACTATAAGATTGTTAGATGAGTTGCGCGAAATCGCTCTTAGAAAAGCTTCGAGAAAGCGGAGCGCAGTGTGAACATGTCTTCACAGCTAGGCGCCTTCTGGCGGTCCGCCGGCCCAGGACGACACCAGCTACACGGTCGCTCTCCTTCCCCTCCCTTGCCTCCCAGGGCCGACGCAGGCAGCGTCAGCTAGTAAAAAACCGACTTTTCCGCGGGCTGAACATTTTACTGGCAACCCTGTATTGTAGATACTGAATCGTGCGTTTGGAATCATTCAAGGGTATCTTTACATGGCTTTTGCTCGATAAGCGCTAGTGTCAATGTTGCCCCCCCATGTAAGCGCAAGCGCCCGCTGTTTCGCATCTTCACATGGTTTTCTTTAGCTGGAGATGGTTCAAGTTTTTTCAGCGTTTTTTGCCTGTTGTGCACCCTATCGGTTATATTGCTTTGCGTTACGTGTCCTGCCTATGACCATTTCTTCATCTTGATTTCAACTATTGTGTCCTTAACACCCAATCGTTCCTTGATACACTATGCTCTATTATTGTTTCTTAGGTTTACACCTGAGATTAACCTGTTCTTTTCTCGCTGCTTCGTCTTTCAAATAAGTTGAGCGCTCCTTGTAATCGTCAGAGTTTCTCTTCCACGAGTAAGTATCAGTAAAAGTTTACTGTTATCCACCTCCCTCTTGAAAGGTAGTGGCATCCTATTATTCCTCATTTAGGAACGCATGCTGCATGTGGTCCGCCCAATTTTTAATAATCTAGTTGCTTCAATCTTGTGCTTGGCGCAACAATGTACATTTAGCGCTCAGCCATCCGTCTGATGAAAGAATTAGCTTTCGTGTTGTAGAGAGCCCTAGGACGCAGGAATAACCGACGTATTTTACTTACGTTGCTAAGCAAACATCAATATAGAGCACATCTACTGCTAAAATAAAAGCTACAAGTTTCTGTAGCGCCGTCCATTCAGATTACTTTGAAGAGGCTTGGTTTTAGCCCCTTGTATGTAGATAGAACATCGCTGGGAAGCTCACCTGTGCAAAAGGAGGACTCCAAAGCCATCTCTTTAGAAGCTGTAACGACAAACACCGTAGTGAACACCTGTGACGATAAAAACTTGGTCCTTTTTAAATATTAGGGTTTGCCTGAGCCACAAGGCTGCGCATCTTTTGTAGGAAAATAGACAGACTATAAGGCGAATAAAAAATTGGCAGATTCCATGTATAGCAGAAATCGATGATATGCGAAGCACGAAGGAGGAAGGTTAATACGTCGATTTTATATCAACACGACGTTACGAAGTGGAGGTAAATTATGACGTACATGACTTCCGTGTTATGATTATAATGTTTGGATGTGTCGTTTGTCTTCGTCATCTATTTACGTCACGTTGTGCCTAATTTAGTATATGTGAAGCTAGTGAAATAACCGTGGGCACGCTATGAACGTGGTACGTTGTCAGCTGTCACGTTCTTGCATGACACGCGTGTCACTTATCACGTTTGCACCATTGACATACCTACGTCATCTATTAACGTGAGTAACCACAAGATTAGGTATATGTGTAGCTAGCCAAACAGCCGTGAGTGCATAAATAAAGGTTCAATGTACTCCAGCATGACGTTGACGCATGCGCACTCTACACAGTGACGCTACACGTTAGCAAAACGCGAGAACTTTGTATTCTCACACAAGGCGCGACCCGCGCGACCAGCGTTCATCGCCACGACCTGATGGCAACCGGTGCAAAGTGTGACGGGCTGCATGTCGCGCTGATGCGTTACCCAGACTGCTCTGCGTCTGCCTTTTTTCGTGACGGAGGGATGCCGTGCGCACTGAAACGCGCATGCGTCAAAACGACGCAGCGGGCCACGCACCTGTGAGTATAAGGCAGGACCGGCGCCTGGCGTGGCAATGCCGGCGTGATGCAACGAATAGAACGCCGGCAAGCATGCGCAACACGGCACGTCACAATGTTTGACGCCTTGATTGTGGCAAGCAGTCATGTTTTCACACGACACGAATCTCATGATTAACATGTTTGCACCTGTAACATACCTTCGTCATATATTGACGTCACATAATGCCAAATTCGGCATACGTGAAGATAGCGAAATCACCGCGAGCGCATCATCAGCGTGAGATGTAAGCAAGTTTTAGGGGCGAAGCACCTTATGGCGTGGCTTGTGCGTCCCTCGTAGCACGTAACCACCAGTGCCACATACCCGAAATAGGTATAACATTGGACCTCCAAGGTGGTGCCGGTGAGAGATTTCTTCTGTGCGTTGTGTACCAATAAAACCTAGTGCTCAATGTACATGCCAATGGCTGCTAATGGGGAATGAGAGACAGGAGCATTCGGCTTTTAGTCAATGCGCACGCTGCGATCCCCAATAGCAGCCATCGGCATGTACATTGAGCACTATCGGACAAGAAAGGGTTGCTACATTATACTCGCTGGGTGTAACCTCCTTAGTTTTAGAATGGTTTAGCAAGCTTGAGCCGCAGGGCCATGAATACAATGAACTAGCATATACCATGAATGAACTCGAGGTGGTTCAAAATGGGAAGTAGATACGAAGCGCAAGCCGTAAGAAAGTAAAAGCCGAATTCTCCGCCTCTCATTTCCCATTAGCAGCCATTGCCATTTACATTGAGCACTATATGACTGAAAAACTTTGCTACGTCATACTCGCTGGGCGTAACCTCCTTGGTTTTCGAAAGGTTTAGCGAGCATTGGGCCGCAGCGCCATGAATACAGTGAACTAGTATATACCATGAACTCAAGGAGGTTGAAGGTGGGAAGTAGACCCGAAGCGCAAGCCGTGAGAAAGTGTGCGTGTGCCACCTCTCGTTTAGTCCTTGGAATGTCCACTGAATGGCGGTGCTTCTATATAGGGACTATATGATAAAAAGATGCGAGATGGTGGGACTTGGAGTGTTGAATAGATAGACGAACGGACACACAGACAGATGCATGGATGGACGCATGAAAGGACGCAGGGGCGGATGCATGAACGAACACAGGGACGGACGCACGAACAGACGCATGGACGTTTACACAGACGGACGCATTGACGGACGAATGCTTCACCCCACTCTCCATCATTCACTCCGTGGATATGCTGCCATTTTTTGCACGTGAATGTGCGCTATCGTATGCGCTGGCTTCGGTAACCACAATTAGTGTTTTCTTTTTGTTAAGATCGAAGACGCAAGTCATTTAAGTGTTTTTCTGCGTTTGGTAGCTTTATCACTCCTCAAGTCACTACCCATCACTCCCCAAAGGCGACCAGTACACTTGTTGCTTGGAAGCATGACGTGCCATGTGCCATGTAGTACCAACTAGGAGACAAAATATATCACGCATATATTATGCCCATTACCATTCACTGGGAGGTACAAATTAAAGCCGAAGTGTTGCTTTATGCAGCTTTCGCTGATCATCATTACCCTAATAAGATAGTGGGTCATGTAGCTAGAGTTGGAGCAGTCGGAAGCACGGCTCTCCTCACAATATTGAATTTTTCTATAGCGATGGCTGTAGCATGACTGAGAAACCAGGCGTTGCTGAGGAAACTAAGTATTATTTGGGGTTGCACTTCACCAACTTTGATGACATGAAGTTTTCTTAGCGTGACACTAAGTCAGACTACAAGGTCATCAAACATGTTCGCCCACACCATGATTCAGCGGCCGCGGCTAGGGTTTATCTTGGAACCTTGGACTCAGCTGTCAGCGTAATTACTTGACCACCATGGCGGGTTTCCCCTAGCAATTTGTTCACACATTTTGGGAACCGCGCCTGTTCACACATTTTTGGAACCATTCGACATTCTTTAATTTCTTCACGCAATCCACCTACAGATTCCTGAAGGGTGGTAATTGTACGCAAGCCACCAGCAGCCAGAAAAGAAGATGCCACTTTATTTACATGACACGCATATCATAATTTTCATCTTATGGTCTGTCACTCGTGTTCGCCATACAATCATGTCATACCATACCACCCGCACGACACTGATCCCCAAGCCGAACAAGCTGCCCGGCATCGAGAATCTCCGCCCTAACTCCCTCACGTCGTGCGCATGCAAGGTACTCGAGCACGTACTGTACAACCGCTGGCAACGGTACATGGAAGACAGCAACACGTTTTCGGCGACGATGCTAAAATTTCGGAGCCAGCTGAGCATGCTGGACGCGATGCTGCTCATTCAATGAGACCTGCTCGAGTTCCCCAGCAAGACCGACTGCAGGGCATTCCTGGGCCTCGACTTAAAGGGCGCCTTTGATAACGTGAGACACTCGGCAATCCTGGCCCAGATGGCGAGACTCAGACTGGGCGAGCGGACGTACAATTACATTTGAGCTTTCCTCTCGGGCCAAGCGACGTGCTTCTGCGTCGAACACCAGCAACTAGAGGAGCGAAAGTAGGGCTGCATTGGCACATCACAAGGGGCCGTCATCATCCCTTTTCTGTTCAACACCGTCAAGATACCGGTGGCTGAAAGCCTTGCTCGACTACCACACGTATGGCACACAATCTACGCCGACGACGTCACCCCGTGGATGACCGGAGGCACGACCGGACGCACGAAGGAATCGGTCCAAGAGGCGATCAAGCAGATTGAAGACTGTCTGCGCAGAACGTGGCTCAAATGCTCCCCGCAGAAACCAGATCTACTAATACATCCGCCACCCGGACACTGGTGCGAGTTCGTAGAAGCGGAGGTGACCAAGATTGCGCTTCAGACCGAAGACACCACCACCATTCCGCACGTCCGAATAATCAGAGTGCTCGGCATGCACATCGACGCCGGCAACGGGAACCACATGGCCCTCAACAGGCTCCTTACGAGGATGGTGGTGGTGACCAACCTCGTCAAGCAAATCTCCCCCAAACTGAACGGAATGAGAGAAGCCAACCCCCTGAGACTGCAGCAGTCTTTAGTGACGAGCCACGAATCGTACGTCAGTGCGTTTCACGGATGGCTGCAGCACGAGCGGACAAGATCAACACAGCCGTCAGGAAGGCCCACATGTCCAACCTGTGTCTCCCCGAAAGCACGAGCAACGAATCCCTTGCCCGACTGGGGGTCTACAACACCCTAGAAGAGGTGAGGGAGGCCCAGCGCACGTCGTAGCTTGCCCGCCTCGCAACGACTACTGCCGGCAGAAAAATCCTCCGAAGAGTCGGCCAGCGCCCGCCCAGAGCCGCTTCCTATCGAAACGAGGCCCCGGAGCACACGGAGATTGGAAGAGACATTGCAAGACACCTCGTGGTCCTGCCGCTACAACGCAACATCCACCCGGAACGCATCAAAGAACGACAAGTTGCAAGATCGAGAGCGCTGGCCGAGACTCACGCCTGTGACTCGACGGCGGTGTTCGTAGACGCTGCCAAGCATCAATACAGACCACACACCTGCGTAGCGATGGTTGTCCGAGACACGGACGGGAAACTGCTTAACGCCTGCAGCGTCCGAGCAACGTCTGTGGAGCAAGTGGAGGGAGCCGTCATCGCCCTGGCGCTGATTGGCACTTCCGAAGTCACCACCATCCTGAGCGACTTCCGCAAGGCCATCGCCAATCTCGGCCGTGGGTGCATCGGGACCCCGGCAGCAAGCCTGCTGCCGAGAAACCAGTCGACCACGACACATCTACGGTGGTTCCCGGCCCACGTCACAACCATCCCGGGCAAAGCGGCCAACCGCTTTGGAAGGACGGATGCCGTTGCAATCGAGCTCCTGCACCGTGCGGCACACCCCCCCCCCCCCACCGCTCGGACGCGGAAGAAGCCGAACCCCCAGACTCAGACCCGCCACTTGACTACGGCAGCATGCTTTAATGGTACTGAGAGGGCCACCGAGTGCTTCCCGGGCCTCACCTGAGGCTGGGGCGGCGCGAGGGGGTCCTCCTAAAACAACTACAGACCAGCACGGCGCTCAGCCCGCCCTGGCCCGGCACGTGTGCCCCGAACTCTACGAAAGTGAGAAGTGCAGTATCTGTGCGCGAGAACTGCAACGCTGACACATGTGCTGTGGGAATGTGACACGTGTGCGGGAGGAGCGATCACCGACGCACTACCACCGGAGATTGTGAACCACATAGGCTCACGCAATCACGAGGTGCAGCTCAACGCCATCCAGCGACTTGACATGGCCCTGGCATGACAAAAGTAAACGGAGCCGACTCTTAGTAGCTCATGCTGGGCCTGCCATCGTTCAGGTCTAGATAGATAGGAGGGTGCGGAACCCTGCGTGGTGCTCCCATCCTCCCCACGCTGGATTGCCAATGAAGTCTAACTCTCTCTTTCTCTCAAGAAGACGTGGATTGTTACGCGAGACATGATAGCGTCCTTCGCCGACTCTAGAGCTCCAGTCAACCCGTCTGCTCTCTGTGAACGCTCGAGAGAGACGCCTAGTTGATAATTCGAACTACTGAGGTTGTTTCATGAAGTAGTTAGAGGCACCAATAATATTTCAGAAATGCCTTTGTGGACGCATCAGACGTACAAATTATTTCACGGTAAATATGAGCTAGCGATTGAATGCACTCGCGTGCCACCATACGCGAAACTTAGCGGGAGCTCCCGTCGCACACAAAACCTTTACATTGAGTCGCATGCAAGCCATCACTTGAGATGTCACGTATGCTCGCACCCAAGATTCGAAGGCATGCACGCTTTGCATAGCTGCCCTGGCGTCACAAGTCTTTGGGCTGACCGGTTACCATAAAGGGCCAGATAAAGCTTTTTTCTCTGAAATATACGAGCATGCAACGAAGTCTAAGAGTAGTAGTCTTAGTGTGAGTTTCTCCACTACAGTTTTCTTTCTTCAAAATAGCTATGCGGAATTCTCGAAATTTTTCAATCACATGTTTGATCTTTCTTGAGCGTGGATGGCAAGCGCGCAAACTAGTAATACAAACTCAATTCAGTCGGCGCATAACGTCAAGCAGAAAACGCAACCATGTAACTATCGAGTGTGCCTGTTCTTTCAACATGTCATACTTTATTTATTTGAATATAATGCAGCCCTAATGCACAACTATAGCAGTAGTGGATGAGTTATACAAAAGCAATACAAACAGAGTAATAACAGTGAAACATCTCTAAAGCTTAAATACACTACAGCAATACATTGGATGACATCACTAATATATTGCAAACACAAATTTTACATATTTTCAAAATCGGCAATAGCGGCATCAATGAAATTTTGTAATGATAGAGAAAGAATACTGCCCAGTAGGCAATTCCAGAGATCTATATTACGTGGAAAAAAAAACTGAATTTGAAAGTGTTAGTACAAGCAATTAAAGGCTTTATGTTCAAGATGTGGGAGCTACGGGTGTAAGATTCATCCATAAATGCGATGCAGATACCACCAAAGATGCCAGGAGGGGAGTGGATAGCTGTAATAAATAGTTTTGAAGATTCGATGCAATAACTTGAATGTAATGGTACAATGTTCAGTAATTGCAGAGCCTGTGTTGGTGAGAAATTGTGGCTGTAGTTAAGGCAGATGAAGCGGTTGGCCTTACGTTGAACACATCGAAGATCTTCAGGTCACCTTGTTTGTGAGGGTACCAAACGACAGATTTGTATTCTAGAATGGGGCGAATCAACATTTGATACCGAAGTAATTTGATATCACGGGGATTTAGCCAAAGTACGGTGCAAATAACATAATTTTTTTAGAGCTCTTGCCTTGATATATACGTTGTGGTTGGTCCAGGAAAGATTTTTTCTCAGAATCACACCCAAATATCTATATTGTGAGACTCTTTTAGGTTGGATACTATTCAAGTAATAATTAAACAAAAACAGATTCTGTGCATTGGTAAATGATAAGATGACTGTTTTAATGCAATCGACGGTCATCTACCATGTTTCACACGAAGTCCTCAAAGAAATGAGCGATTGTGAAAAACGGTGATGACCTTCCGCAGAATTATTGGGTTCGTATAATTCGCAATCATCAGCATAAAGTCTTCTTTTAGTTGACGTGCAGTGAGGTAAATCATTTATATATATAAGGAATAATAATGGGCTTAGTACCAATCCCTGAAGAGCACCTGACATAACGTCAACAAGGGATGAATCCACTGAGTTGAAAGAAATTAATGGTAAGCGATAATGAAAGAAACTGGTGATCCGCGAAAAAGACGGGAATTATTGAGTATGGCATTTAATTTCACTACCAACTTAGAAGGAAAAACCGAGGCAAAAACTTTCGAGTATTCAATGAAAATGGCGTCTATTTGATTTCCAATGTCTAGTTTAAACGCAAAGTCATGAGCGAAATCAACCAATTGTGTAACCGTGCTGTAGCCACTACGCAAACCGTGCTGATCAGACGTTATAATTTAATTGGAGTGAGAAATTCCATGATATGCCTGTTAATAAAGTGTTCCTACATTTTGCATGACTGTGGTGTAAGATATATTGGTCTGTAATTAGATAAGCCTTGTTTATCACCAAGTTTTTACAAAGGCAAAACTTTCGCTGTTTTACATAAAGAGGGTGCTTCACCACAGTCTAGAGATTTTCGGAAAAAACAGTGACGTTACAGGCTGTCCATGCGGAGTACCTCCCAAGAAAGGTACTCGGTATGCCGTCAGAACCGGAACATTTCGTGGTGTCGAGACTCAAGAATAAGTTCAATACACCTTGAGTGCTTATTACAATATCACCTAGTATATTGGTTTGTACGTCATCATTAAAAATTGGAACAACGTGATTGTCGAGGATGAAAACTGACTGATAATGAAAGGTAAATGCATTAGAAACTACGATGGGGTCGTTTGTAATAGTATCATTATCCTTGAAACAGGTACTGGTTGTTGAACTAGGCAAGACTGAAGTCCAGAACCTGCGAGGATTGGATTCAATAAAGAAAGTTGTACAAAAAAGTAGAAGTCTTTAGCGTTTTCAGTGCGAGCGCAAGTTCGGCCTTGGCTTTCTCAAAAGAAGCTTGAAGCTCAGGGCTATCATGTCTGTTTTACGCAGTCTGTCAACACGGCGAGATAAATGCAATATATACATGTTAATCCAAGGCACATTGTTATTCAAATTTTAGTTTTTATAGAAATGTAATTATTGATGCAGAATTTCACTAATGTCTCAAAATAACCATCAACACTGTCGCCAGGACACGCAGTGCTAAGTGACAAGTAATGGCCGAAGTTATCCGCCAGAGTATCAGAGATAGACGTATCGTGAGCTTTGTTGAAATCCCAAAATGTACAGTAGCTGTAACGTTCATTTTTGATAGGACAATTAATGTGTACAAGGACGGAGTCATGGTCCAAAAGTCCTTCTAATATATCCTATTTAAAGCCTCAGTTAGCAAGACTGTCACTGATAAAGACTAGGTCAAGTATAGAGTTCTGTCGCGTGTTCTTTTCATCTGATTTTATCAGGTTATGGGACGAAGAAAATGAAATTAATGCCCTACAGATAGATGAATTAGTGGTGGAATATGTGAGGGAAGGCCAATGAGTGGCCAGAACATTGAAGTCGCCAGGAATGATTAAGTTTGTGCGGTCGAAGATCTGGTCATGAATGAACTGAGAAATGTATTGAAGAAGTCACTGGAGCTATCAGAAGGGCGATAAAGACCACAAATTGTTAAATTCTGCTTATGGGCTAGCAACCTGCACCTTGTTCATGTAAATGACGTCTGTTTTGTCTTCATCGTTAAAGTATGTGTAAGAAAGAAATGTTCTGTTTAGTGTTATTGACGTTTGTGACAATAAGTTTTAAAGAAACAACAGCCCCAAAGAAGCAATAATGAGGCCTGAGTGAGAGATGGGGACGTATGCACAATCAACAGTGACACGTCTACAGAATTAGACCGGGCATTAACTGAAGCACACAATAAAACGTACATAAAGTGAGAGACTCAGGAACTACTCCTAAAACTCTAGTCGAAAATGTCGACCGGAAATTTTCACTTCTGATTCTATGCAACCGTGTCTTTCGTTGACACGTGTTGCACTTAACGGGCATGATTATGAAGAGCTTTCGGCCGTCACTAGACTTCTTCTGGCATCGCAAGTAACAACAGCCACCTATGGCAACAAACAGCGACGCAAGCCTTGGGTGAAAAGTGGGGCACTGCACGGGCCAATCTCGCTGGTCCGAGTCCAGCCCGGCCCGAAAACTTCATGCTCCTGCCTGAGGGAGCCCTTCCCAGTGTTTTTAATATCCTGCCTATATCCGTATCCGTATACGACCTGAGCCCGAAAGGTTTGGGTGCGGCCTCTTTCAGCCAGTTATCTCTTGAACCAAAATGAGGCACTGTCTACTCTGTTTATGGCTAAGATTCCTGTCTCAAACAAAAAATGTGTCCTAGTCAGAGGTTGAGAGCTTCCTTGAGTATGAAAACTTTCAATGGTATACCCTGTTTACTTTCGGGTTATTAGGCCCGTAACACTTTAGCCAAATATTTTCGGGGTAATATGAATTTCAACTGCAGTCATACCTGCAAGTTGGTCTGCTGCCGGGTTGGCGCTGCGTCACGTGTGCCTCGTTCTTCTCGGCACGGGAAAGCTACTAAGATGCTGCGGGCCTCGGGTAAGCGCGAAATCATGGTAAGTCAGTCATAGCTGGCTGAAAGGTCCTTTATTAGGTAATGCCATGTTATAAAAAACACGCTTTACGCACTTCTTAAAAAGATACACTAGGCTGGACAGCGTTAAATGAATCAAAGCAGTTGTGTTGACTTCTCAGGTGTCTCCAACGTATACAACGTTTTTGTTTTAAAAACAAGAAAGTTATCTTCCCAATCCTTCTGCCCCGAGTCACTACCCTCACAGTTCCCTATGTCAAAGCGAGCGAAACCCATTGTAAAGTGAGCTGCTATTCTGCTTGTTCTCTAAAGATGCCTATCTCGTCGTTTTCGTGTGACCGCCTTAGATCTTTGAAAGTGTTATGTCTTAAAGCAAGGTTTACGAAACAACTGTTGCTTAAAACACCGGCGTAAAAAAGCTGGCACCTTCTTTAGCGCTTACCGTCAAACGCATAGTATCAGGTGCTCGGAGCATTATCCCCCGCCGAGGCCGGAAGTGGGATAGTGATTTGCTTAGTCGCCGATAGCCGAAGGCGTCGGTGTGAACAAAAAGTGAAGTGTGGATGAGGTTTCAGCTCTTCAGCTTGCTACAGCCACAATGTAGGATAACGTGGTGTGTGGCAGAAAGGAAAAACCGGCGACTATGGTTGCGAAAAAAAGGTGGAGGGTGAACAAGACGCCGCATGTCCGCCAGAGGTGCTTCGATGAGCCAAGCGACACTCATTCTTGTAGTTTTAACAAGCATGTGGTGCACAGTGCATGGGGCTCCCTCAGGTATCTAATTAAGAAATTTTGAAGCTTGCAAAACTGTCACGCAAGCAGGTTGCTCCTCTGACAAACCTAAGGAAAATATGCTAAGCGCGTGCAACCTGTATTCGCTAAATATTTCACAAGAATAGGGGCTCATGCCTTCAGATTGGATGAATAACTTTTCATTTCATATTCAAAAGTCACAAAAAACAGTGCAAGAAATTTGAAAGGAAGAAAATTCCCTGCACTAGGCTTGCCGAAGAAACCGTCGGACGTTTATACAGTAAAAGGGTCCAATTTACGCTAGTTCGTAAAGACGATTTTTTGCAGTGGCACCCAGGCGCTGTCATGTTTGATCGTGCGACCATAAAGTGGCCTCCTTCCAGCCAGTTTCCCACACGAATTCCTTTGGCCATGGCAGTGAGCACTGATAGCTGGGTTTAGAAGCCAAGAAGGCGCCACCCACGCGCACGCGACAAGCCTTTCGATTCAAACACACGCTTGCTACTCGCCCGTCGTCACAGCAAATAAATGAACGGTGAAATCAGCCACCGCTTCGCGTCATATCACGCTGGCAACAAGACGTCAGGTATTTACTGTCTTTAAATTGGAGTTGACCTGTTATTATTCAGTGATTTGTACTAACCCTTGGCTCCGAGAAAATGAGAATTGGTCTTGAAAACATTGCGAAATAACGACGAATGCGTTGCTCTCGAAGCTTCAGGACGTAAATCGAAAACAAATAAGCGCGGGCGTTGCGATCCTACGGGCACGGTGTACTGCAATGGGGCAGTGTGCCGCTTCCACAGTGAACAAATGTAACAGTGGTGGTCACTTTTTCAATGACGCCACCAGTAGGGCACCACCAACGAACGGTATGCCGAACACGCGTAATTTAATTTAGCATCACCGACTTTTGTGCACAATTTAAGTAAAATAGTTATTTAGCACAATTCAAACAAGACTATCTGTAAGAGCGAGAGACATCTAGGACATAATAATGCACTATTTAGATAAAAAAAAGCTGATTCTGTGTCACAGAAAAACGACCCAGATCGTCTGCTAGCTTACTGTTTTAACATCAGAAGGAATAAGAAAGTACATCGCTATTCATTTGATCCTTATGTACTGCGGCTTTAGCTATAACACTAAGTTGAAGTCATGCGACGAAAGAAACAAGAAGGTCCTGAAGGATAACTTTATGAACGGGTGACTTCCATTACCACCTCTTCCTGGCTTGAGCCAGGAGAATAAGCCCTCGCACTGTAAAAAAATAACGCTAAAAGAAGTACTGATCTGTTTCTTAATATAGTTTTCTAATCCTTTTTCTATATTTTATCACCAGCGAGGCAGCTCGAAAAACCAACCTTGGAGGCTGTGTATCTCAGGTTCTTTTAGATTTCTTCAGAGGATGCCGACTGGTGGCGAAACGGCAGTGCGGTGAGCTCCAGCAGCGCTGGCTGTCATCGCAAAAATATAAGCCCCCACTTCCCAAAAGGGAATTGTGAGGAAGTTCAAATAAACTTTTTGCACCGAGAGTAAACGTAGGAAATGTAATGGCGTAAATAATGACGAGACGAGGATTCGTACCGTAAACATTTATTTAAACATTCATGAGCACCTGTTTGTGTTGTCATTGTACCTGACGGCCATTATCTCAGCGTATTATCAACACAATTGCTACACAAAAGCTCACAGCATAAACGCTGCAAACGTGTTTCAGACGCATTGCACTGAGGCAGTGGAAGCCACGTTCAAGTTAACGAGGTGGTGGCTCTTGTTGCTAGGGTCGAGGACGAGGGCGCACACACGCAGCTGTTGCTGACAGCTGCCGACGCCGAAGCGTGACATCGGGGGGGGGGGGGGGGGTGGCTCGAGTTGCTAAGGACGCACATACCCGCAGCGTTTTTTATGGGAGAGGGCGGTGGACGAATCCCGACTGACGACTGACATAGCCTGACTCAGAAATGCATTCATATTTAGAAGAGCAACGTAAGAGGTGCGAGTCGGCACACTGCCTTAGTCGAGCACGCCATATTACGGGCCAAGTAGGTCAGAAAGACAGCATGATAAGATCGACGCGGATGAAAATTTCACCCATAAGTGTTGCCTTGTTTACTCTCCCTACCGTGGCCACCTTTTTGTTGTGGCGTTCTGCAGCACTGCTAAAAAACCACGTCACGGTTAGGCTCAGCGTCACCATAGCGTCTGCTGCGCTTTTATTTGCGTGTGCACAGATGCTACGAGGACGCCAAGCATAAGATGCGAAGCACTTGTTGAGCAGTGCTGCAGAAGGCCGCGGTAGAAATGACGGCCATAGTAAGCAGAAGTCCGTGGTGTTGTGGTGCCATCTAGGTTTGAATGAGCGAACCAGCTGGGCAAATTTGTCTTGATCTCGCCCCCATCCTATTTCAAAGGGTACAGCAGCAAACCAACATTATAATCAAGTCCTTCGTTATATAGAACTTTTACTTGAGTGTGCCGGCGGAACAGATGATCAGGGCAGAATGCATCGATAAGAAGTCTATCCCAAAGATGAAGTCATGAGGGCAATTGTCGATCACGGGTAATAAAACAGGAACAAGGTGGCCGGCAAGGCTAATACGAGCGGTACACATTTCAATGATGGCCACAGTTCCACCATCAACGACACGGGCGGCTTGTGTTGCGGCAGACATGAGTACTTTTTTGAGGCAGCGACAGAGATGAACACTCATTAGAGACACCTGTGCTCCAGTGTCAACTAAAGCCGTCAAAGAAAAACCGTCCACATGCACTTTCAGCAAGTTCTTTTAAGTAGAGAGCGTCAACGGAGGATTTGGGTCAGTCGCACTTGATGCAGCACTACCGCCAAGAGCTGCATTATCTAGTTTTCTGTCTGGGAAGATCCGTAGTTAGTCGGCGTTGAATAGCGGTGTGGTTGGGGCGATAAATAACAGCGGTGTTGCGGTCAAGACGAGCGAGCAGTAGAGTGGCTGTTAGGTGCATCGGAAGCAGGATAGTCACGGCTGGGTGAATACCAATGGGGGTACACGTATGGGTGAAGAGAAAAAACTTGGCTCCAACGGGTGGGCATCCAAGTGCTGCGGCAGTAGCGGGAGACATGACCAATTCGGTGACACAGGAAGCAGATTGGCTTGCCATCTGCTGTTCTCCAATCTGTCGGATTGCTGGATCTAGACAGAAAATATGGGTTAAGGTGCGGTGCATTCATTGGCATCAGTTTGTAGTCTGTTCGGGAGACGGAGAAGGCGACAGGAAAGCAAGGTTAGCGATTTCTTTCCGCACAACTGCTTGAATAACTGACACCGCGGGGGGTGTTTGCACGGTGCCCTGGTCGAGTGGAAGTGGATGAAATGGCGCCGGACGTTCCGCCTCAAGCTCGCGACGAACAATGCGTGTAACATTCTTGTGCAAAGGTGGTGTGGCACCAAGATCTGTGCAGGTTGACGTGACAGCCGTGTTTGGGAGCCGCGAAAATTGACGCAGACCTTGGCGGTTTTGGCCATTTTGAAGCGGCGGCATTCCTTTAGTATGAGATCGACGGTCGTGACGTTGTTGTATGCAAGCAAATTGAAAGCGTCGTCCGCGATGCCCTTGAATATGTGGCCCACCTTGTCGCTCTCAGTCATGCTCGTCCACATTGCGGCACAACGCGGGCACGTGCTGCATGTAAGAGACATACGACTCGGTTGATGACTGTACACCAGTGGCGAGGTCTGGTCGTGCAACCATTTGTCGACAGGACGGGTCCCCAAAGATGTCGCGTAATCGTTCCTTGAAGATGTCCCAGCTCGTGAGCTCGGCCTCATGAGCGTCGAACCATACACGCGGGGTGCTATCCAAGTAAAAGATTACGTCGGCGAGCATCATAGAAGAGTCCCATCGGTGAGACAGGCTAACGCGCTTGTGCATGCGGAGCCAGTAGCCGGGGTCAAGGCCAGGCTGGGCAGTGAACGTACCAGGATCAAGGGGGTGGGACATCGCAAGGTATGTAATAGCTGACGCTCCAGCTGTAGGCGGTGACTGGTTGTTATCATTGGAATTCGTAGCCGGAGGCTGGACGGTGCGGCCACTGTGAAGCTGCGTGGTGAGGACGGGGAACGTTCCACCTCCACCAAATATGTTACGGAAGAGAAATATGTTACGGTACCGATAAGGCTGTGGATGAATTATATTTCAAACCAGCAGGAGCGGCGTGACCGTTTGACCAGACACTGAGCGGAGACCACTCTTCATCCTCTTTGTCAGGCACACACACACACGGTTCCACAAAATGTCAACCTACATGTAGCAATATGCTTGCTTGTCATTAAAACGTGTGCTGTGCAATGTCAATGCTTATTAAAGAACTTCGGATGATCAACTTTCTGGAGCCCTCGACTACGGCATCCCTCAAAATCCTATCGTGGTTTGGGGTGTAAAACCAAACATACTGTTAAAAATTATTGTCATTAAAGCATGCAGTACATGTGCAGTCTTTGCTCCTCATTCATGTAAAGTCCTTCTTCATCTTGAGTCAACTAGTAAAACTAGTCAGTCAACTAGTAAATCTCACACACTTTTCCCATCCATGGTGTGTCAGTGTCAAAAGGCATTGAATGAACAGGCAGATTGTTTAATAATTTGAGATATGTGTCACTTTTGTTTTTGCTACTTGTGCATAATTTGCCTGTGCCACTGTGGAAGACCTTATTTATGTGTAGCAATTAGCTTTACAGACACGTCTTGTTCTTATGGGCACCTTCGTTCTCCAGAAAAGCTTTTTTATAATGAATCAAGTTCAAAAACACACTATATTCAATAAACCAATCAAATAAAATGTATTCATTCATAGCACAGTGTGCATGCTAATAATATACAGAAGAAGGTCCCGTAGTGTCAACGGAAATGGAATTTATGTTGCAATATAAACACAAATATTCGATTAGCAACGAACACACATTAAGGAATAATTGTTGCAACAAAGAATAGGGCTTATCCAGCCAAAAAAATGAGATGTGGTTTTGCCTTCTATGTGGCCTATGCTATTGTAGTGTCAGGAAAGTGCAACACGTTGGCTGCTTCCACGTGTTGGGACGCCATGAGAAAACCTGCGCTTCGACAAATGTGAACGTTTATGATTTACTGTGGAAATATGAAAAACATAAAGGTGGTCACAACAATAACAAATAATTTGTTCTATACGATGTAGATTCCAAATGAATGCTAAACATTTTCAGTAATTGCCAAGTGCTAAGTGTTTTCTACGGACTTGATTGCACAAACGATGGCACTATTTGCAATGATTGGCGGGCCTGTGAATAAAGTCTCTCTGCATTACGCAAATAAGGTGCACCAACGGCCGCTTTGGAGATATGCACGACTCACGGGTCGTGTTGACGAGTCCATGGAGCACGCAGGAGGATAAAAGTGCGATGAACATACGAGCGTATCTGCATACTTCAAATTTTTTTCGAGACACAAGTGTGCACATAATAAAAAAGATTGCGTGGTATCAGCATGTTTACTGCAAATGTCGTCGAAAAACAATGGTCTTGCGTCTGGATAGAGTGAAGAAAATGTTTACTTGATGTTATTCGCGAGAAAATTGGTGAATTGTACTTTGGAGTCGCTGCGTTAGAAAGTTTCTATCAGTGCAGTGAAGCCAAATGAGCGTATTGAGCCACGTTAGACACGAGCGCTATCTGGCATTTTTCTCGGAAAGAGAAGGAAGGCGTGGGCACCTGTCTCGAAGACGATAAGGTGTAGAATGCAAACCAACGGGCAGGTGCCACGATCGCGTCGTCTTGGCGAAGTGTTGGAAACACTTGCCATTTTGAGCATCACATTGCATTGTCGGCGCAGCGTGAGAGACGCGACGGTTCTTAGAATGCCTTATTTATGCCTTTTCCAGTATAAAGAACACATGAAAAATATCGACGTGTTGTTACGCTGCCTGTAATATGCGCGATAGTAGCTTTTTACTTGGCAATCGCACAAGTATGTACCTTGATAATTAAGAAATATTAGTGGGCGCTGTGGATGGGGTTGGCCGTTTGGGGTATTGTTACGGCGGATGAACAGACAAATCTACAGGCAGATAGACAGACAGACAGAAAGACGGACATGCGAAAATTCTTGCGTTGAAGTATCCCAAGAAAGGCTATCGTCTTTAACATACTAAATAATGTACCGTCTCGCGAACCTTCCTTCACTGCGGTGATCAGTGATTGTGGCCTCAGTGTGTCGGTATAGTGGCAGTGATGTGTTCTCGGTATACTGTTCCGGTGTCGTCAGTACGGCATGGACACGAAAGTGGCACCGTGCAACGGACGGGAGTGGGGCAAGAAAAACAAAGACGTTGGCGGGTGAGCACACGCGTCAATGGATGACTTCTAAGAGGGCCATGACCTGTATGGTTACAACTACCAGCAAATGTAGGCTTGGCTTACCGGTCGAGTCCATCAAACATGTGATCGGAGCTTCTAGGGTTGATTCTATAGAGAAAAATGGCTTTAGAGTAGAGCCTGGCCATCGGTTTATTTGAATTAACGATTGTTTTTTGCTCACGGTGTCCGCATGAGGCCCGATGAGCATTGATGCGAGTCCAATCATCGAACGCACACTGGCCGTCACCGATAGAGTGTCAGCTGTCGGTTTACAGGGGCACATCAGTACACACTGACACGGCCGCCGCGCTAGCATATCATTGCTTGGACAAAAAAATCCACGTGTACCAATAAAGTACGCGCGTAGTTATCAAACAATAAAGACGACATAAAGATTGTGTGCACGTAAACTTGCAGAAACAGTCAGAAACGCCCCTTTGACTCTCAAGTAACAGCTGATTATCCACCTCAGCCCCTGGGTGATTTTCGTATATGTTGTGTATGAAGTCATAATAAAAGAAAACTGATAATTTGGCTGGCAGAATGTCATACGTAGCCGGCAGCAGATTATTTGTTATGAGGACGCATCGCGTGTGCCTTCAAACAGTGACACGTGAAGCGAAACGGCGTGTTTTAGGGGCGAAGCTCCTCAGGGTTGGGGTCGTGTCCTTCGTAGTAGTTTGTTCTAGTAGTAGTAATAAAGACTTATACTTAGCTTTATGAATTGCTAACTAGATGGCGTTGTGTGTACAATATGGTTATTGTGTGTACAATATGAAGTTCAGTTCGGGCTGTCACGGTGGATGGAGGTGTTTTTTGAGCGCTCCGGATCAACTGCGCAGATAAGTGTTTTTGCATGTTTTGAGCCCTTCTTTATAAATATAAGGCAGCGGTTGAAATCTTCGTTGCGCTTATTTTACATTACGGCTTTTTCGGGGGCAAGTCACCAGGTATTTATCAGTTAGTGCGGGTGTGTATGTTTGAATTTTTCGTAGTTTGTTTTTTCTGCCACCCCGTGGGGGAGGTGCGCGTACATTAAACATGCCAACTTTCGTAGTAGAGCTTAAACTTTCTTTTTTTTGTAGTGCAGGGCTCGAGTTTAGTAATTATCGAGTATAGAGACAATTGGTGTCAGAAAGACAAGGGTAAAAAAACTGTAAAGTGTTCAGGATGTGGAGTGTGTTTGAAAGTAGACCGAAGCATAGAAGCCGATGTAGAAGAGGCTGACGCGAAGCTTAGGTAATGTGAGGTGGAGGAAAAATTGGAGAAATTGATGTTTGCCCAGACTGAACTGCTATGGAGAATCGCTGATTTGGCGACAGAGCAAGAGAAAACGAGGGCAATGAAAGAAAGACTGAAGTCCGCCGAGGAAGCACTAGCGAAGCTGAACAAAGAAGCGGCCTACGGAGAGAACAGTAGGGAACTGGCAACCAGAACGATGGAGAAGGAAGAGCAAGCGAGTTTGAAAAAAAAACAGGTTTAGCTAGTTCAATTGTAGCAAGACCCAGCTTCAGCGAGGTAGTGGTTGGGCTAAGAGGGAACAAAGCAGCCGGCGCCACGGGTGCAAGTAGCCCCAGGTGCAGGACGCTCCAGCTGAAACGTCACAGCATCTGATAATCGCCGGGGACTCATATTTAAATCTATGCACAGATGCCATCAAAGAGAGGGTAAGAGGTGACAAGAGGGTTGCAGTAGGGGCGTCCTCAGGACGCAAGATTGAAGCAGTCATGAGGAAAGTGAGCGCAAAACTGTAAACTACAGCTGATAGACGAAACTTTGTGATAATTTCAGGCGGTTTCGCGATGTCTTAAATGAAGATACAGCAGGACTAGCAACCACACTGGCGAAAGGCGTCGATGACATGCGCGCCCCTTCTCCTAAGGTACAGGTAGTGATATGCTCGATACCGGAGGTACCGCTGCGTGATAGCAACCTGCAAAGAGTGGTTGTCAACGCAAACAAGGAGATATGGCGGATGAGCCGAGAGAAAGGCTTTGAGTTGGTGGAAATAAACAGAGAGGTGCATAGGTGGGGTGCTTTTCAACGAGACAGGATTCACTTCAATGGGCGGCTAGTTTATGAGGTGGGTTGGCGACTTGCACGACGCGCCGTAGCTTTTTCGGGGGGTAAGCGAGCCCTTCGGGGTGCAGGATAGCTAGTAACGATGAAAACAACCAAGGAGACTCTTCGACGGGATGTATGGAGAGATACGATTCCAAAGTGGCACCAATATCTAAGATAGAGGAGTCCGGGCTATAAATAGACGTAGCCACGAGTACCGAGCCAAATCAGACATAGGGTATACTAACATGCAGGGTGGTAAGAACAGGCTGAAGTGAAAAGAGATAGAAAAACAGCTAAGGGAAGATGGGCCGATGGTATACAGTTTTGTAGAAACACATCTCAGGGACATGGAACAATCTCCGAACAATCCGGACTACGCGTGGGAATATTGTAATACAACAGAAGGCAGCAGAAAGGGGGGTGGTATTGGGGCATTCATTCATAAAAGTACAGACTGGAAAAGGGTCAAGAAGGAGTACAAGGAACATTTATGGTTAAAAGGGAAAGTGGCGGGTCAAACGACACTCTTCGATTTCGTGTACTTGTGGACGGGAGCAAAGGCCAGACAGGAAACCAGGCAATGGTAGAGTGTAGATCAAAGGACATTCAGGAGTTAGTAAGAGAGTGCGAGATAATTAGACTAGGAGACATGAATGCGCACATGGAAGATATAGATGGGTATACCAACCCGACAGGCAAAATGATCATGGATATGTGTGAAATGCTTGATTTGATCATTAGCAGCAGTACCGAGAAGTGTGAAGGGCAAATAACAAGGGAGGTAGGAAGGCTGCAGTCGACAATAGATTATGCACTGATGTCACATGGGATGTATGATAAGCTCATGGGAATGCACATAGATGAAGGTGGCTCCAGAAGTCGGGGTGGTGATCACAAACGTATCAAGCTAAGTTTTGGAAGAGCAGTGAAAGTGGGAAGGAGACAAGATGAGCAACTACAGGCAAATTTTTATCCAGAAAGGCAAATTGAAATAGAAACTAAACAAATTGAGAAAGTAATCATGGAGGATAATAAGACATTGGGGACATACACGAATATAATTAGACTCTTTGAGCCAGAGCTTTCTAAGACGCGTGACAAGTCACCCTGAAAAAGAAGACACAAACCCAAAAGTTGGTGGGATGAGGAGGTTAAGAGAGCCATAGCAAAACGTCCGGAAGCCTCTAGGTAACACAGACATGCTAAGCATCGCGGTAAACCGACAGATGCTGTTGAAAGAAAATGAGAAACCTTTCTAAGCTGTACAAAGGATGCCTCAGTTCTGATAAATGAAAAGATTAGAAGAAAGGGAGCTCAGTGGCTGGCAGAAGTATGTAAAAAAGATAGAAAGGCAGCTGCGAAATTTCGGAACCATCTAAACTCCTTATCGAATGAGACGAGCCTAGAGCAGAGTTTTATAACTAAAGCCCAAGGTGATAGACTAAAAGGGGACGAAACTATTGAATATTTAAGAACAAGGGTGACAGAAAAATTTCAACAAAGGAGTACTTTATGCACCACAATAGACAAAGACGAGTAAAGTGGTGCAATGGCTCTATTTTCATAACGAGAGTGGGAAAGAGCTGAGAAAAGGGTTTCTGTAGCATATCAACAGGCCCAGATGGCATTCCAATTATGCTGATAAAGATATTAGGTCCGAAGTTTAAGCAGGCTTTGAGAGAGGCAGTGAGCAAAATAATAATCGATGTTGAAGTTCCCGATGAATGAAAACTTATCAGGATGAGCATAATCTATAAAGGAGAGGGGGACAAAGCTGAGATAAACAACTACCGTCCTATAACAGTGCCATCGGTGGTCGACAGGCTGGCGATGCAGATTATAAAGGAAAGAGTGCATGCATGTATAGAGGATGAGGGGGGCTGGGGGAACTGCAGAATGGGTTTCGGAAACACAGGAGGTTGGAAGACAATCTGTTCTCACTGACGCGGTGCATCGAAATAGCAGAAAAGGAACCCAGGCCCCTGTGGCTAGCATTTTTGGATAGCAAGGGAGCGTACGATGGCGTGGTTCAAGAGGAATTGTAGGGAATACTGGACGCACTATGCGTGGAACTTTAGTCACTAATGTTTTGAAGGGTATCTATAAAGGTAACAAGGTAGTTATAAAGGGGGAAAAACAGGTATCCAAGCCTGCAGAGGTAAAACGGGGGCTTAGGCAGGGGTGTCCCCTGTCACTCTTATTATTCGTGATGTACCTACAAGTATTAGAGGCGAAATCAGAAGGAATTAAACTTGGCTTCAACCTCTCTTTAGTCAAACAAGGAAAACTTATTGATCAGGCACCACCAGCATTAATGTACGCAGTTGATATAGTGCTAATGGCCAACAACAAGCAAGATTTGCAGAGATTGATGGACATCTGCGGTAATGAGGGGGATAGGTTAGATTTTAGATTCAGTAAGAAAAAATCAGCAGTCACGATTTTCAATGACAACGAAGGTAGTGAGCTTAGAATACAGGAGGTCACGCTAGAGATAACAGATAAATACAAATGTCTGGGCGTATGGATAAGCAATGGGACCAAGTGCCTGGGGACCACGAAATATACGTGACGACTAAATGTAACAGAAATGCAGCATTGATGAAAAATAGGGCACTGTGGAATTACAATAGGTATAATGTTGTGAGAGGAATATGGAAAGGGGTCATGGTTCCTGGGCTGACGTTCGGCAATGCGGTCTTGTGCATGAGATCACAAGTTCAAGCAAGATTAGAAATTAAGCAACGTGGAATAGGTAGGCTTGCTTTGGGAGCTCACGGGAATACACCAAAAAAGGGAGTACAAGGTGGTACGGGATGGACATCATTTGAGCGCAGGGAAGCTAGCAGTAAGATAAAATTTGAGAAGCGATTGAGAGAAATGAGGGAGAAGCGTTGGGCTAGGAAGGTGTTCAGCTACTTGTACATGAAGAATGTCGATACAAAATGGAGAAAGCAAACCAGGAAATTGACTGGTAAATATTTAGAAAACAGGAACTGGCCAAACCAAAAAGAACTATCGGTTAGGAAAAAAGTGAAGGAAATGGAGACTGACATGTGGAGAATGGGCATGATTAAGAAGTCCGCACTAGAGATCTATCGAACGTTTAAGCAGGAAATTGCCAAGCAAAGGATCTATGATAATACTCGGGGTACTTCTCTACTGTTTGAGGCCAGGATGGGAGTACTGCGAACCAAGACATATCGGGTTAAATACGAAGGGTTAGACACGGTATGCAGTGCGTGTGGAGCGAATGAAGAAACTGCCGAACACTTGATAGTGTTCTGTAAAGGGCTTCACCCTATATTTCAGGATGATGGCGCAGAGTTTTTCAAAGCACTGCGGTTTAGAGACCGGGAGGGCAAAATAGACTTTAAGCGGGTAAACTTAACTAGAAGGAGGTTATCTGATTGGTGGCTAAAGTCAAGGCACGAGTGAAAATTAAACTCCTCACTGCAAAGTATGAATCCTCACACTCACTTTTTAAAGAAAAAAATAAATCTAGTTTTTTGTTCATTAAGTATTACGGCTTTGTGGCGCTAGCCACCGCCCCATCTAAAGGGTACAGCCATATCTATCCATCCAACCATCCATCCATCCATCCATCCATCCATCCATCCATCGATGTCTTGATTTAGAACACCTTCATTAGGCCCGAGGAACCGACAGCCAACAGCTACGATGAACGAATAAAAATGATGATTCTACGCGACAACAATGAGGATGCATGGAGTAGCCATAATAACGGTGATAATATACAGATGAAGAGGACCGGTATGCTATATTCTCACTCTAATCTCCCCACCCACCCCTCCCGTGAACGGGGCCAGGCTGGACGCAGCAAGTCAAGGGGACAAAGAATGTCGCAACAAGAGCTTCATACAGAAGGCATGGACGACCTCAGCAGCTCGATAGTGGCAATCTACTGGGGATACAAGTGGCGTCACGCGATAATTTACTGATAAAGTCTCTTCGAGAACTGTGTATGACCCGATAAACCATGACTGAAATTTGTCGTACAAACCAGGTGTGCAAATAGGCGTCAAGAGGGGCCCTTCATCTTCAAGTTGAAATAATACTGCACAATCGTATTCATCGTAAACTAGCTTTATCTTTTCCTGCCGGATTCAGTATTTATACGAGCGCGTTGGCGATACTGCGCGAGTCAGAAAACGTATTCCTCTGAAGCGGATGGAGATGAATTCACGTGGCAGCTTAAGAAAGAGACGTCCAGGAAGGTAGTAGGAAGCGTCCGTAAACTAGGTAAAATGGTGAGGAGCCGGTTCTCTGCTGAATGATCGTAATGTATACGAAAGTGACTAAGGGTAGAACTTCGGCCCAGTTCTTGTGGTCTGATTTACTCTAGATAGTGATCATATCAGCAGAAGTGCGGTGAAATCGCTCAGTGAGGCCATTTGTCTGGGAGCGATACCTTGGAGCGATACACGTGGAGCATCATGGCACAGTATAATAGCTCGAAGGATGTCCATTTCAGAAGCTGCATCAGTAGCGACAGGTGCCGTCTCGGCGTAGCGCGTCAAATGGTCAATGGCTGTTACTATCCAGCGCTTTCGAGCAGCACTGACTAGAAGGGGCCATAAAGATCAACGCCTACAACTTTGAATGATGTGGCTGGGCACGGAAGAGGCTGTACTGTACCGGCCAGAGCAGATATTGATAGTTTTCTACATTGGTAGGTAGTACAGGACGTAACGTACCGAGCTACGCTAGTGGTAATGCTTGTCTAATAATACCGACTTCGAAGTAATCATAGGTTTTATGGTAACCAAGGTGGCCAGCAGTCGGATCGTCATGAAGCGCTCCGGGTATTTCGGACTGAAGCGATTGGGGTAGAATGAAAACCCAGCGCTGACCATCAAGATAGTAAATTTTGCGGCACTGCACCGAACTGTCCAGCTTAAATTGCGAGAGTTGGCGATGGAGCCTTGTATTAGGTGAACGGGAACTACCAGGAAGGTATGCTATATTACGTCGACATGAAGGGTCAGCCAGCTGTCGAGAAGAAAAACCGGTTGGTCGTCCTAAGGAAGCTGGTCTACAGAGGCGAGAGGGGCAACTGCGTAGACGTAGACTCCGAGGGTGTGCTGTGCAAAGTGATTGCGGAAACGCCGAGTGGAGACACTGGTTGTGGGCAGCGAGAAACAGCGTCGGCGTCACTATGCCTTCTGCCACACTTTTATACGATGTCCAAATCATACTCTTTGAGGCTTAGAAACCAGTGGCCAAAGCGTCCCGACAAGTTCTTTTGTTGAAAGCCAACATAAAGCGTGGTGGTCGGTCACAATGGTAAAATGACAGCCGCGCAGATAGAGACGAAATTCCTGCACTGTTCAAACAATAGCGAGGCATACCTGCTCGGTGATCATGTAGTTCCTCTCGGCTGTGGAGAGGGCGCGGCTGGTGTATGCAACGACTCGCTCTAGGGGAAAGTTGTCGCGCTGCAGGAGCATGTCTCTTTAACCGTGGCCGCTTGCGTCTGTGTGCAGAAAGATCAGTGCGTCATTGTGAAAACGGGAAAGTACAGTGTCGTTCGTGAGGGCACTCTTCAACATGTCGAAAGCCGATTCACATTCCTCAGACCACGCAAAGGGTGTACCACAAGCAAGTAGCTTATGAAGTATTGTGGCAATGGAGGCACAGATTTGTATCAATTTCCGAAAGTAAGAGGCGAGACCATGAAAGCTTCGCAAATCTTTCGCTTTGTCTGGGCGAGGGAAGGGAAGCACCAAAGCAGTTTTATCTGGATCTGGATAAATTCCGTCTTTGCTCACGACATGATCGAGGACCTTGACAGATCTGCTTGCGAAATGGCACTTCCTGGTGTTGATTTGAAGACCAGCACCCACAAGACAAGTCAGAACTTGTCCGAGCGTCGCAGATGTTGAGGAAACGTCGAAAAAAAGACAACAATGTCATCGAGGTGACATAGGCAAGTCTTCCATTTTAGACCACACAGCATGGTGTCAATCATGCAGTTAATAGTCGCGAGTGCATTGCATAGACTGAACGGCATTACATTGAATTCGTATAGACCGTCCGGGGTCGCAAACACAGTTTTTCTTCGTCATGTTCATGCATTGGGAATTATCAATAGCAGGAACGCAAATCGATGCTCGAAACAAATTCACCACCTTGTAAAAATCGAGGGCATCATCGTTGCGCGTAATGGGGTATGCGTCATTTCTATTGATCGTACTGAGTGCCCGCGAATCGACAAGAAATTTTACTCAACCATATTTTTTACGCACCAGAACGATAGGATACGACCAAGGACTGGTTGATGGTCGGATTATCTCATGTTACAGCATATCGTCTACGTTTCCCTCAATGATTTTTCGTTCGACTTGAGAGACGCGGTACGGACGGCAGTGCACAATGGATGACCCGTCGGTCTGAATACGATGTACTGTAGCGGTAGGCTGGCCCAGGGTGCATTAATAGACATCAAAAGAGTTTACACCTTTTCCCAACAAGTCAAGCAGCTGCTGCTTCTGTGAGTCTGTCAAGTCTTCGCTGATGGCTGCTGTAAAGACTGAGAAAGCAGCGTGATCAGCACATTGACATTTAAAGGAGAGAGGGGTAAAAAGCACGACACATAAATGCTCCAGATCGGCAACGAAGGCGACAGTAGTGCTCCGAAGCCGTAAAAGTTTATCTGGTGCGGTGTTCGTAGCAGCGAGGAGAGCTGATTTATTGTTGAATCGAGCCACACCTGATGCGAGAGCTATGCCTTTATTGAGGCAACAGGGTGACGGTGTGACCAAAATTTCGCGAGAGTCAACGTTTATGGACGAAACTAAGACTTATTGCTGTTTTTGGTGGCAGCTCGATGTCCACAGCAGCGATGAGTTGAAGTGGCCTTATGTTTCATCGCGGAGGAAGTGGTCTTTGTTAGTAAGATGGTCGACATGTTGTGCACAACAAATAGCTGCGGAAGCATTAGAAAGAAAGTCCCAGCCTAGAGTGAGTTAGTGGGAGCATGGAGATAGCACAGCAAATTTTATACGGTGAAGAATGCCATTGATTAGCGTACTGGCAGTAGAGAGAGTGGAAGGGTGACTCGTTGTTCCTTGGCTTGTAACAAGTGTTGGTCCATCATAAAGTGTCGTCACGTTTTGAAGTCGGGCACACAATTCAGCATGGATAATAAAAACGTAACTCCAGTGTTCACCAAAGCATCAATGTCTACTTCATCAAGGGCGACCGAAATCATATTATAAGGGCGCACTAAAAGAATTTGAGTCCTCTGTTGAAATGCAGTTTGTCCTCCGAAAACTGCATCGCTTAGTTCCCCGGACGTTCAGAACGATGGAGGCAGGCTAAAGCGAGAAGAGGAGCGACGGTGGGGTGACAGTTAACGGTGTCGAACCAATCGATGACTGCTGCGCAGTTCTACCGATGCTGGCGGAGATGGACACCGACGTGGTGGCGACAAATAATGGCGGCCCTGGTGCAAGGCTCCTCCAGTATAGTCCTGTACGCGTATGTCATACCCTCGACACTTGTTTTGCTGGCGCTAACGGCAAAAGTGAGAAATGTGACCGCAATACATGCAATAATACCACGCAGTGTGAGTCGATGTATAAGGAGGTTAGTATCTTGCGTTTAGTGCGCCGAGAGTGAAAGAGCTGTGAGAGGGAGAGATGATGGCTTAGGCGGTGTAATGGAAAGTTCGTGAGAGGTGCTTCAGCAACCAATGCGTACGTTCGTGGTGGCGACGTCGAGCTTACGTTGCCTGATTGCGGGGTGTTGATGTATGAAAATGGTGGGAGAGTGCGGGACAGTTTGGGAGAAAGTGATGGGACAGTGTGGGAGAAAATGATGGGAGAAAAAAATGAGTTTTCTAGTTAAAATTGAGTTTTTATTGTTAGAAGATAACATCAAATCTGATGAAATTCGACAACTGAAAAGAACAATTCTTCTTTTAGTGGCCACTGCCACTAAAATATGCCAGCACCATAAGTTTGTCCCTCTCGTCTTTTCTGAGCCGAATCCTCACAGACATTTCACTCACAGACAGGGCCATAAAACGCTTGTCAAACTTCCGCTCCATCCGACGGAGCCATGTGCCAACTGCAAGCCATGAAGAAGTTCGACTGCAAAATTGAAACCATGTCCAGTGTCATGCCAGTTTGCTGCCATGTTTGTGCCGCATACCGTCGTACATAATATCAATGTCGTTCCCGCGAAGTTCCCTCACTCCCAGCTCCTTCGACCTCGCAAGATTGGCGCTGACGTCATTCATTGCCGCATCACGAACTTTCTGGCTGATGGGTGTGAATGACTTTTGATACATTGGCTTATCCAAGCCAACAACTGCCGCAAATCAAACCAGCTGCTCGTAGGCTATTCCTACAGAACCCGCCGCACAAGGGCTTTCACTTGCGAGCATTTGCTTTTTCTTTCATAATGGAGATAATTACACGAGGAAAGCATTGTTTAGCTGCACTGCTCAGCAACACATGGACCCCGCAAACAGGCTGCACACCACATACAGGCGCGAAGCAGCCAATGGCGGTCCCCCGATCCGTACCACGTGATTACTCAGTCGAGGCGCTCGAAAAACGCGCAGAAGCGTGCTTCTTTTTATTATTTCTTGCACGGCATAAGCGAGGGAATCTGTTGTTATTTGAAAAGTGAGAATAGACTCTTCGTCTCATGGGATCAACAATGGCGAGCGACGGCACATTGATGGCGGCAAGGTGCTCGAAGGTAGCACACCTTGGGCCTTTTAACAGGCACCTTGTCCTCCTTAGGTGCACTTTAAAGCATTTTCAGTTAAGTCTCCACCTGTATTTTTTATTCATAACAGTGGTGGTACTAATCTTATCACAACAGGCAAAAATAAAGAAAGCAGTAATCTTGAGAAAAAACTCTTGTTTTTTGACCCGCATCTCCCTTTAATGCCACGTCAGCATGAGAGTTGCGTAGAATGGAAATTCTACCTGAAAAGCAGAGCTTTGGCAGTTTCTTTTACTCTCCTTTCAAAGAAAAAGTAAGTTCAGCGAGTAACTTCGCCCTACTTTCTCACAGAGTAAATTACTTTTGGTTAGAGCAATACAGTTGCTCTGCTCTTCACGTACTCCCTGTACTTTTGTGACTGAGAGCGAGCACCACGATTTGTTCCTCAGTCCCACGGCCGAGATGTGCAATGCTAAGGTGTAGGCTATGATTGCGTCATTGCTTATGCCAACCCTTGGTGAGGTCAACGCGAATAGCTCGGAGGTGGTAATGGAAGAGTCAATTGCTCGATGGTTCTCCTAGGCAAGAATCAAGTGGCTCATCACATCGGCGTCCACCAGCTACTGGCTTTTCCACAACAAACGTTCATTTATATTGAAGGCGGTGGTGTACAGCCCTCGTTTTCAAAACATGTCTCACACGTTATGGTGGGCCACGTGTGCGTGAGGCTTGCGTAGGAAGATGTGGGCTTGAATGGCGCGGACATGGTGTCCCTGCAGATGGACTCAGGTGTGTCGGAACAACGCACGCCATGCACGCTCCGCAGAAGCGTGAGGTCTAGTGTGATTCACAGCACACACTTTTTGCTTTGCGCGTTAAATTCATGCGGTCTGTGGGCAGGGAAGCGTTGAGCTCGAGATTGACCAGACACAACCTCCCTCTTGGCTGAAACATTGACATCTCAATGTGGGACACCTATCCCACTAAATTAAGTGCCACTTTCATTAAAAATTCATTCATCTTTCACCTTGCTGCGCATTATCCTGAAACGCTATTTCGAAGACAAGTAAGTCTTGTCAACGTATATCATGTTTGGAGACAAAAGCGCATCATTGCGTCAGGATTCAACAAACCTACTTTTTTGCAGCTAGTGAGTTCTTCGAAGGCTTATTGATTACAAAACTCTCAGAAATATTTAGAAATGGTTTACAGCTGAACCACCCTAAAAACCAGCAGCTCTGCAAGCTTGCGTGTTACGTCATGGACACGTAGTGGTCATTAAGTTCATTCGAAAAGAAATAACCATAGCGTGCTGCTCACATCGTAACAGCACTTGTGCTGGACGCCCGATTTCTGGCTTATAGACATTACGTTTTCTTGTGGGACACTAGAGATTTTTACTGGAAAACCCCACCAGGTA
Organism: Rhipicephalus microplus; assembly: GCF_043290135.1. Classification (NCBI taxonomy): domain Eukaryota; kingdom Metazoa; phylum Arthropoda; class Arachnida; order Ixodida; family Ixodidae; genus Rhipicephalus; species Rhipicephalus microplus. The sequence goes on from NC_134706.1 coordinate 70,577,243, forward strand.
ATCGGCTGATAAAAGGATTTGAACTCGGCCACGTTTTGTATACACTTTCGCTTAAGATGGCGAAGCTCAATCGTGCTGTAACTTTTCGAAGACCAGAGTCGTGTTAGTCTGCATCGTTCCGTTAATTTACTCCAGTTTCCTGCAAAACGTGCATTTAAAAACTGTAGTTTTTAACATTACGCATATCTTACAGATCACTTACCGCTTAAGGCAAGCATGAAGATGAAGGTGAACAGTGCATGAAAGAGACATAGCCGCATTTTTTACTGTCAGCTCACGCTGATTCGCGTACACGCGCTCAAATGAATCGTTCGATCGTGTCGCGCTTCCTTTATACGCATTCACTGCCAGCCAAGTACGTCAACGCTGCTACATCAAGACAACATGAACTTATATTGAGGAAAGAGCAAGCACAGATCACTCAAATTGCCCTCGTATGTTGAGAAAAAGTGTTTGCCAATTTTTCTCACTTCGTACTCGACTATGAGAGAGCAGTTAGTCGTTCCAATCGCAGATTGAAGTAAGCCATGACGGCATTTAAGTGGGGCAAAGTGAAGGCGAATAAATCATGATTCTCATAAGGAAACCTTCACAATGTAGCCCGCTGTTGCAGAAGGCATGAATGCGTAAACATAGCCTAATTGAACATGATAGCACAGCCTGATTCATTTATTAGTGCACACGTGTTTTATCTTCCCAGTCACTAAAATGTGAAGAAAAATGCAAGCCAAAATGAAAAAAAAAAAACTTTGGACACCCTTATGCTTGATGTTCCAATGTTGAAAGCGATAGAAATATCCTGCTTATAGTGCTTCAAGCAACGGCTTTTCAACATCTTGTTCCAGATTTTCTTTTTTTATTCGTCCTCCGTATACTGATGTTAGCCCATTTTGATGCATCTTGTTTCACATCTGCACTGTCTGTTTATTGTTGGTATACTCATTTTAGCCCATTTTTGTGCCTATTGTTGCACATATTTATTTCATATTTACGCCGGGGTTTATGGTTGCTCTGCACCTTTTATGTTTATGTTTTTATGACGCAATGCAGTTGTAGATTTTTGTATATTCCTCGACGTATGCATTGATTGAATTACCTATGATTTAATACACACGTGCCTACACTTCAAAAAGATATCTTTTTTGAATACTATGGTTCTCCAGAAGTCTTGTCCCACCGTCATGCGACAATCACATAGAACGAATGTTCACATCTCTTTATGAACCTTGTGTATATCACGTCTCCATGTTGTACCGCGTATATAAGGAGTGCGATGCTAATATGCTTTGCATTTCCTGACGAAGGCATGGACCCTCACTGAATCGTTGGAAAGATAAGGTTTCGCGTGGTCATCCGTTACCTTATTATTTGGAAAACACTAGATTCACGATATATATATATATATAAGTGTGTGTCTGTGTGTGTGTGATTGTGTGTGTGACAGTTCACGGGTGGATGGGAAAAAGAAAGAGGAGGAAAAGGAAGAGTTAGAATAAACTGGTGTTCTGACTGACGCCATGTCTCATTCGTTACAGTAGGTCTTCAAGGGCTTCTGAAGCCATATCATGAGCCCACCAAAGATGATCAGCCTGCCAAAATACACCAAAGCTCAAGATGACGTCCCCGTGCACATGGTTGCACCCCTTCGAAACGAAATCGAGCAACGTTAGCAGGTCCGAACGAGATCGCATTGACTATATCAGCGAGTACCTGGAAGGTGATGCGTTCCGCTGGTACCGCACCGAGTTTTTCGACGCAGAGAATACTTGGGAAGGCATCAAAACAAGCATGACAGCAAAATTTTCTTCTCCTGTCAGTGTCTCTTTCCACCAATTGATACACTGCTGGCTCAAAAAATAACAGCGCATTAGGCACTACTACAAAGAGAACACGCGCCTTGATCGCCTCGCAGACTTGAAGGACGTTTATATAGTATCAGGATTGACCGACGGTGTACCTGAGGAAATCGCAAGGCACCTCGCTGGATTGATGTTTACCAGCGAGGTCAAGTGGCTTGCTTCTGCGCTTCAAAGAGAATACTCTGTTCACAAAGATGCTTCCCAACACTCGTTAAAGCAACAGCTCATGCATCGAGAGCGTTCTTCTATTCGACAATGGCTCTCTGCAGGATCGATGCGCACCCCTCAGAGTTAGGGCCGACATTGTACATCTGTGTGGTTTGCCGAATTAGTCTCACTGGCACAATGGGTGCCCCAGTCGCGAAATCGTATCTGCTCAAACTGACGACCAGAGAAACGAAGAGGGCGGCCCAAGGCTTCATTATTACGGTGTACTTGTGAACGGACACATGGTGAACGCAACTCCGGATGTAGGAGTGATTAATACCTGTATAAATGAAGTTGTGTTCAAAAAACTCAAGCTGCAGTTGCTCAAGGATCCATGCATTAGTGTTCAACAAGTCACCTCAACCACAAAAACTTTGGGCTACGTACACTACAGTTGAAAATATGGAAGATAACGTGGGAAGTCCAAGCACACGCTCTGCCAGGTATGAAGACTGAATTCTTGCTAGGCCTAGACAGCGCCTCCTTTTTCAACCTTTCACTGGACTTTAACATGATCACTTTGCTTCAAGACAACAAAACTCTGCAGAATTCTTTTCAAACTCAAAAGTGTGTCTTCAGCGCCGGCACAACCCCACTCCAAGCCGTTGATGTTCAGCACCTTCCACCGTCCAATAGGCTCCTTTGAGAGAGGTGCTTCACAGTTACGAGGACATTTTCTTGAAGTCAGAGATAGACTTCGGCTGTACTGCAGATGAACGACATTGCATTGCCTTCAGTAACAACGTCCCCATCCACAGACCTCCGTATTGATGCTCTCCGGCAGACAAAGAGGAAGTTCAGGAGAGTGGACTTACTTTTCAAGCAATGTGTAGTGGGTCCATCCTTTTCACTATACGCGGCTCCTGTGATTCTCGCAGAGGAAAACGCGAAGAACGTACGCATTTATGCATTGATTATCAAGAACCTAATTCTGTCACTGTGCCTGACTTCCAACCTTTTCTGCGTATAGACGATGTTCTATACTACCTGGAAAAATTGAACCATTTTTCTAAATGGGGCATAACATCAGGCTACTGGCATGTCAAAATTAACACAGAGGACATCCCAAAAGCAGTTTTCATTACGCCGAATGACCATTATGAGTGGCAAGTTGTGCCTTTCGGTTCGAGAAGTGCTCCTGCTATGTTCGAAAGAGCTGTGAAATTAGTTGTCAGAAAACATAACTTTAAGAATGTCGTTAAGTATTTTGATGGCATTGTAGTCTTCGCCGACACATTTACTGACCACCTAAAGCACCTCAAAGCTCTATTGCAAGCACTAAATGTGAAGAATATAAGACTTGAACTGGAGAAGTGCCATTATGTCCTAGATTCTATTAAATGTATGTGTCACGTAGTGTAACATGGTACAGTATCGCCTATACTAAGTATTATAGAAGCTGCATTGCGATTCCCAAGACCGAAATCCCCGAATAAGCTTCAGCGTTTTTTAGGCACCACCAACATTTACCGCCAGTTGATACCGCAATTCAGTGACACAGTTTTCCCAATTACAAAGCTGTTGAAGAAGGGCACAACATGGAAATGGGATTCCTTTTGTGAACAAGCTTTTGAAAAAAAATTAAATAATGTCTGAACATAGAAGCCATTTTAGGTATTTTTTTCTTGCGAGAAACCACGCATTCTTTATTGCGACGCATCTAACGTAGGTATAGGTGCAGATCTGAAGCAACGAGATAATGATGGTAAAGAACGCCCTGTTTCCTATCACTCGCACAATCTACTCACGCATGAAATAAATTGTGCCATTACAGGGCTCGAATGCCTCGCTATGATAAACGCGGTTGGCAAGTGGCACTGCTATCTTCATGGACGACCATTCACTGTTGTTACCGGTCATGCTGCTTTACAATGGTTCAAAAACATAAAAAATCCCCATTACCGACGCTTTCGATGGTCTCTGAAGCTCTCGATGTATAAAGTTTACATTCGACATCAAAAAGGTAGCAAAAACACCTAGGCAAACGCATTCTCGTGGAGCCCTATGGTTCAACTCCTTTTGTTGTCAGAACAAGTACACAACGAAAAACGGGGTGACTTTCGTGAAACATAAAAGAATTTGCAAATTGTGCATTTTACTTTAGCTTCGACTGGGCCTCCTGCAGAAAGCACACTGTCGGTTGGGACACGTTGGAGAAAAGAAAACTCTGGGCTTATTGTCATCATCCTACTATTGGCAGGAAATCTTCGCAGACGTTTCATCTTACGTCCGCCACTGTGACATATGTCATTGTTGCAAGAAGCCCAAAACGAAAAGATTCGAATCCCTCAAGTCACTACCACCTGCAGAACAACCCCTTGATCTTCTAGCAATGGACACTATACGTCACTTTTCTGGCTACGGCTTGACAAAGAAGTTTATTCACTTGACGATCGACCACGCTACGCAGTATGTCCGGGCATTTCCCCACAAAATTGAAACTTGTGACGCATACATTTCATTTATCACCACTATTTTTGCCACAGTAAAGCCCAAAAAGCTCCTATCTGATCGTGCGCCAGTGTCACAGGCTCCGTTAATTCGGGAGGCGATCGCCGGGCTAATTCCAAGGGCCGAAGTATCGGCCCCCCGAAACCGCACCACGAAAGCGTGGACAATTTAGAGGTGGTCCTAGTTGGCGCGCCAGCGGGCGCCGGCTGTGGCCCAAAGAACAAGGCAGAGACGAGAGTTCATAAACAAAACAAAATTATATTCTCGGTTATGGCAGATCAAAACAATACACAAGTATGCACACTCGACAATAGTTGAATACAATGTGCCACCAATCAAACAATGTACTACGCAATACAATCAGCCACACTCGAAACAACGGACACAGACAACAATACGCACTACAATGCAGTCGTATGCATTGAACAACCTAGACACCTAAAGACTAAAGAGTTAGAAAACTTATTCAGTCGAAAGCTCTTCGAACAGAAGTCTGAATGATAGTCTTCCGAAAATCACTCACTCAAAGTCCAGCGTTGTTGTCGTTCCGCTGCCCCTGAAGTTTCTCTTCCAGGAAACCTCGCGTCTTCAATTGGCCGCTCTCCAAGCTCCAAACTTCTTCGCCGGAAACACGTCGGCTTCACACACGCAGCTGTTGCCACGCGTCTTCGCTCAATAGCGGTAGACACACGCTAGGGCCGACATTGTTTTTGCAATGTCTGCCTGCAGGCATTGCAAAAACCGACAGACATTGCTAGGACCGACATTGTTTCTGCAAACCCATGCCTGCAGCTACACGCATGGCTTGCCTGTAGCTCGAGCCTTCACCCCTCAGGTGGAAATCCTCTTCTTCTCCTCCTTTGTCATGGAAGACAAAAGGCTTCGCCCTCAAGGCGGAACACCCTACGCACGCTGGCGCATACTTTCTTCTCCTCCTGCTTTGTCACTACGGACAAAACCTTCGCTGACTACACGGTGAATACCCTACGCGCTTTGACGCTAACTTCCGTCTTCTCTTGATCTCCCATCTCGGCTGCTCGATTAAATACCTTCCGCGCGAAATTCCAGAAAGTTATCATAATTTCGTCGGCGTGATAGGCAGCGAAGACTGGGGGAAAGGGCGAGACGATACGGGGGCCGTCCGCGACGCATGACTCAACCCGGCATCACCACGCTTTTTTCCATCGAGAAAATTCCAGGGCTTCCTCGGCCGCCGATGTGGGGTGAGGAGGTTCGTCGGCGAACCTAGGCTTCCGAGGGGAGAGGGACGCGTGTCCGGGGAGTCTTCGGATGCTTGTTTTCTTTTTTTTTCCTTGACCTCGCAGCGTCACTACGGCGTTTCGTCGCGAGAATTTGGCGGCGCGCCCTTTTTTGAGCGCTCGTTTTGTGACAACCAGCTCAGATGAAAAATTCCAGCAGTTTCTAAAACGCAACGGTGTCCACCAATTCTTTACGTCCCCCCAACACCCTCAATGTAATGACATGAGCAAACGTACGAATAACACTATTATAACCCAGCTAAAGTGCAAATTCAATGAGTAGCTGCAGAATTCTTGGGTCAAAAATCTTTCAAATGTCTTGGATGATTACAACAGAAACGCACGTGAAGTAACACGATATCCACAATCGTACCTCAACCATGGAACCACCTTATACGACATCATTTTAGCTGCATCAATGGAGAGTGTGCAAGTAGCAAGAAAAAGTGCAGTCAAGAACACGTTTTCTCACCATGAGAAGAACAGGATCATCTACGACAAAAAATTCCTACCACAAAATCTCCAACCAGGTGAATGGGATCTCTTAGAAACACCTTGGCAAAAGAAAGCTCAGTTTAGTCCTAGAAGCAGCTTACACAATCCTTCGCAGAGTCTCTCCTGTGAACTATGAGATTGACCGATGCGTGGCACTGTTAGGCAGAACTACTGACATTGTGCACGACCGCGAACTGCGCCGCTACTATTGTCCCAATAGTTTGACGCTTTCGCGGCGGGAGGATAAAACGTGTGAAGGTTCCCGGTTGATTGGGAGAAGGAAGATGAGAAAGAGAGAAAGTTAGAACAAATTGGTGTTCTAACTCATGGCATGTGTCATCCGGTATATATATATATATATATCTTGACATTGAGGGATTGTACATCGAGAAAGCTTCAGACGCAGCTTGGTGGTGAAAGGTGCTTTATGAGGCAGGTATTTCTACCGGGGAGCGGCGTGCGCGAGCTACTGCTTCAGCCGCCGATTCGTCATTCAGATTCAGTACAGTTATTTCCCGCGAAATAAGGAGCCATCCTGGCAACCTATGGACAAGTGAACACGTGAAAGTCGTAACAGGGCTTAAGCCTCGACACGTGGACAATTTCCTGGCCACAACGACGTTGGTCAGAAGATGGTTCAAGTGGCTTGATGAGGTAATTCACCGGAGACGCTTTTTGTAGTATACAATATGGACCACGATACTTGAAACAAACTTGACAGAAAGGCCAGGTGTAGCCGAAGGGACATGCAGCTGGACGAGTGAACCCGGTATGAAGGAAGTAGTGTTAATTGATGCATCATGGTGGTGCTTTTGGCAGCCTTGGTCTTGGATTGTGAATGATCTTGCCGGTTGGCGGCATTATTCAGCGTATGTAGCGGCTTGAGACATTGTCGTGAACTCTGAGGAGTCATGTCTGTACGAAAGAACGGTGTTCATAGTGCAAGAAGGATCGCGTCCGTAAAGGAGGAAAAAGGGAGAGAACCCAGTAGTGTTTTGAATGGCGGTATTATAGGCAAATGTTATAAACGGGAGCACTCGGTCCCAATTGGAGGGGTCTGACGAGTTGTACATAGACATCATGTCACCGAGAGTACGGTTGAAACACTCCGTCATTCCATTGGTCTAGGGATGGTAGGCGCTTGAGGTGCGGTGAACGAAGTGGCACTCACGCAGCAATGCTGTGATGACGTCTGACAAAAATATGCGACCACGATCACTCAGTAACTCTTGAGGTGCTCCATGACATAACATGATGTTGAGAAGAACAAAAGTTGCAACGTGTTATGCTGTAGGCGAAGGAAGGGGTGAATTTGCGGCATACCGCTTGAGGTGATCAACGGCATCTATGATCCAGCAGTTACCGTCTGCAGTATTGGGAAGGGGACCATTGATATCGATGCCAACATAGTCGAACAGTCCTAATGGGCCTTGTAAATGTTATAAGGTTGCGCTGACATCAAGAGGGGGATTCTTTTGTCTCTGGCACACCGAGCAAGCCCAAACGTACTGTCGAATGAAACGGTGCATGCCACTCCAGTAATATCGGAGCCGTATGCGAGAATAAGTATGCAGGAAACCTGCGTAGCCACAATGGCGGTCGTCATGAAACGTGAATCAAATTTCGGATCGCAGATGACGCGGAGTCACGAGTAGCCACTGATGTCCACCGGGTGCGTATTTGCGTCGGTACAGCACATCGTTGCGAGTGGCGAAATCCTCGACTTGTCGACGAACGTGTAAGTAGGGGGGAAGCCGTCCACCCAGCCAGGATGTCTAGAACAGAAGAAACCCAATGGTCCGTGCGTTGCTCCGATGGCATGTGGGCGATGGTGATGGCATTGGCATCACAGATGAGACTTTCGCAGCAGGCAAGGTCAGGGGGTAGGTGCTAATAGGATAGGGCGTCTGCGTCCAAATGTTTCCAGCTGGAGTGATAGACCACATGAATGTCATATTCTTGAAGGCGTAACGCTCATCTGGCAAGGCGACCACTAGGATACTCCAGTGACGACAACCAGCAGAGGGCGTGGTGGTTAGTGACGAAGACAAAAGGGCACCCGTAAACGTAAGATAGAAATTTCTCTATTGCCAAAATAATGGCAAGGCATTTCTTTTCAGTGACGCAATAGTTAGTTTCGGCTTTGCGATGAGTTCGACTTGCGTAGGCAACCACGTCCTCTTGGAAGCCGTATATTTGCTGCGCAAGAATAGCGCCTAGACCAACACCACTGGCGTCGGTGTGAATTTCTGTTGGTGCCAATGGGTCGTAGTGTGGCATAATAGATGATGACGTGAGGAGGTGGCGCATTTCATTGAGAAAATCATCATAGGTGGCATGCCAGGCCATAGGGTCTGTAGAGCAGGGGAGGAGCTTGGTCAAAGGAGCGATGATTGTCGCAAAATTACGGACGAAGTGCCGGACGTAGAAGAAAAGGCCTATGAAGCTTCGAAACTGTTTCATGGTGGTTGGTTTTGGAAACGATGAAACGGCTGTAAGTTTTGTAGGGTCAGGAAGAATGCCGTTCTTCGAAACTGCGTGGCCAAGGATCCTAAACTTTCGAGTGGCAAACTGGCACTTCTTCACATTTAGTTGCAGCCCCGCAGTGGAGAGACAAGCAAGGACTTTCTCGAGAAGGGTTGAATAGGTGATGAAGTCAGTTGAACAAACGACAATGTCATCCAAATAAAAAAGACAAAAGTTTCTGTAGAAGCCTCGGAGAATGGGGTCCATTATTCGCTCGAAAGTAGCTGGCACGTTCCAGAGACCGAAGGGCATGACTGTGAATTCATACAGTCCGCGCGTGGTGAAATCTGTTTTTTTTTCGCGATTGGCCGCTGCCATGGGTACCTGCCAGTATCCAGAGCGCAGATCTAAAGAAGAGAAAAGTTCGGCTCCAATGTGGGCAGTCCAAGGCACGTCAATGCGTGGCAGCGGATAGATGTCCTTGTGCGTGACTCGGTTGAGACGTCGGTAGTCCACGCAGAAACTGATGGATCCGTCCTTCTTCTTCACCAGCACTACTGGACAGGCCCAGGGACTGCTTGACGGTTCGATTATGCCACGTTTCAGCATATTGTCGACCTGTTCATTGATGACACGGCATTCTGCAGCTGACACACGATATGGATGCAGTCATAATGATGCCTTTTGACCTTTATCTATACGGTGCACAACAATGACGCTCGGTCTAAAGAAGGCTGACTGTGGTCAAAGAAGGCTTGAAAACGCTGGAGGAGCTTCATAAGCGGTTCCTGGTGCCCAGGCGTGAGGTGGCAATCAACAGACTGGCGGATTACATCCATAGGGCCATTAGCGTCAGTTTTTGGTGTAATGACACAAGCTGGTACAAATGGCTTGTTTGGATACTTCGGGTCTTCTAAAATACAATCTGAGGTCTCTAGGCTCTCATGACGCTCGCCGAGTAGCAGGATGTTTAGACAAGCAGAGGCAATGCATGCATAAAATACCGCCGAACCATTGGAAAATCTGTTGACTGCAAACGGTAGCGTCCGAATCAGAAGTTTCAGGTTGATGGGATCCCCGGCTCCTACACCACTTGAAATAGAGGTGCTGTACGTCGAGAAAGCATCTGCTTCAGATGAAGCTTGGTGAAAGGCGCGTAATGAGGCAGGTCTGGCTACGGGCGAGCAGCGTGTGCGAGCTACTCCTACAGCCACCAGTCATAATAATTGCTTCTGTAACAGCAGAGCGTCCGTCATCCAGATTCAGCACAATATATATAGTGTGAGCGCTGACTATGTACTTCATCTTCATCTGTATGACCAAACCATTGTAGTAATCATCATCGTAGGTCACGCGGGCTGGCTCTCTGGCTCGTGCGTCTGGATTAAAAAAGGATAACCTGGTTGATGCCGTACCGGACGCGGTGTCATAAGTGGTGGAGCGTGCTTTGGTTCCCATGACCTCCTGCTCTACCCGTCACCCCTGGAGCTCCGGTCTGGTCGACGATTGTGCCCTCAAGCAACAGCAATGGCAGAACCCAACCCGCCCACGGCTGCAACCACTCCTTCTCAGCCCCTTAGGCTTCACTACACCGTGAGTACCTCTCATCGAGACCCTCCGGTATTTTCCGGCCTTCGCAACGAAGACGTCGAAGAATGGCTCGACAGTTATGATCGAACCAGCGTTTGTAATTATTGGGACGAGGCGCACAAACTGCGCTACGTTCCTTTTTAAATCGATGGCGTCGCTAAAACCTGGTATTACAACCACGAGAGCGACTTCTCCAATTGGTCGGCCTTCACGGGGCATCTCCGTCAGGTATTTGGCACGTCTGTAGGATGTTCTGTAGTAGCGAAACAGAAGCTCGCAACCCGCATTCAAGGGGACGACGAATCGTATACGTCCTACATTGAAGATATTCTGGCTCTCTGTCGCCGAGCACAAAATGACATGACGGAGGCCGATCGCGTCCGACATCTACTGAAAGGCATCAACTCTGTGGCCTTCAATGCTCTCGTGACAATGCTATCGCGTTGACAGGAGCCACGCGATAGTTGACTTCAGATGTTCGTTCCAGGACAGTGTATGGACCGAGATACCGGTGAAGGAATTTTTCGCAGAGCCCATGTACACGAACAGGTGTCCACAAAAGGACTTCGTCGCCTGGGCGGAACACAACAACTCGACGCTTCGCATCAAGGTCGTTTTTTCTCTTGTCCTGAACGGTAGTAGTGGTGGCACGGGCGATTTTACGGCAGCGGGCGACGCGAGCGGCGAACTCTTCCGGGAAAGATGAAGATGGATTGGGAGATGTGGACAAAAAGGTGGTGTCCAGAACAAAAGTCGGTACACGGCCATACAATATGTATATATATATATATATATATATATATATATATATATATATATATATATATATATATATAAAATAAGGGAGAGAAGTGCATACCTAAGGGCTCGTATTTCAGTGTTTTAACACAATATTAATGAGATATAACAGATAGTAATGCCAAGTAATGTACAGGGGAAGTTCTTAGAACCAATGGAATGTAAATAAGAAGAAGAAGGAAAGAAAAGTGGATGAAAAAATTACCAGCTGTGAGCAGGAATCGAACGTACGACCTTCGAATAACGCGTTCGAAGCTCACAGCTGGTAATTTTTTCATCCACTTTTCTTTCTTCTTTCTTTTTATTTATATTCCATTGGTTCTAATAACTTCCCCTGTACATTCCTTGGCATTACTGTCTGTTATATCTCATATATATATATATATATATATATATATATAGGCAGGCATGGGAGTTGAGTGGCTGTAGCGTTGCATATAAACAAGTAAATACTCCGTACGCGGTCACAACGTGGTTTACTTCGACGTTTCGGCCTAGAGTCTGGCCTTATTCAGGATCCTGATGAAGGCCAGACTCTAGGCCGAAACGTTGAAATAAACCACGTTGTGACCGTTCACGAAGGATGTACTTAGCTATATATATATATATATATATATATATATATATATATATATATATATATATATATACAAAGGGAAATTAAGTATACACCTCTAAAAACTGTTTATTTGTGACGTTTCGATCGGAGACCAATCTTCATCAGAGAAAATTTAGTAGGCTCCGACGTGCTTTGATGCCATCGTCCAGCCGAGTAAGAGAGAGAAAAAAGGACAGAGAGAAAAAATAAAAAGAAAAATGTACATATACCAGTGGCCCGACTACCCATCATGCACTGATAAGCAGCCAAACGGCCACGTGTGCGTACTACGTATAGCACGCGCATTTAAAAAAACGCGCCTAGGCCAGTGGCAATACCCCCATTTATGCACTGATAAGTAGTCAAACGTCCACGTGTGCGTACTAGCAATGACAGGTACAATCACGGCAAGTATTTTGGCGCAGGTGGCTAAATTAGGGAAATTTCAGTGATAAAAATTTTGACTCCTTAAATTCACCTCTCATCAGCTTTCACCGTACCTTGTAAATAATACCAAAGTACAATCCTTGCGATCATTGTCGCAGTCGCGTTCCACCTATTCTCTCCCTTCATAGTTGCTCTTGAAGCCTGGTGGGGAGGGCTACGTCAGAACCATGTGATAAATTGAAAAAAACAGAAAAAGAGAGAACAACAAACAAGAACTGCGCGTGTAAAAGCTCCGCATGTGCACGATAGGCACATACCAGGCAGCTACGATCTGCGGTTTATGACTCAAGCATAATAAATATATACTGGAGGTTGTTTTTCAAATTTTTACCTCGGGGGTTGATTGTGTCATTTTACTAGGTGGTCTGGTGAGTGATTTCTTCGAGGGCGGGGGGGGGGGGGGGGGGGTTAAGACTGTTTCGAAGTGGTCCACCTTTTTCGAAATGCGGGTGTCCATGCTGCACGCCCGAACACGTGCTCAGGGCGAAATCAGAAGAAAAGAAAAATAATAATTAAAGAAAGGAAAAAACAAGAAAAAAGAGAGGAGAAGAAGAAGAAGAATGAAAAAAAGAAGTAGAAAAAGAAAGCTAAAACATTTGGCGGTTATTGAAGCAGATGCGAAAGGCTGTGTCAGTCTGTCCTATGTATTGAATACCGCATCTTCCGCACTCGAGAAGGTATATTAGGTTGGAGCTGTGACAGCTCCAATGACAGCTCCCATCTACTATACCGTCTCGAGTGCGGAAGATGCGGTATTCAATATATAGGACAGACTGACACAGCCTTTCGCATCCTGTTCAATCACCACCTTTCACATGTTCATTCGCTTCCGGATCTGCTTCTATTTCGGCATATGAACTGCAGAGACTACCCATTTATTTCCATAAAGGTCACACTCTTACAAAGCGGTTTCTCTGGCACAAGGAAACATGAAAGCGCGAATCATACATGATTGATAAATTTATTACTTTATTTGCTGGTCTAAATAACACTCCAGGCATACATTCTTCAGTTCGCGCTCTGGAAGACTCAGGATGATCTTTATCCTAGCCAAACGTTTTAGTTTTCTTTTTTTCTACTTCTTTTTCTTTCATTATTTTTCTTCTCCTCTCTTTTTTTCTTGTTTTTTCCTTTCTTTTATTATCATTTTTCTTTTCTTTTGATTTCGCCCGGAGCACGTGTTCGGGCGTGCAGCATGGAAACGCGAATTCCGAGAAAGGTGGATCATTGTCGAAGAATCCTTATCCCCACCCCCCTCAACAAAATCACTCACCAGACAACCAAGTAAAATGACACATTCAACCCCCGAGGTAAAAATTTGAAAAACAACCTCTAGTATATATTTATTATGCTTGAGCCACAGACCGGAGATCACAGCTGCCTGGCATATGCCTATCCAGCACGTGCGAAGCTTTGACACACGTTGCCCTTGTTTGTTCTTCTCTCTTTTTCTGTTTTTTTAATTTATCACCTCGTTCTGACGTACCTCTTCCCACCAGGCTTTAAGAGCAACTATGGAGGGGGTGAACAGGTGTAACGCGACTGCGACAATGATCGCAAGGAATGTAATTTAGTATTCTCTACAAGCTACGGGAAAGGTGATGAGAGGTGAATCTGATGAGTCCAACTTTTTATCACTGGAATTTGCTTAATTCAGCCACCTGGACCAAAATACTTGCCGTGATTGCACCGACCATTGGTAGTACGCACACGTTGTCGTTTGACTACTTATCGGTGTATAAATGGTGCTATTGCCACTGGCTCAGGTGCGGGTTTTTTTTAATTGCACGTGCTATATGGTGAACGCGCACGTGGCCGTTTGGCTGCTTATCAGTGCATGATCTGTAGTTGGGCCACTGGTATATGTATATTTTTCTTCTTCTTTTTTTCTCTCTCTCTCGGCTGGACGATGGCATGAACGCGCGTCGGAGTGTACTAAATTTTGCCTGATGAAGATCGGTCTCTGATCGAAACGTCCCCAATAAACAGTTTTTTAGAGGTGTATACTTATTTTCCCTTAATTCTACGGCACCCAAAGCCTGACTCTTTATAGTCAACGTATATATATATATATATATATATATATATATATATATATATATATATATATATATATATATATATATATATATATATATATATATATATATATATATATATATATATATATATATATATATATATATATATATATATATATATATATATATATATTGTGATGAGTGAGACAGAGAACAAGAGACAACACCCCATCCTGGGCCAGCTGTTCTTATTCTGCACTTCGTCTTCCTCTGCTTCTCCCAGCTAGCTCCTCGCACCCAGAGCCCCGATTCCACTGCTCTTAGTCATTAGTGCTCATCAAATTCAGCCATGGCGGTGAGTGCGTGGAGCTGCCGACAGTGCTTCAGGTGGGCGCGGTTGCTGCATTGTGGTGGTCGGACTCTTCCACGCTTGAAATTCGTGTGAAAGTATATTGGAGCAAAATCCAGTGGCCGACATTGAATGTGTCGCCATGGTCGTTCGAAATGTCGGTTAAGACGCCGAGGTTTGCTGAGGTTTGGCGTAAACTTTGGCCGATAGCGACTCTGGGTTATGACTTTGTGTTCCTGTGGTCTATAACATCGGCCATATTGCAACGCTCCAGTGTGTTTTCGGACGGGCGGAATAAGTTCTGTCGCTGCGGTTGATCTCGTCCTAGGTTCGACGTGTTCGGAAGACTTGGTGAAAATAGTTCTGGCAAGTGGCATTGACTTCCTCGCCTGGGTCGGACCTGTGAAGGCTGTGACTTGGCACGCTGAGGCTGTATTTGTTGCCTTGGTCGGCCACAGTGTCGTTGTTGACGTTGGGCATTGGCATTCCTCGCATCTTTTTCGATGAATACTCGGGGGTATGAAACTGGTTGTACCTCGGTGGTCTGCCTTTACGACGCTGTAACATGGTGTAGAGATTTGTTGGGCGACAGTGAGTGTGATGGAGCAGTCGTTGCATTCCGAGTAGACATTTATGTCGTCTGAGTGGGGTGGTGGGGTTTTTGTGCGCATTTGAATGCCGCGCCGGAAAATGCTTCCTAAATAGAGGGTGAGTGTGAGCGCTCACAGGCCACTGGACACAATTATGATGCGACGTGCCCGCAGCTTCCTTGCTGTTATCGCTCTTGTTTTGACCGAGCTGGTCATGGCCTGAACAATCAGGGGCGATTTCCATAGTGACGACTTCATACGGGTCTGCGCTACGTTCAGGTTGTACGTTGGGAGTCAAAATGGCGTTCTTGTCGTTGTCCGCTAGATCGTACATCATGTTGCCAGAAAGGCTGATGCTGGCTCTCTCTGCCTGGAACGAAGCGATGTAGCTCACACGCTCGGCCAATGACAGCAGATGTGGTACACACTGGTCCAAGATTGTCTCCTTTCTATCCACGGTTGTCTCCGACAGCTCTGTCTTGGAAATTGCATTGGCTGCTGGCACGGAAGTTCGTGAGATGGGTCCTGGTGTGGAACCTGGCATAGAAAGAGCAACGCCTACCTTGAAGCCTGTTTCAGTGTACCCTGCTTCTCCCAGCTAGCTCCTCGCACCCAGAGCCCCGATTTCGCTGCTCTCAGTCATCAGTGCTCATCACAATCAATATATATATATATATATATATATATATATATATATATATATATATATATATATATATATATATATATTCATATATATTTATATTACAAAGAGTCAGGCTTTGGTTGCCGTAGAATTAAGAGAAAAAAATTGCCCGCAGCTTCCCTCGGGGGAACACTGAGGAGGATGCGGAGCATATAATTGGTTAACGGGGTGTTAAAGTGCGACTTACTTGGGTCGATGGCTAAATTGGTTAACGTGGTTGTAGGAGGGGGTGTTAAATGAGTGAACACGTACACACGTATGCGAAAGGACGGCGCTGGTCGAAGGGACGTCGATCATTGTGTTTGTGGATTCGTTGGAATTCATTTCACCGCGACCTTGGACGTCGACGCGCCGTACAAACCAACCGACGAGCGGCAACTGAGCGAGCGAGCGCCGACCTTGAGTATATATACAGCGCTACGGCGCATGCACTGTCAGCTGTTGAATGTTCTCGAAGGAGAAGCGCGTGCGCGGCACAGATGGCGACGGCGCGACGGCGCATGCGCGCGCGTCAGCTGTCGAATGTTCGAGAAGCGGTGCGGACGGCGTGGACGGCGCACTACAAGGCGCGAGTATAAGATGCTTCCGCATCTAATAAGTATACTTAAGGGCTCGTTTTTCCGTGTTTGACGCAATATTATTCAGATGTAACGGAAATTGTAGTGTAACTGCGAGAAAGATAAGGGGTTAAAATTGTGACTTTCCGTGAGGAGGAACCAAACGGGAGACCTTCGAGTAACGCGTTAATTGTTCTACCACTGAACTACCACAGCGGCTATCCTCCCAGCCAAATCATTGGGTATATGTGTGAATTTTTAAACGTGGCAGATTGTCAGTCATTTCCCTCAAAATTCATGGCGGCGAGTGTGGCATACACTTTATGAGCATGTGCGGCACCTCGTAGCACGTGAACTTTTTTATGAGCTGGCCACTGACCAATAGTTCCTGGTATTCAACCTAAGGTACCAAGCCTGCCAGTACGGGACCCTCGTCAATGAATAAGAGAAAAAAGTGTATATTTAAGGCCTCGTTTTTCCGTCTGTCGCAGGTACGGTTCCTGCCCATGAGAAATTCTTTTATCCACTTTTTTGTTCATAATTACATTACAATTTTGTCTAATAACGTCCACGGTACTTTCATTGGCAATATCGTCTTTAGTATATATATATATATATATATATACATATATATATATATATGTATATATATATATATATATATATATATATATATATATATATATATATATATATATATATATATATATATATATATATATATATATCGTGGGTTCGATTCCTGCTCACGGCTGGGTTTTCTTTCATCCTCTTTTCTTCCTTCTTTCTTCTTATTTACATTCCATTGGTTCTAATAACTTCCCCTGTACATTCCTTGGCATTACTGTCTGTTAGACCTCACTATTTTTGTGTTAAAACACGGAAAAACGAACCCTTAGGTATACACTTCTTCCCCCTTATTTTATTGAACGAGGGTCTCGTACTGGCAGACTTAGTGTGTTTAGGTTGTATAAGAGGGACAATCATTAAGCTGCCCGCTCATAATAAGTTCACGTGCTACGTGACGCCAAACATGCTAATAAGAGTGTTTTCACACTCGTCGTTTGGCTTATAGATGGCGCTGACTGTCACTCCTACTTCTAAATTCATATATAAACCCAAAAAAGTGTATGGACAGCAGGCCACTGTGGTAGCTCAGTGGTTAGAGCATCGAACGCGTTATTCCAAGGTCGTAGGTTCGATTCCTGCTCATGGCTGGGTTTTCTTTCATCATCTTTTCTTTCTTCTTTCTTCTTATTTACATTTCATTGGTTCTAATAACTTCCCCTGTACATTCTTTGGCATTACTGTCTGTTAGATCTCATTAATATTGTGTTGAAACACGGAAAAACTAACCCTTAGGTATACACTTCTTTCCCTTATTTCATTGAACGAGGGTCTCGTAGTGGCAGACTTTGTGTGTTTCGGTTGTATGAGAGGGACAATTATTCAGCTGCCCGCTCATAATAAGTTCACGTGCTACGTGACGCCAAACATGCTAATAAGAGTGTTTTCACACTCGTCGTTTGGCTTATAGATGGCGCTGACTGTCACTCCTACTTCTAAATTCATATATAAACCCCAAAAAGTGGATGGAGGGAAGGCCGCTGCGGTAACTTAGTGGTTACAGCATCGAACACGTTATTCGAAGGTTGCAGGTTCGATTCCTGCTCACGGCTGGGTTTTCTTTCATCCACTTTTCTTTCTTCTTTCTTCTTATTTACATTCCATTGGTTCTAATAACTTCCCCTGTACATTCTTTGGCATAACTGTCTGTTAGATCTCATTATTATTGTGTTGAAAAACCGAAAAACGAGCCCTTAGGTATACACTTCTTTCCCTTATTCCATTGAACGAGGGTCTGGTACTGGCAGACTTGGTGTGTTTAGGTTGTATAAGAGGGACAATTAATCAGCTGCCCGCTCATAATAAGTTCACGTGCTACGTGACGCCAAACATGCGAATAAGGGTCTTTTACCACTCGTCGTTTGGCTTATAGATGGCGCTGACTGTCACTCCTACTTCTAAATTCACATATAAACCCAAAAAAGTGGATGGAGGGAAGGCCACTGTGGTAGCTCAGTGGTAAGAGCATCGAACGCGTTATTCGAAGGTCGTGGGTTCGATTCCTGCTCACGGCTGGGTTTTCTTTCATCCACTTTTCTTTCTTCTTTCTTTTTATTTACATTCCATTGGTTCTAATAACTTCCTCTGTACATTCCTTGGCATTACTGTCTGTTAGATCTCATTATTATTGTGTTGAAACACGGAAAAACGAGCCCTTAGGTATACACTTCTTTCCCTTATATATATATATATATATATATATATATATATATATATATATATAGTTATATATATATATATATATATAAATATATAATGAGATATAACAGACAGTAATCCCAAGGAATGTACAGAGGAAGTTATTAACATTAATGGAATGTAAATAAGAAGAAAGAAAAGTGGATGAAAAAATTACCAACTGTAAGCAGGAATCGAACCTACGACCTTCGAATTACGCGTTCGATGCTCTAACCTCTGAGCTATTACAGCGGCGCTCCCTCCATCCACTTTTTTTGGGTTTATCTGTGAATTTAGAAGTAGGAGCGACAGTCAGTAGTAGGAGCGACACGGAAAACGAGCCCTTAGGTATACACTTCTTTCCTTTATTTCATTGAACGAGGGTCTCGTACTGGCAGACTTGGTGTGTTTAGGTTGTATAAGAGGGACAATTAATCAGCTGCCCGCTCATAATAAGTTCACGTGCTACGTGACGCCAAACATGCGCATAAGAGTGTTTTCACACTCGTTGTTTGGCTTATAGATGGCGCTGACTGTCGCTCCTACTTCTAAATTCACAGATAAACCCAAAAAAAGTGGATGGAGGGAGTGCCGCTGTAATAGCTCAGTGGTTAGAGCATCGAACGCGTAATTCGAAGGTCGTAGGTTCGATTCCTGCTTACAGTTGGTAAATTTTTCATCCACTTTTCTTTCTTCTTATTTACATTCCATTAATGGTAATAACTTCCCCTGTACATTCCTTGGCATTACTGTCTGTTATATCTCATTATTATTGTGTTAAACACACGGAAAACGAGCCCTTAGGTATACACTTCTTTCCCTTATTTCATTGAACGAGGGTCTCGTACTGGCAGACTTGGTGTGTTTAGGTTGTATAAGAGGGACAATTAATCAGCTGCCCGCTCATAATAAGTTCACGTGCTACGTGACGCCAAACATGCGCATAAGAGTGTTTTCACACTCGTTGTTTGGCTTATAGATGGCGCTGACTGTCGCTCCTACTTCTAAATTCACAGATAAACCCAAAAAAAGCGGATGGAGGGAGTGCCGCTGTAATAGCTCAGTGGTTAGAGCATCGAACGCGCAATTCGAAGGTCGTAGGTTCGATTCCTGCTTACAGTTGGTAATTTTTTCATCCACTTTTCTTTCTTCTTATTTACATTCCATTAATGTTAATAACTTCCCCTGTACATTCCTTGGCATTACTGTCTGGTATATCTCATTATTATTGTGTTAAAAACACGGAAAACGAGCACTTAGGTATACACTTCTTTCCCTTATTTCATTGAACGAGGGTCTCGTACTGGCAGACTTGGTGTGTTTAGGTTGTATAAGAGGGACAATTAATCAGCTGCCCGCTCATAATAAGTGTACGTGCTACGTGACGCCAAACATGCTAATAAGAGTGTTTTCACACTCGTCGTTTGGCTTATAGATGGCGCTGACTGTCACTCCTACTTCTAAGTTCATATATAAACCCAAAAAAGTGTATGGACAGAAGGCCACTGTGGTAGCTCAGTGGTTGGAGCATCGAACGCGTTATTCGAAGGTCGTAGGTTCGATTCCTGCTCATGGCTGGGTTTTCTTTCATCCACTTTTCTTTCTTCTTTCTTCTTATTTACATTCCATTGGTTCTAATAACTTCCCCTGTACATTTCTTGGCATTACTGTCTGTTAGATCTCATTATTATTGTGTTGAAAAACCGAAAAACGAGCCCTTAGGTATACACTTCTTCCCTTATTCCATTGAACGAGGGTCTGGTACTGGCAGACTCGGTGTGTTTAGGTTGTATAAGAGGGACAATTAATCAGCTGCCCGCTCATAATAAGTTCACGTGCTACGTGACGCCAAACATGCGAATAAGAGTCTTTTACCACTCGTCGTTTGGCTTATAGATGGCGCTGACTGTCACTCCTACTTCTAAATTCACATATAAACCCAAAAAAGTGGATGGAAGGAAGGCCACTGTGGTAGCTCAGTGGTAAGAGCATCGAACGCGTTAATGTATTTAGCCTTTTTGTATACTCATGACGCATCACTACCGATTGGCATTGCGCATATCCCAAAACATTTTAGAAATCTATATAATGTTTACGAAAGCTGCAATACATGTCACAATGACGAAGGCTGGACCACCAGCCGAAACGTTTTTGATTATTAAAAGTGGTTCGCCGTACGTCACGCCTTCTCGCTTCCGTTGTTACTACGCCCTTACAAAAATGTACATTGAGTTTCAATTGACCACGTACCAATCTCTTTTTGACTTGATAGACGGTCAAATTAACGGCAACTTCTGATGAGTGCACTGAATAAAAATGTATTTGACATGAGGTACGAAGAAGTAAATTCACTCTCACTCTTTACAGTTTTAATTGACATGCGTTAAGACATGTTAAATTGAACCGCATTCACTACATTACTAATTGACATGCATTAAAGAACGTTCAACTGAACCGCAGTCACTACGTGTTTAATTGACCTACTATTGATCACTCTGAATAAGGGGTAACAGATGATAGATATTGACACCTAGCAACATCAACATCAGAAGCCCAACGCACAAAACGCGCGCGCGCGCGCGTGTGTGTGTGTGTGCGTGTTCTGGAGGTTTATTTTGGGTATATTTCTGCAAACGGCATTCGTCATTATGGGCCCTGCATTATGCATACAATTGCAGTACTCTGGGAAATAGCAATGTATTACATCAAACTATACGCAAGAAAATCTTTTCAGGTATTAGCTGTCCGACGCACGTCTTTCTGAATTGCGTACACGGATATTTATCCGATGCACCCTAGCATGTAGTAGTCAAGTTTTGTACATGCATTTTCATCATTGATGCGGAAAAAATTTGCCTTCTGAGATTCGCAAAAATATTTTTCATTCTTTGTTTATAGCGATGCACATTCTGTGCAATGAAAGACAGGACCTTCATAGTTGTTATTAACGCATTATTTTATTAACAATATATTCATTTATTCAATAAATGTATGGTAAACATGCGGAGAAGAAGAATTGTGGTAGCAGTTCTACGCGGATATTGCAGATTCGCAGCGTCTTTCAAAGGTCAGACCCTTTTTGCGCTGCTGTCGACTAGTTTGGGGGAGATTTGTGGGCTGTGGATTGCACACTCTATTGTTTAAAATCTAGCCGGTCTGAACAGTTTTTTTTTTCTCTTAGAGAGTCTAGAGTCTAGAGTTTTTCTCTTAGCAAGTCTAGAGCGGTCGTGGTTGCACGTGCAGACGCTAACGTGGAGAAACCACGGAGAGTTCGCGACCACTGAACGAGTGAAAAGGCGCCTGACCCCTTTTGCAGTTGCGATCAAGAAAGTAGAACGAGAA
Source organism: Rhipicephalus microplus (assembly GCF_043290135.1). Lineage (NCBI taxonomy): Eukaryota > Metazoa > Arthropoda > Arachnida > Ixodida > Ixodidae > Rhipicephalus > Rhipicephalus microplus. The sequence continues at coordinate 70,599,261 of NC_134706.1, forward strand.
AAGAATAGTTTGTAGAATGTTTAACATTGCTTTTTAAAAAGTTGAATGTATGTTCTCAAACAAGGTTCACACTATTACCTGCCAGTTACACCTGTTTTAGGTGTAAGTTTGAGATGGCCGCTTTGCGCTTGTTGTGTATCCCTCGGTACTGCAATTTTTCTTCACAATCGTTCACCGGAGTCACAAGTGTGGCTCGGGCTTGTCACTTGACTTTTTTCGCCTTGATTTCGGGGAAAGTGAGTGCAGTGATTTTCGCATCAATCTGCCGAAAGTGAAGTAGCTACTCCGCTGCATATGATGCAATTGTTACGGTACACAAACGTTTGGGCCAGCGGTACGGCTGTTCATCACACCCAGCATCGCAACCTTTCAGCGGATAAAGGAACACCTCGCCCACATGCAAGACTCCAGCACAACTTTCGTTCATCACACTACAGAAGCAGATGGTGTCACCTAGATTTGTGATCAACATTCACTGTATTTCATCGATCTGAAAACCACGTGCCTCAGTAGATTATCTTGAAGGTAAGTTTATCATTTTTCATCGGCTTCATTCGTTCTATTGGTGAGTTAGGAAAACCGAAAGAGTATTGGCCGTAGGATGTTCTTAGAAAATTTACTGCGTAATTATTCGTGCTTAGAACATTGAGCCGTCTTTTTCAAGACACTTTATTTTTACAGCAAGGTTTTCTCTATTTTTTCCCATTTCTTACAGGTAGGCCGCACCCCACAGTTATTCGGAAACAGGCGCTCCATTAACTAAGTGATCTGTCTTCTCTATTGTTATTTCGGTAAAAATAAACATGGAGGCTAAGATATGTGTGTTTTGCTTCTTGCATTGAACAAGTTTGAGAACACCGTACATTACTGTGTACGTGCATGTGTGGTAATATTCATGTGAATTGTCTCGCGTGCTCTAATTCGTAATTTTCACACAGTTTATACCTTGTTTGAGGAACTGAACTTGTTTCCAATTGAAATAACGCACGCGACAAGAAATTGTCGCTCGGGCGAGTTTTCAGTGGTCAACCTTATTATATTGCAAGCAAATGGTTGAGGAATGAACTGATAGCAGTAAATTTGGTACCACTTCTAAAACAAAATATCCAAGCAGCGAATTTTTCAGTTTTAGCGTGAATATTTGACAATTGCCTAATACGCTTGCATATTGATGAATTGACCGAACAGAATAAGGGTTGAATATACATTCCCCTAAATTGTTTTAATTGACACTCGGTACAGAAAGTCACTAGCTGGTCAATATTTCCTTTGGCTCACTCCAAAGACGCTCAATTCATCCAAAAAAACTGATATTCAACTGAAACACGGTGGCCAATATCCTTGTGTAACTACATACGAAAACTCAATAGACGCTTAATTCAAACACAGTATATGATACGGAGAAATGTCAGTTTACCCTTAATAAAATCACTACAAGCATTTTTGTAAGGGTGCAGCCAGTGCACTCATTTTCCCGTTACATATATTCAAACCACTATGGCTCCTGAAACAACTACATTGAAAGAAATCTTCTGGAAGTTCCCCGAAAGAGAAACATCAATTGTCGTCTTCAGCGGCTCGTAGATGGAGTACGTCTATGAAGGCTTCAATCCGTGCTGTGAAGGAACCCCGGCCTTCATTTCACAGCCCTGAGCACGAAACACTGAAGTGCAGTGGAATCTTGACCTTGTGCCCGCTACTGCTAAAAGCCTTGTGCTCCGCGTTGAGACAAAAGACATGGCTTTCGTGAAGGTGATTGTTGCCTTTAATTGGCATTGGCTTTTGCTGGATTGAATCGCAAATATCTTGCCTCAGATAAATATAGTCTACGCCACACTTGTACTTTCTCGAAGCATCAACCACCGTTGTGGTACCCGCAACCACGATTTTATCCGTCGCTACAATTGCGAAGCCTGCTTCTTCAACTGCTTACATCCAGACTACTGCCGTCGCTCGCGAAAGTATTCTACGGGGACTGCGGCCTTGAATGGCTGCCCCCTTTCTGCGTGTTGGCAGTTGACGGATTGCATCCCAGGTTTGAAGGCGTTGCCCTAATTGCCGCCCATCTTCGCCAAGTTTGCTTCAAGTACACCAGAATCGCAATCTCGTCAGGGCGTCACTTCACGTCCAGTGAGACTTCGCGCAACCCGACACGAACAATGTACATTTCTACAAACCACTCCCCAATGATAAACGCTTCACGTGATGCCGACGAGACGTGCTCCTCCCGGGACACTTCTTGTTTCTCCAACGAACGTGTGACGAAGACTTCTCCGAACCTTGGCCGCCGTTACCCATCAAACAGAAATGCACACCGGGACACAGTGTGCAAGCGACTTTCTGCACCTTTGTCTGGTAAAGCTGCATTCTGTACACATTCTGAAACTTTTTTGCAAGCTAGAAAACTAGCAGACAAAACTATTTGCGCTGAGCTCCTTGTGCCAAGGTTAACAACATATAACTTCATCCGAAGTTCCCAAAGGGTTACATCTGCAACCAAACACCGCTACTTTCGAGCTATCCTCTTCCCACAAGGTGAAATGGCACCAAGTTTGACAAAAAAAACGCTTCTGCTCTCGCTCATAAGCACACTGGACTCTGAATAATTGGTAGCTTACCAGCAAAATTAAGTTGCGAAACTAAATGCTATCAAGTAAAAAAAGTACGTGCGTGACAACTTGCTCCCTTCGTCAAGCCGAGGTATTCGAGCTAATCCAGCCAATAGAAGAGAAATCGAATTGCAAGACAATGTTGTAAATCTGTCTTCAGCAATGCTTTCAGACACGCAGATAGGTTGTCTTTTGAAGGGTCTTAGTTTTTGTGAAGCAAACGGTGCTTTAATGAGTTTGAACTAATTAAAAACTTTCACAACTTCGCCCGATGATGGCGCCTTAAAGAATATTTCAACGATCACTCTAGTGACCTTCTAAGCGGGCTGATACTCCTTCAGCGGAAAGATTGGACCCCACCGCTTATCATGATAGGCGTTTAGACCTATATGTTAAGGCTGTAAAACAAGAAGTAATGGATTCTTACAGAACGCGCGCTCCCCATCGACATAGCTTATCAACAAACAGGGGCACCCAAAAAGCTATCAAATAACCCTGACTTCATAATCAAGCCGGCAGACAAAGGTGGCGCTACTGTCATTCTTAATCAATATGACTATATGAGTGAAGCTGAGAGGCAGCTTTCAGATCGAAACTTCCACAGTCCCCTCTCTACTGATCCTACAATCGACTAAAAGGTCGGATTGCAGGACACACTCGCACAAGTAGTAAAAAAAGAAGAAAACAATAAAATGGCAGCCTGGTCACTTGTTCCACTCAGCCCTGTGGCAAATAGATCTGATCTCCTGCCCAAGGTACATAAAGCGAATAACCCCGGACACCCTATCATCTCTGGTATAGAAAAAGTACCTGAAAACCTATCCAGTTATGTCGATAGCCTCATAAACAAGGTTCCACTTAGCTTCTCGTCATTTATAGAGGACACAAATCAGTTCTTGAAAGACACTTTAGACATTGATGTTCCCAACAATATTTTTGGTAACACTTGACGTCCCGTCTTTGTACACAAATATTCAATACAACGATGGCATTTTCGCTCTCATGAAGGATTACAATGATTGTTGTTTTGGCCGTGCAGTCGATGGTACAGTTGGTGGTAAAACCATTGGTACTCTCATGAAGCTCATGTTAGACCTAAACAACTTCTAGTATGATAGCTCGCACTACATTCAAACAAACAGAGCGTCTATGGGCACTAGAGTAGGTCCTAACTACGCAAATATATTTATGGGCATTTTGGAACCTAAATTTATTGAGAATTCACTTTTAAAATATGCTTCTGCAAACGTTTCATTGATGACAATTTCATGATAAGGCCACATGGTAAAGCAAATATTTTAGGTTCATTCAAGATTTCAGCAACACCCACCCACCATTACTTTCAGTCATAATTACTCATCAACAACCAAATTTTTCTGACGTTACCGTCACTGCTTGCGAAGAACCGCTTTCCACAAATCTCTTTCGCAAACTGACTTAAAGGCATCAACTCCTCCGTTTCCATAGCAGTCACGTCCGACATTGCAAGACAGAGATAGCATACATCCAATCTCGCAGGTTTAAAAGAATATTCTCCAACCACGAACATTTTGTCTCGAATTGTCAGCTTCTAAATTGTTTGCTAATTCAACGTAAATACTCACCGGGAATAGTCGATGGCGCTATAAAACACGCCAACAAACTAAACTAGGTTGACCTGCACAACGCCGACCCCAAAGCTCCAGGTACATTCCCGGATAATCTAGTGCTCACCCATTCAACGCCAGCGCAAACGTCACCGCCTTATTGCAGTGACACAATAACATAATAATTCAAAGCAAATGCCTTTCAAAGTATTTCCAGAACCACCCAGGATCGCTTACACAAGCGCACGGAATCTTCGCGGTATTCTTTCATCTTCTGTAAGCTCGCTGCCCGTAAACAAAATAGCTGCACGCCTTGTGGAAAGTCCCGGTACAAGGTGTGTACACACATGGTAACTACAAAAACGGTCACCAGTTCATTCACTGGCTTTCAGTTAAGAATCAGTGGCAGTCTAAATTGTGAGAGTTCCAACGTAGTATACATGCCTAAATGGATATTTGTAATCTACAATATATTACATTACAATTACAAGCTGCGTTACATGTCACACCAACGAAGGCTGGCCCACTAGCCGCGCCGTATTTGTCAATATGGCAGAAACTTCACGTGCGTAGCCTGGAAAGTTATGTACTGCAGGTACGGCTTCGAATGCGCTACGCTTGTCGTTAACAACATCGGTGCATATTTTGCCAAAAGGGAAATGAAAAAGTATAACAAATGTCTTGATCACGCCATACAGGTGCTAATTAAGGTCACTATTGAACACTGTAATAGACTCCAAAGGCACTGACAGGCGAGGGGCAGTATGTAAGAGATAATTTTTCTCTTTCGAAGTGGGAGGCCAAAGAGCTCCACGTACTTCAGCAGGAAAAAAAATGCAGGAAATAGAAACGGTGAAGAGAAAGATATTTGCGTGAGACAACGTTTCACTACAAGGTATACCCACCGTTGCTTACATGAGAACTACAGAGACACCTGATGTTCAGAAAAATTCGCCACCACACCCCAAAGAACTAAACGTCACTAACCTTTCACATAGAAAAACTCTAACGAAAAAGAAGTGAGTGTACTATCACGCAGACTTACATTCTGCCCTAGATATGAAAAGTACGATTAATTTGCGCTTCTGAAAGACCTAGAGGTGTTTGCACGAAATTTACGATTGCAGGAATATTTCTTTGATGACCCATTCACCCCAAAAAGAACCAACTTTTTGTGTGGTAAGCGGATCCCAATGTACCCAAGACGCCAACAGCGATCGATATCTGCATCTTTATATACACGCTGTTCAGAAAGAATCCATGCATGCTTTCAAGGTACACAAACCAAGAATGAATAACATGTCAAGGAAAGAATGGGAATCGCTACTCGCGTTGTTCAGCCGTGAAGATCTCATCATTACACCAGCAGGCAAAGGAGGCCTGATTGTTAATATGAATAGATCGGACTATATTGTGGAAGGCAAGCGACAACTAAATGACCAACGAATCTACAAACTCCTTGACTCAGACCCTACCACTGAGCACAAAGATATAGTTGTAAAAACGCTAGAGAATCTCACACGTGAAGGCGCTATTGATTAAAAACTTCAAAATACACTTGTTACGGTACATTCGGCGCCAGGTCGTATTTACATGTTGCCGAAGATTTATTAGGAGGGAAACCATGGCCACCCACAATTCAGTCCACCCACAAATGAGCCCTTCTTGCGTGACACAAACCATTTCCTTCGGGAAATATTGGAAGTTAAAATTCCAGATGGTGCATTCCTGGTAACATTTGATGTTCACTCTACATAACTATTCCCCATGACTATGGTATAAGGAGACTCTTTGAATCATACGGCCCCCACAACACTGACGCATATTCAAGCAAAAAAAGTAATTGAAATCTTAACAAGACGTGTACTTGAATTAAACTGCTTTTAATTTAGCAGTAAGTACGACATTGGTATAAGCGGCATGACAATGGGCACACGAATGGCCTCAAACTACGGAAACATTATTATTCGCCATATAAAGTCAAATTTTTTTTGTCCTGTGATATCAAACACTTAATCAGTAAACGGTACCTATAAGGCATATTCACGGTTTCGACACATTCGGAGAACGAGATCCTAAATTTCGTACAGGCATTCAACCAAGCGCATCCTAGAGTTTATTTTACACACTCCTATTATAACACTCATATAAGCTTCCTTGATATACTTATCCAAACGAACGATGGTGCGTTTGTAACTAGGTTATACAGAAAACCTACGGAGAGCAAACAATACCTGCATTTCAAAAGCAGCCACCCGCGCCGTTGCAAGAACAGCATCCCCTTTTCCCAAGCACACATATTTCGATGAATCTGCTCCCACACTGAGGACTGCCTCAAAAACAGCATACGTTTGTGCGAAGTACTCTTTCATCAAGAATACCCGCCAGCTATCATCGACGACTCACTAAAAGGGGAAAATTTAGACCTCCAGAGTCTTCTAAACGACCAGAAAGATGCTGAGCAGCACCGCAACCAAAATTTGCTAGTAATTTTCACGAGCAACCCACCGAACATAAAAAAGATCCTAAGAAAACACTTTAACATACTGTAAAAGAGCGTGCGACTATTTAAAAATTTCACTTCTCCTCCTTGTGCGGTATAAGGCGGCCGAAAAGTATAAAAGATCATTTAATACATTCCAAGATAGCCACAAAAACTCAAACAGGGTGTCACCTTTGCGGAAAAAGCAGTTTCAAAGGGTACAGAGACATGCAGATAACGACACTGGCGAAAAGCACCCACTCGGATTTTGAGCACTGGAAAAGTGGGGCACTGGACTGTGGCTGAGACAACGTCATATACCTTCTGGTATGTGGGGTATGTTACATGCAATACGTGGGCCAGACAGACACGCCATTTTCAATCAGTTTCAACAACAAGCGGGAACATGTACGTTCCCTGCCAGACCTTTCAGTTTGAAAACACAATACATTTAAAGACCACAGCTTTCATGACATCAGGGTTACACCATCAAAATATAATTTTCCATCAATCAGAGAATGGGAACGGGAATGGTACTTTATCTACAAATTCAACACGATAAAAAATAAAATAACTGAACGCCCAGACAATCTGTCAGCGTTATGATCACTAAAAACACAAATGCCTCTCTCTGATCAGTTCTCTGCCCTTAACCTCCGTTTGCGACAGTAATATTACTTCCAAACTAAACAGTTTTCATATGCATCTGACAATATAGCATTGGTATGCCGCTTCAAGCACAGCCTGAACGCACAGATAAGTGGTTCCGGTAGTCGTACAGTCTTTTCTTCTTTACTTTTCTTTTTCTTTTTTCTCTTTTTTTTTATTCCTTACTTAACACACCTTTTCTTTTTTCTTAATTTACAGAAGACAAAACATATAATTAATAGTAGGAGCGGGGCCACATTACCGGCTTTTGCACATCTTCTGGCGCCGCCAACATTTACTAAAAGCGCTTAAGTTCTGCACACCAATGCGTCGTAAACTTCAAAGGTAAACAAACCACCATCGAATTGCACCACATGGTCCAATACTAAACGGATGTCACACGCTCCCCTTGGCGGAAGGTTAGACAGTTATAGTTTAGCGTTCGCGTGATAGCGTAGTTTAAGGGAATGGCGCTACCATGCAGCAAACGTTCCTTGTAGGCAGCGTCTTATAATTTAGCAAAATAGCGCTTACGTGGTTTACGTGCCCCCAAACGCAATGGTGGCGCCACCTATCAGATGGTTAATAAGGTAAACAGTGAAAATGAAAAGAAAACGAGTATATTTGCCTATGCTATCGCGCAAAGCAATGTTAGAAATTTGTTTTTCTGATAGTAAAAGTAAATAAATATGAACCACGTAGAAAACGCGAAAACATCTACGTTGCCGATTTGTTTATATTGATCTTGTAGTTAGGCCTAGGCGCGTTCGAAATGGGAAGCTATCTCAAAAACTACGCCAACTTATCCGTAATACTCAGTCATCGAAGCTAACTGAAGACAAGCGAAGACACTAGGAACAGTCGTTTGCTGCGAACAAGGAGAATCTTTCAACAACTACGCCAAAATCACTTCTAAGCGGGCGCCTGAGAGCGCCGCCATGTTTACGTACACTACGTGCACCTACGCTACCTTAAATCTGAAAAATACCGCGCGTACGGTACTCGGTACGCGTAACGTACGTATCTGCGCTTGCGCGCTTCGATTCCGGTATCACGGTACGCCCAGTATCACAGTAAAACCGGTATACTATATCTCTCTGTTGAGTGCACGGGGAGTATTGTTAATGGCAAAATGGCTCGTTTTCCTTACTCTCTTGAGATGCCGTTTCTTCTTAACACCAGCGCGTTTTTCTTAAATTTTTCCCCCCTTGCTCTTTTGTTGCGATAGCACTTATATGGACACTCTCGGCAGTATTTCACCGCCACCGTCGGCGTCAACGTCGGCGTCGATGTCATGCACCCTGTATGTAACGAATCTATATTGTCACGGGGTCGTGACGTGGCCGAAGACAGAAAACTTCGTGTTGGGATTTAACTGTTTATTTGGGCGAACCTGTGCCCGGTAAAGGGAAAGTGTAATTACAGCAGCAGTCTTGCACAGATAGCAGTCTCGGACTGATAGCGGCGAACGCAGCGTCGGCCTTCGATCAACAACTGACAAGCGGCGAAGCGCGTCGGCATTTATACTCTTGCTGTCCAATGTTCTAGCGTTATCGCTGGCGGTGGCGTAGGTTCCAGAACAATCTGTACCGTTCGCACAGTGGGCGTGATCTTATCGAAATGATCTACTAGAGTCCGGAACCTTCTCGAAAACTGCAGGCGCGGTTTCCGCTGAGAATAGTGTGGTGGTTTGGGACGATAACAAAAACTTGGGAAAAGGAACGTGGCATTGCCCCCCTCTGAAAAAAGACATCGTCCCGATGCTTTAACTAAAGATGAAGGTACAATAACAATGCAAGAAAGTACAATGAATAAATTACAATACAACAATAATAAAAAACACTGTTTCAGTTTGTTAACGTGCATGAAACGGCTTGAGGCGCGCGACATGTACGACTTCAGGTCGTGATCGGCGTCGTTGAGAGTTCGTGATGCCGTCGGGGACAACCTCGTAATCAAGTGGGCCGAGACGTCGAACCACCCTGTATGGTCCGAAGTATCGTCGCAGAAACTTTTCACTTAGTCCACGTCGGCGTATCGGCGTCCACACCCAAACACGTTCATCGGGCTGGTATTCCACGAAGCGTCGTCGAAGGTTGTAACGGTGGCTGTCGGTCGTCTGTTGATTCTTGATACGGAGACGCGCAGGTTGTCGGGCTTCTTCGGCGAGTTGAAGGTACTCGCTCACATCGAGGTTTTCTTCGTCGGTGACGTTGGGTAACATGGCATCGAGTGTCGTTGCCGGGCTCCTTCCGTAGACCAATTTGTATGGAGATATCTGCGTCGTCTCCTGCACCGCCGTGTTGTATGCGAAGGTCACATACGAAAGAATGGCGTCCCACGTCTTGTGTTCGACATCGACGTACATTGACAGCATGTCGGCGATCGTCTTGTTAAGCCGCTCGGTGAGGTCGTTGGTCTGTGGGTGGTAGGCTGTCGTCCGGCGGTGGTTTGTTTGGCTGTATGCCAAGATCGCTTGAGTTAAGTCGGCAGTGAATGCAGTTCCTCTGTCGGTGATAAGGACCTCCGGGGCGCCGTGACGTAGGACGATATTTTCGATGAAGAACTTAGCTACCTCAGATGCATAGCATTTTGGCAGGGCTTTTGTCTCGGCGTAGCGGGTGAGGTAGTCGGTAGCTACAACGATTCACTTGTTTCCGAAAGCCGACGTCGGGAACGGCCCCAGTAGGTCCATACCAATCTGCTGGAAAGGTCGACAAGGTGGATCAATTGGCTGCAGAAGTCCCGCTGGCCTTGTCGGCGGTGTCTTGCGTCGCTGACAGTCCCGGCATGTCCTCACATAACGAGTGACGTCGGTGGTAAGACGTGGCCAGTAGTACCTTTCTTGTATCCTCGCGAGCGTGCGGGAAACACCGAGGGGCCCTGCCGTCGGATCGTCGTGCAGGGCCTGCAGGAGTTCTGGTGGCAGAGCTGAAGGCACCACAAGGAAGTACTTAGCTCGAAGCGGTGAAATGTTTTTCTTTTGTAGAAGAACATATCGTAGAAAGAACGACGCAAGTGCACGCTTGAATACCTTCGGGACTTCGGTGGTCCTGCCTACGAGGTATTCTATTAGGGCCTTGAGTTCCGGGTCGGCCCACTGTCGTTCAGCGAAGTCGTCGGTAGTTATCGTTCCCAAGAAGTAGTCGTCATCCGGGTCATCGGGTAGCGGTTGGTCGACAGGCGCACGAGAGAGACAGTCGGCGTCGGAGTGTTTTTTGCCGGACTTGTAAATGACAGTAATGTCATACTCTTGAAGTCTCAGGCTCCATCGTGCGAGGCGACCTCAAGGGTCCTTCAAGGTGGCTAGCCAACACAAGGCGTGGTGGTCGCTCACAACTTTGAAGGGCCTGCCGTAGATGTAAAGGCGAAATTTTGACGTAGCCCAGATGATGGCGAGGCAGTCCTTTTCTGTTGTGTAATAATTTGCTTCTGCTTTGGATAGCAATCGGCTGGCGTAACTAATAACCCTTTCAAGTCCGTCAGCCCTCTGTACAAAAACAGCGCCAAGACCTACGCTGCTTGCGTCAGTATGTATTTCCGTCTCGGCGAATTCGTCGAAATGGGCAAGTAACGAAGGCGTCTGGAGGCGATGTTTAAGCTCCTGGAAAGCGTGTTACTGTGGCGTTTCCCACTTGAACTCCACGTCGGCCTTGGTAAGGTTAGTGATAGAATCGGCGATGCGGGCGAAGTTTTTCACGAACCACCTATAATAGGCGCACAGGCCCAGAAATCGGCGCACGGCCTTCTTGTCAGTGGTCGGCGGGAAGTCGGCGATGGCGGCTGTTTTCCGTGGATCGGGACGAACTCCAGACTTGCTGATAACGTGCCCCAGAAACAAGAGCTCCTCATACGCAAATCTGCACTTTTCTGGCTTCAGTGTGAGTCCGGACGTTTTGATGGCTTGAAGTAAAGCTTTAAGGCGCCGAAGATGCTCGTCGAAACTCGCGGAAAACACGACGACGTCGTCCAAGTACACAAGCCAAGTCTGCCACTTCAATCCTGCGAGTACTGTATCCATAACGCGTTGAAAAGTTGCAGACGCTGAGCAAAGGCAGAAGGGCATCACCTTAAACTCGAAGAGGCCGTCCGGTGTTTTAAACGCCGTCTTCTCTCGGTCTCTTTCGTCGACTTCGGTTGGCCAATAGCCAGTCTTGAGGTTCATTGATGAGAAGTACTTGGCGTTATGGAGTGCGTCGTCTATTCGTGGAAGAGGATACATGTCCTTTCTTGTGATTTTGTTCAGGTGGCGATAATCAACGCAGAAACGTAGGGTCTCATCCTTTTTCTTCACTAACACCACGGGGGATGCCCACGGACTCTTGGACGGCTGGATAATGTCATCTCGCAGCATTTCATCAACTTGTCTCTTCATGGCCTCACGTTCTCGCGTCGAAACCCTGTACGGACTCTGACGAAGTGGTCTGGCATTTTCTTCAGTTATGATGCAATGTTTCGTGATTGGGGTCTGCCAAATTTTCGATGACGACGAAAAGCAATCTTCGTATTGCAGGAGCAGGGCCTTGAGCTGTTCTTGCTTATTGTTTGGAAGCCTGGGACTGACGTCGAAAGCTATGGGAGGGGCTTGGTTCCTCTGAGCTGGTTCCGCAGAATCGGCGAGGACAAAAGCACTGGTGGCTTCGACAATTTCTTCGATGTATGCGACCGTTGTTCCTTTGTTCACATGTTTGTACTCTTTGCTGAAATTCGTGAGCATAAGACGGTGTTCGGTGGAATCCTCATTAGTCCCGCGAAGACCTCCTGTTTGACCCCTCGCATGAGGAAACAAACTTTCTTTTCCTCAGGCATGTCTGGGTGAGCGTGACGGATTAGGCGGGTCATCTCCTCTGTGAAAATTTCAACCTTTTCATTTGGTAGCTGAACCCGGGTCTCGAGTAGAGCAGCGGCCCTCTCTTTACGAGCGACGCTTGAGAACGTTTGCAGAAATGCGGCGCAGAAGACATCCCACGTTCGCAGCGTGGACTCCTGATTCTCTAGCCAGGTCCTTGCGGTGTCTTCCAGGTAGAAGTACACACGACGGAGCTTTTCTTCGTTGTCCCAGTGGTTGAGGGCGGCCACATGGTCATATCTTTCAAGCCAGGTTTCCGGGTCTTCAAACGTTGAGCCATGGAACGTTGGCGGTTCCCTGGGTTGATGAATGACGATCGCGGGCTGGGACGCTTCGTTTGTCATTGTCTCTGCAGTCGAGGTCATGGTCTTGGTCTTCCGTGCCTTGTCTTGTAGAAGGCCGTACTCCGGTGGGAGACCTTGCCGTCGGCGGCTCGTTCGCTGCTCTTGGTTGGCGTCAGTGTCTTCTCCGCGACGGGGGCTGGGTTCACGGCTTGACGGGGGCGTCCGGTACATGAACGAAGCAGCACCTCCACCAGATGTCACGGAGTCGTGACGTGGCCGAAGACAGGAAACTTCGTGTTGGGATTTAACTGTTTATTTGGGCGAACCTGTGCCCGGTAAAGGGAAAGTCTAATTACAGCAGCAGTCTTGCACAGATAGCAGTCTCGGACTGATAGCAGCGAACGCAGCGTCGGCCTTCGATCAACAACTGACAAGCGGCGAAGCGCGTCGGCATTTATACTCTTGCTGTCGAATGTTCTAGCGTTATCGCTAGCGGTGGCGTAGGTTCCAGAACAATCTGTACCGTTCGCACAGTGGGCGTGATCTTATCGAAATGATCTACTACAGTCCGGAACCTTCTCGAAAACTGCAGGCGCGGTTTCCGCTGAGAATCATGTGGTGTTTTTGGACGATAACAAAAACTGGGTAAATGGAACGTGGCAATATATTGCCACCCGCACATAGTAAGCCGACCGCAAAAGATAATGCCACCCGCACGTAGTGTATCGACAGCAAGAGTGGCTGTCAACCTGGAGAAAAAAAGATCGCGTGCTTCTTCTCTGCTCGAGAGCCAGCAACGACTGACGCATTGTCCTGGACCTAGCTACTCGGAGGTTTAACAAACCCTCCAGCACTTCTGATTCACCGTGAAAAACTCGTGGAAGTGCTTGGTATTCTCACGAATGCTGCAGACCTCCATAGGGAGCCGTGATACTAGCCTAGTGCCAGTGAACAGCCCCATGCGTGGGAGCAGCTGCCTAATCAGGCAATTGCCTCCGGAAGTCGGTGATACTGTTCCCACCACGTCAACAAATATGACCAACGCTCCGGTGCAAAGCTCGCTAACCGACACGGGAAGCAAGGCGTTGAACCGCCATACGTTGGAAATCCCACGGGTACCGGCGACGTTACATGGCACGGACGCGAGGGCGTTGAGGACTCGTTGGCGTTTTTCGAGTGCGTAGCCACCTTGAATCAGTAGGACGACGCAGAGAAGACGGGTCGTGTCTCATTTTTTCGTATCGAAGACGGGGCACGCACGTGGTATGAAAACGAGAGGAGCAGCTGATGACGTGGCTCGAATTCTTCAGACCTATGCAAACTTCTGCAGAACTACGCCAGCGCTGATTGCCAAGAAAGAGCTGAATGAGCTATTCTGGCCCGCTTCCAGTTGCCAAACAAAACTGCGACCACGTACGTCGAAGACATGAGGCGCCTCTTCCGATTGGCCAATTGAAGAATGACACAGAACAAGAAGTTGTGACGCTTGATGCGTGGAGTCAAAGAGTAGCTTTTTCTCGGCCTCGTACCGAGCACTTCGAAGACAGTCGCGGAGTTCTTGTCTGAGGTCATGCCGATAAATAAATGCTGCAGCAGCAATCCAGCCATTATGACAATCAAGTCAGTGGCATGTCCACCACCGAATTTTTCAACACCACTTGAACCAGCAATGACTGCCTATGTGTACTCATTTGTGATATAGCACGTGAAGAGTTCCAAAAGGCTGGTGTAACACCGCATCCTACGTTAAACTCTATTGCAAGTGCTTGATTGATCGATATGTATGGTTTAACTTAGCTAAACCATTATATGATTATGAAAGACGCCGTAGTGGAGGGCTCAGGAAATTTAGACCACCTGGGATTCTTTAACGTGCACTCAAATGTGATTTATTGCAAGTGTGATCAAGTATGAGCTGCGCCAGGCCTTCCGGGACACCTTGTCTCCTGATGCAGCTGCGCCAGCTCCTGATGAATACCGCCGTGTGACAACCTACGCGGCAGCTTTGAAATGACCTGCTGCATCGCCGCCAATGCTTGTCCCTGTTGTTCCTGCTGTTTCACTCTACTCAGCGCAGCATATACCGTACTACGAAGGCACGTACACGCCACCGCCCTTGACCATTGTCCGTGGCGCTTCTGTCGCCCATCCTTCGATGCAACCGGTCCAGTACATTGACGATCAGCACACGCCTCCCCGGAAGTCTGATAATTAGCTCACACCTTATTGCCGGCCTCTATGCTTTCACTGCGGAGAAGCTGATCACTTCTACCGTCAGTGCCCACATCACAGTCTTCGGCTTCGCGGCTTCTCTGCATACTCGCCGCCACCCCGTTATGGCCAGGGATCATGCAACATCGTAAACTATCTCCCATCAGCATGTACCACAATCTGCCGGGCGCCGGTTGCCCTCGCCCTCACCGTGGCGATTTTCATCACCGCCCCAGCAGTATTCTACCACACAATCTCCCAGACCTCGCCAGAAAAACTAGCCGAAGTGACCTCTGTGGGCGGGGTCGCTGAACGTCAAAGCGCTGAAAACCTCCTTTTGACGCAGAACTGTACAGAAACTGGTTTGGCATAACCTGCTGCTGCAAAGAATAGCTGGATTTCACTCGTCAAAGCAGTGACCAATGATGGTTGTGCAGTTATGCAAAACCATCAATTGTTGCTTGTGCAGTTGATGGTTGTGCAGTCATGACAATTGATGGTTGTGCAGGTATGCATTACTGAACACCAGCGCAGAATATTTCATACTGAGCGGAAAACTGACAACACAGCTGAAGAAAGCAATCACGTGGTAGAATAACTCACAGATTATGACAGCTGGTGGCCACGTCGTTTTTCCACTGGGCATCTGCACAACTAAGTACAGATTCAAGGGTATTCATTCGCAGCAACCCACCTGGTTCTACGCGAATGCAAGAGTGCCGCGTCACGTTCTCAGCCCAGCAAGCAATAAATGTGCAGAATGACGAAAGGCGTGTCGACGTACTCCATATTTCTGAACAGAGCGCGAGGCTTCCTTCACGAGCAATTGTTCTAGTCGACGTCCCATGCTGTGGTTTGGGCGATGGCGAAGTGGGGGCCGAGACAAACTTAGAATACATCTTGCAGCAAGACATTGTATAGCTAGAAGTGTAATACACCTTCGTGATGGCCCATCTGAATTGCTCGTGACCAACTTTAGCAATGAGCATCGACTTTTTTTCCATGGCACTTCGATAGCGTTTGCCCACGAATTAGCAAACGTCACAAACTGCTTCACGTTAGAACTAGTGGATACAGCAGACACGGCAATGAGTAATATTGACACCAGTCAAGATCTGTCCACCGATAACTAGCCTGCACTGCGAGCGCTCTTTTTCGAATTCAGGTCTTGCTTCTCAAGTTGCTCAAAGATTGGCCAGACGTGCATCACTAAACACAGTATCACCACATAGGAAGAAGCACGCTCGATACACCAGCACCCTCACCGAATGTCGCTAAAGAAATTGAAGCGATACGTACGCGATTCCGCGAGATGCTTGATGATGGCGTTATCAAACCATCCAAGAGCCCGTGGTCATCTCCAGAGTTGCTTGTCAAAAAAGGTGGGTCGCTACGCTTCTGCGTCGACTACCGAAAGCTCGAATGCTTAACAACGTGACCAAAAAGATTTATATCCACTGCCGCGTAACGAGGATTGGCTGGATAGACTTCGTCGGGCCCATTAATTCACTTCTGCCGATCTCAAAAGCGAGTACTGACAAATACAGGTAGATCAGCGAGACCACAAGAAAACAGCCTTCGTGACTTCTGACGGCCTAGACTAATTTCGACTACTTTTTTTTGCTTGCGTTCAGCGATGGCAGCTTTCCAGTGATTGAGGGACCCTGTCCTCACAGGGCTCAAGTAGCAGACTTGTCCTGTCTACCTAGATGATGCGGTGGTCTTCCCTGCCACGTTCAAACAGCACCTTCACCGCCTTCGCAGCCTGCTGGAGGCTTTTCTATCAGTGGACTTCACAAAGGCTAAAAAAGCGCCGCTTCAACTAAGGAGAACTCAAATTTTTTGGACAAGTACTTAGAGCCGAAGGAGTCCGGCCCAATCCAGACAAGTTTGCCGATGTTGCCGAATTACTATCTCCTGTCAATAAGAAAGCCGTCCAGCGCTTTCTGAGATTGTGCGCCTACTATCGACGGTTCATTCATGGCTTTTAACAGGTAGCAGAACCTCTTAATTGTTTAACAAGGGACGACACGTCATTTGTATGAGAAAAGAAGCACCAAGCAGCTTTTGATGCTCTACGACAGCGTATACAATCAGCTCCCGTTCTCGCTCATTTTGATGGTGATGCTGACATGGAGGTCCATACTGACGCCTGAAAACTTGATCTCAGTGCAGTGCTCGTTCAGCGTCAAGATAACATCCAAAGAGTGATAGCCTACGCCAGCCGCTCTCTATCCCGTGCCGAGGCAAGTTGATACACTAAGGAGAAAAAGT
This sequence comes from Rhipicephalus microplus, assembly GCF_043290135.1. Taxonomy (NCBI): domain Eukaryota; kingdom Metazoa; phylum Arthropoda; class Arachnida; order Ixodida; family Ixodidae; genus Rhipicephalus; species Rhipicephalus microplus. The sequence continues at coordinate 70,616,204 of NC_134706.1, forward strand.
GCCTCACAGTCGTGTGGGCAATCCCCAAGTTTCGCCTGTATCCTAATGGTCGTCCCTTCAAGATAGCGACGGACCAGCGCGCCTTCTGTTGGTTGGCAAGCCTGCGTGACCCTTCAGGACGACTAGCACAGTAGAGCTTGCGGCTGCAGGAATTCGACGTCACCTTCGTCCATAACCATGAAGACGCTGACACACTGTCACGCGCACCCCTTCGTGTCGTCAGTCAGGGATCAGAAGAAGACGAATGCTTCCTGGGCGCCATTAGCTCATCGGACTTGGGCAAGAGGCAGCAAGATGACGCAGGGATTTGTCCAATCAAAGATCATTTAGAGGGCCAGGGTGCAGTCATGCCACTTCATTTATTCCGCTCGTTGACATCGTTCTGCATGCGAGACAGTGTGCTGTAAAAGAAGAACGCTCGTTCGAAGGAACGTGCTTACCTCCTGGTGGTTTCTCGGGACATGCGAGGTGACATCTTCTTCGCTTGCTATGACAAGCCCACATCCAGTCATCTGGGCTACTCACGAACACATGCCAGATTGAGCGAGAGGTACTATTGGTGAGGACTTTCGGCAAGCGTGAAGAAGTACGTCAAGGTCTGTCAGGAATGTCAGCGCCGAAAGCAACGTTCAGCTGGTTCGCTTAGCCCATTGAAGCACCTTGCACGCCGTTTGACCAAGTTGGCATGGACTTGGACTTCGTATCACCCGCAAACCATTGGACTTACCGAGCGACTGAATAAGACCCTCGCAGACGTGAGCTCAATGTACATCGACGAACAACACTAAACATAGGGCCAGATTTTACCTTACGCGACCTTCGTGTATAATATCTCCGTGCAAGAGACCACGCGATTCACGCCATTTCGGCTTCTCTACAGCCGCAAAGTGCACATCATTATAGAATTTATGCGAACGTGTCAAAACGACGACGAGTTAGTTGGCAACTGACGCCGGAGAATTCGCAGCGTGTGGAAGAAGCTCGGAAGCTCGTGCGACTGCACATCGGCTGTCAACATACGGCAGAAGCATAATGCTTTAACACCCGCCACAGAGAAATTTTTTTACAATTCCGGAGAGCAAGTTTGATTGTGGACGCCCGTCCGCCACCGTGACCTTGAGAAAAAGTTACTGAGCCGGAACTTTAGCCCATACAAAGTGTTAGGCTGGGTCAGTGGCGTGAACTACGAAGTGGTTCCGGACTCAACACTACAGGCACGGAGCAGTACATGACAAAGCCCGGATGTCGTTCATGTGTTGCGCATAGAACCATTTATTGCGCGTTGTTCGTAACTTTTCGACCGTACAACATTTTTCGCGCTTTTTATTTATTTTCTTGAACTTGCTTCTCCGTTCATTCACTTTCCCTATATTGTCACGCTTTCTAATTTTCTGCTTTCACTTTATCCAAGTTTCCAATTCCTTTTTTTTCACATGCCCATTTAGTTGCATCAGGGTGGTGCTATACACATATCTTATCCTATTTTGGTACTTTTTTTTCAAAAGGGCAGATAATTCCACCCGCGCATAGTGGTTTGACAGCAAGAGCGGCTCTCAATCTAGAGAAAAAGAAGAAGATCACGTGTTCCTTCTCTGCTCGATATCCAGCCACGACTGACGCATCGCCCTGGAGCTGGCTACTCGGTAATTTAATAAACCCTCCGTATTTCTGATTTATCGCGATATTAGATGAAATTACAATGAAAAAAATAATCTACAAAAAGACTCCGGTGCGTGGAATCCAAAGCGGGACCTCCATGTCGTGAATATGAGACGTTATTCACAGAGTCACTTTGGGGTACCTTCTTGGACGGTAAATGACAAGCAATTTATATCTACCACTTCCAGCTGTTGGCGGAAATCTCGTGGGGAGGGGGGACGAACGTTATTTCAGCATTTTCAGCAAAATGGCGCAGTGAGCGCGTGGAGGCTCTCGTCTCTCACGCGTACTTTAGCCCACACAGAAAACAAGGGGTTGTACGCTCTATCGGAAGCCTTTCTCTTGCAGTGGGGAAGATCGTACGTCTTGTACGTTTTCTGTTGTAGTTACCGGGCACACAAAGGGCACTGCAACCATTGCACACCTTCCGTTTGCGAAAAGGGCGTGCTTTTCAGACAGCGCGAAGTAACAACTGAGACACTTATTCGCGTTCATCTTTACCTGTGAGTTCGTTTTGTGCGTCACTTGTGCATGAGAAACGCGAGGTACGTCTCGATATGCTAACCATTCTGCGCGTGACCTTCCGATTTGTTGCTATTGCGTTCACTGCTACGCCTTTGCGGCAAACTGTGACCTTTTTTGTTCGCCTTTTCCTTCGATCCCTTTCACTGCTGTCTCTACAAGCTGTAAGAAGGCACGGACGTTGTGTACATATTCTTATGCCTTGAAAAACACGGGACACCTGCCGAAATGTCGGCTAAATAAACAGTGTGGGGGTGCTGACAGGTGTTAGTTTTCAAAATCTTTGTTGAATTGGGACGAGAGCCATGAGGTCTACATCCTGGGGTGAGCAAGGCCTAAAGCACATGGTTTGTAGGCTAGGCCTGGAGCGAGTGAGTACGGAAACCTCGTGGGTGGTCCGATTTTTCGTAAGTAGCTTCTCCAATCTCTTTGGGATCAGGGAGCCGGGCGTCGTTGCTGACTTGTATTGCGGCTCGACGCCACGGTGTCGTGACGCCGCCCGGGGCAGTGGACGCCGATCGCTCGGTAGGATACTGTGTACGGCGAGCGTTAGGGCCACCACAAAGTGTGGATGTCTCCTCGCAGCTGCCTCTTCTACGCCTAGGCTGGGTGCTGGGTGGATGTCGGTTGTTGTCGAGTGACTCATTAGGCCTAAGGCCCTGCGGAGCTGCCTGTCGCACGTGGCACAACAAGGTGGATCGTGGCGTTGAGATGTTGCGCTCTGCTTCTGTCACTTTTTAAAAGGTGAAGCTCCATATAGAGGCACCCATTCGTCCCTCGTAGCCGTCGTAGTATGTAACAAGTATAACATTTTGACCTCCAAGGTGGTGCCGATGAGAGATTTCTTCTGTGCGTTGTTGAACAATAGAAAATAGGGCTCAATGTACAAGCCAATCGCACATTGAGCACTATCTGGCAAAAAAGGGTTGCTATATCATACTGGCTGGGTGTAAACTCCTTATATTTAGAAAGGTTTAGCGAGCGTTGAGCCGCAGTGCCATGAATACAATGCAATAGTACATACCATGAATGAACTGGAGGTGGTTAAAGGTTCGAAGTAAATACGAAGCGCAAGCCGTAAGAAAGTAAAAGCCGAATTCTTCTGTCTTTCATTTCCCATTTGCAACCACTAGCGTTACAATGAGCACTATCTGACAGCAAAAGGTTGCTACGTTACACTCGTTGGTAGTAACCTCCTTGATTTTAGAAAGGTTTAGCGAGCGTTGGGCCGTAGTTCCTTGAATACAGTGAACTAGTATATACCATGAACTGGAGGTGGTTGAGGGTGGGAAGTATACCCGAAGCACAAGCCGTAAGAAAGTGTGCGCGTGCGACCTCTCGTTTATTCCTTGGAATGTCCGCTGGATGGCGTTGCTTCTATATAGGGAATATATGATGAAAAGATGCGAGATGGTGGTACTTGGAGTGTTGAATAAATGGACGAACAGACACACAAACAGATGCATGGATGGACGCATGAACAAACGCAAGGACGGGTGCATGGACGAACGCAAGGACGGATGCAGGAACAGATGCACGCACGGACGGGCGGATGGACGCATGGACGGTCACACAGAAGGACGTGTGGACGGACGAAAACAAGAACGAATGGACGGACAAATACTTCGCCCCACTCTCCATCATTCACTCCGTGGATATGCTGCCAATTGTTTTATCTTGCGATGGACGACTTAAGAAAAGTGACCTTTATTTTATTTGTGATGGGCGTCTCGGCTGCCGCCGATGTATTAGCTAGCCGTACTGACCATCGTACCACGTGAGCAAAAAGCCCGAAGATCCCTTTCCTAGGCCCTGCTCCCTTGTTTCGAGTGTTTGGAATATACGCAGCGGGAGTGATGTGATCTATGGCCGGCTGTCTTGTGCGCATCGTCAGCGCCGCTGGCCAAGAATGTGGTCGTGAGGTCGGGCCATGAAGAGGCCTGGGACCTGCGCAACTGCCGGAAGTCCGGCGCCCTCGTGAGTGCTGGTCGCAACTTGAAGACGTGTTGGCGCTAGCGACGGTTCATCGCGCCGACAGCAACGTTGATGTTGCGGGGCTGGTACTGAGGTGAAGTCGAGCCGGACAGTTCAGCAGTGTATGCCGGTGGCGGTGTCATGGTGAAAAGACATTATGGACATGTGATATCATTTTTTGTTAAAGGTTGTGTAGCTTAGCTTTTTGTTTTCGAGATGTAGTTCGATTTATGATTGGGGAAATTTGAAGAGGGGGTGCTGACACACCCCGTAAAGTTGTTTGCGCCAAGTGGTGCACGTGTCTTGCCCTAACGCCGTATTTTGGGTGACGACCGCTGGGCGGCAGGTGGCGTCGTATTCGCGTTGAGCTCCACTATCGGCATTATCTTCAAGGGTAGCGCCGGCAGAGGCCCCTGGTGGAATCAAGCCTTGGTGGCGGGCGAGAGTGGAGCGAGTCTCTTCTGCGCGCGAAGGTTGCCGCGAACGTCTGTCTCTAGCGTGGGTCCTCGGTGCGGGGCACCGCGGGCCTGCGCGTAGGGGGCTCTCGAGGAAAGCAAGCGTTGGCGACGCCATCTTAGGTGTGTTATTGTGTCTTTGTCATATTTTGAAGTGTATAAAGATTGTGTGTAAGGATGTCTTAGAGGGCTGATTGAGATTGATGTATCATTTGGCAGACAATATCGTCGTTGTAAATTAGTTAAATAAATGTATGTATATTGTTTGGTTTGTACCGACCGTGTCTGTTGTGTCAGTTCCCTCCAAGAGCGTGGCGTGGTGCTCGCTCGCCAATGCGAGACCCTACCACAGTTATATCAAAGTGCATGTACTCTCATGCTTTTAACCTGGCAGCAGAATTCCAAACTGTGCTTCGGCATATATATATATAACAATATATATATATATATATATATATATATATATATATATATATAAATATTGGCCATTTTTTTCATATATATATATATATATATATATATATATATATATATACATATATATATATAGCTGGTGGTGGGCGTCGGAGAGCGGCAGCGTAGCTCATAGGACGCTGCTGAGCATCAGGACTAGCTGTAGACAACGCTTGGTGGATTTCATCGCGTACGACTTCAGCGATCGACGCGATGGGATTTTCAGCAACAGGATTCCGCAACTTCTGCAGTTCCTCGCAAACTATCTCTCTAATCAACCTCGCAAGCAGCTCTGACTCTCAGACGTCATGGCGATAGCGTTGATTGGGAAATTGCAGGACATGCGGTCATATTGCCTGCAGCGTTGATGAAGGGCCCGCTCGATAGCCCTAGCCTCCTTAATGAAGACAACCACGGTACTCGGAGGGTTGCGCAGTAGCCCGGCAAAAAGCTGTTCCTTGACACCGCGCATGAGGTAACTCAACTTTTTATCTTCCGTCATGTGTGGGTTAGCTCGTTGAAAGAGACGAGTCATGCCCTCGGCAAACATTGCAACGGTTTCGTTGGGTTTTTGAACCCGTAGCTCCAATAACTGCTGCGCACGGTCCCTTCTATCGATATTGGCGAAGGTATCGACGAACTTCTGTCGAAAGTCGGGCCAAGCTGACAGATTGCCTTCTCTACTCTCATACCAAGTACGAGCACCATCGTCAAGGTAGAAATAGGCGCGTGAAAGCTTTTCCTGTTCCGACCACTGATTTACCTTGGCAACACGCTCATAGTGGTCAAGCCAGTCGTGAACGTCTTCATGGGCACCGCCACTAAAGCAAACGGGAACGAGGGATTGAAATAGGGTCACCTGAGATTGGTGCGTTGAAAAGCTGCCTTGGGGCACCTGTTGCGAGCTTGCGTTGGCTATTGGTTGATGTGTGCGGTGCCTTGCAGGTTCCGGCGAGTGAGTCAGCTCTGGCGCGAGACCTCGCAAGCGTCGACATGAGCGATGCACCGGTGTTTCTACAGGTGACAATGCGTTTGGACTCAATGAGCGGCTCCCAGCGGGCGTGTGGAGCATCAGACAGGGTTGCGGCCCAGTACCTCCACCATTGTCGCGGTACAACGCGAATAAAACCCAGATACACCTTGGGACGACGAAAGCAGCGTGTCCTCTACAGCTCAGTCACAAGATCGTCTTCTTCAGCGTCGACCGAAGCTAGAGGCCCACTACCTCGTGCCAACTAAATGCCCCATCATCGTTATCGTCCACATGTAGACACTCGTCAATATATATATATATATATATATATATATATATATATATATATATATATATAATAAGAAATAAAGGAGCACACTTACGAAATTTTGATAGTTGTTTACGTATCGGCCATGGTACGGCCTCCATCAGAATAGTCATGGCCGAAACGTAGAGTAAACAAATATCAACTTGTCTTGAGTGTGCTCCATTATTTCTTAATTTTATTTGCACCGGACCCATCACAAAGTTTCTTTTTTGAATCATATATATATATATAAATATATATATATATATATATATATATATATATATATATATATATATATATAGGATATGGAACAACGGGAGCGTTGTCAACAAGGATAAATATATTTATTTCCCAACAGTTTTGGGAGGGGTCCTCCCTTCATCAGAGGATGAGTTATACTGACATGAACTTCCAAACTTCGTTGCTGCCGCGTCCCTCTCGCATTGAAAGATGTTTGCGAGAATGAGGGAGAACTACAAAAAGGAAACAAAGAGAAAAAAAGGGGGAAGAAAAAAGACAAAACAAAGAAAGAAAAGAAAGAAAGTAAAAAAGAGGAAGAACCACTGTCAACACTGAGAACGAAATCAACTGTCCGTGTACGTCCACATCCAGTTTTTATCACGTGCTGTTCAGTTCTCGACGTGTGTCAGGCCACCCAAGATTGTCGCCGTGGTGGCGGGAGGGGTCCGTGACGGCGTGCGTAAAGAAAGGGTTTTCCCTTAATGGGTCGGTCGTCTCTTCACCTTTAATCTTCGTCTGTTTCCCTTCAATGGTCATCAAGTGGTAGGCAAACATAAACACTTTGTATGTGCATGTGAAAAAAAGAAAAACAAAAGAACAAAAAAGGACAGGGTACACGTAAGAGTCATTCAGAAAAAACAAGCATGGTCTCCAGCTATCAATCTTTGTCACGAATTTCCTCCTGGCTTACTTCTCGAAGGCAGGAGAGTTTTCCGGGGTCCTCGTTGATGCCGGCTACTAGTTTTCGAAATTTGAAAATAAAATATGCCTTACGCTGTTCGCGCTCGCGCCTGTTTGAGAAACCGGACTGCAAAAGTGTTGCGCTGATATTTTGAAAACGGTGGTTTGGCAGGCGCAGATGTCTAGATGAAGGTAGCATCGGCAGTGAAGTGGCGTGGTACCGGTGATTATTGAACCGCAGCCGAAATGGTGTGTCTGTTTGGCCGATATATTCTCGTCCGCAGATATTGCAATGTAGCATGTATATTACGTTACTGGAGTCACAATTAAGGCTTTCAGTTAGGCAGAATTTGAAATCCGAGAAGTTCGCTTTGGATTCACGTGTTGTGACCATCTGTGGGCATACCTTGCATCGAGCTTTTCCGCAGGGATGGCACCTTCATTGAATTTTGGGGGTGTTTGTTTTCGCTCTGAAGAGAATGTCCTTCAGATTTTTATCCCTGCGGTACACCACGTGAGGTGGCTTCGCGAAAATAGAAGTTAGTCGTTTGCTTTGCTTGATTATGTTGAAATGGCGGGAACTTATGTTGGTGATTTGTGGTGCTGATGAGAAGTAAGTTAGTACAAGGTTCATTTGGGAAGTCGTTTTAGATACTCTGTTTGGTCCCTTAATCATATCATTCCTGTTGACGTTGCGAGAACGTAGTATGGTATCGTCAATAAGGTCTTCCGGATAATTTTGTTTTAATAAGGAATGCTCTAGGTGTTCCGCGTGTCTGTCAAATTCCCGCATATCGGTGCATAATTTTCGGTACCGGTAGGCCTGAGAATATGGAATACCCGTTTTGCAATGCTTTGAGTGGCTGCTGTTGAAATGTAGGTACAATTGACGGTCTGTAGGCTTTTTGTAAAGGTTTGTTGACAAGCGGTCGTTTTTGACCGTGACAGTGACGTCCAAAAAGTGAATGGTAGCTTTGGAAATTTTGTGCGTTAATTTAATTGACGGGTGGAACTTGTTAAAATCTTCTATGAAGCGGAAAAGATTTCCCTCATCATGGTTCCATATCATAAAAATATCGTCTAAGTATCTTCTGTAGTAGAAAGATTTCAAGGTGCGTCCATCAATGAATGGGATTTCAAGTGAAGCCACAAAGCTGCTCGCGAAGTTTGTGGCCATTTTCGTGCCCATCGCAGTGCCACTTACCCGAAGGAAATGCTTGCCATTGAACTCAAAATGGTTATATTCAGTACAAGTTCAAGAAGTGTAAACAGTACATCGCCACTTACACTAGTTGATGAGTCAGATTTTACATATTCAGAAACCATAGCCGCTATTCCGTCATGGTATGGTATGTTGGTGTACAGTGAGCAGACGTCATGTTCACCAGAAAACTGCCGCCAGGGATGTCGAGACTTCAATTTCGCAGATGAAGTGGTTTGTGTCCTTTAGGTAATAGGCAAACTTTGAGGGGATGTTTTTTGTTAAAGAATTGATGAATTCTGATATATTTTCTGTTGATGTGCTGTTACTGGATACTATCGGATGTCCCGGATTGCCTGCCTTCTGTATATCGGGGAGCAAATAGAATCGACGGAGAACAAAATGGGCCGGTAACAATGCTTTTAACAATTTCCCGGTAATTTTCTCGTCCCTGTGGAGATTGTTACGGTTACTTTTATCTCCATTTCAAATTCGGGAGTCGGGTCCGTTGGAAGTTCTTTGTAGAATTTTGTGTCTGATAGTTGTCGTTCCCCTTCCTTTTAGACGTCCGACGTGTTTATAATTACTATGCAGCCCCCTTTATCAGCCGGTTTGATGGTAATTTCAGTGTTGTTTCATAGTTCATCAAGTGCCTTTGTTCTGACTTTGATATGTTGTTTCGAAATGGCCATTTTTTTTTCATACGCTCTTATGATATTTTTTTGAACTGCTGATATATACATATCGAGGTGTTCGTCCCTCTGAACACCTGGACACCATGATTACTCACCACCGATCAATCTATTCTCGTCCGTACAGTCCTTGCGATTATGAAAGTACTCACGGAGGCGGCGATTACGCGCAAAGTTATCGAGGTCTTGGTACAGTTCAAATTCATTGAACCTACCAAGTGATGGAAAAAAGGTTAAGCCTCTCGACAAAAGTTGAAGCTGAGCGGGTGTGAGTGTTGTGTTTGACAGATTGAGGACAATTTTCTCATAAGATGTCGGCTGCTCTTGGCTATCACGTGGCACGGGAGTGGCAGCGTAATATTGGAGATCAAGGATGTTTTGATTAGGATTGCACTGTAGTTTCGAGTTCCCATTTTTCTCCTCAAAGTTAGGTTGTGGTACGGGTGGTCGCTGGCGTTCTTGTATGGCCTCATTCTTTTTTTCCTGTTGCAGAGCAGTGGAGCTTCTGCAGTCCCGCTAGAATTTTCTATCTTTTACTACTGATATTTAACCTCTCTTTTTTAGTTCATATCTTTCCAGTTCTCTCGCCTTATGTTCTCCGAGATTAGATACCAATTTCTGCGTGGCCTCCGTGACACTGTATTCGGCGGCCTTACGCTCACTATGGTCCGCAATGACCCGAGGCAGTTGCAAGGACGCTTGTAGTAATATTTTTTCCCACTTCCACCTTTCTGCTTCACTTAGTGTAGAGATTGTGGGGCTGCAGGTTAGGCGGAGGCCCTTAGGTGCAATTTCGTGAGATAGATATTTGGTTAGTTGTTCCGTGTGTTTTTTGTATTGCACCCGCTTTTCAATTATTTTCCTAATCGATAGAAATGAGTGGGATCATGCGTGTTTCTTTTCTTTCTTTTTCTTTTCGTCTTATTTCTTCCCCCTTTTTTTCTTTTTTTCTCTTTCTTTCATTTTTTTACTTCCCTCTCACTCTTGCAAACATCTTTCAAGGTGAGAGGGATGCGGCAGCAACGAAGTTTGGAAGTTCATGTCAATATAACTCATCCCCTGATGAAGGGAGGACCCCTCCCGATACTGTTGGGAAATAAATATATTTATTCTTGTTGACAACGCTCCCGTTGTGCGATATCCCATACCTTCACGACGACTAACTGGCCCATTGAATTATTACTCCCACTGACCTGACCCATGGTACTTCATAGACAGAGCGTTTGTCGCGGAGACATCCAAATTACCCTTAGAAGTGGGCCGTCATCGGGGACTCAATCATGCGGTACGTCCACACGCACTTCAGCCCGAACGACTCATCGATGCTGTGCTTCATCTCCTATGGCGGTGGTATGTTTTCGGACATTCCGGCCCTACTTGAGTACCTACCTTACCGGGTAGACACATTTTTTCTGCATTTGGGCACCACGAACATCCTGAAGACGAGCTCTTCAAGATCACTGGGTTCGGTGAGAAAAGCATTGAAACGAATGAGGCAGATGCGCCCGAACATCAAGACACTGCATATTAGTCTGCCACTACCTCGTGCACCCAATCGCCGACGACGGAACTCGAACTGGCGATCAATCAATCGGTTTAATATGGAGGTACAACAATTCAGCAGAGAGGCCCGCCGTCTCTGCCACTACGGGTTGTTGGGAGCAGGCGTCTATTACGTCGAACATGGTTTCTCAACACTCCCACTGCGCCGCTTCCTGGCTGCTGACGGCTTACATGCAAGCTTCGAGGGAGTCGCGCCGCTGGCACAGCACACAAGGTTGCAGCTGCGATGGACGTCGGTGGCATGGAGATCGGCGGCAATCGCTTGCACGGACAACTCCAGTGCCAAGCCCCCTCAACAACAAGGAGCCGAGCGACACACATAGTCATCCAGGGCTCCAGCAGTGACGATGTCGCCACTACCACCAGCGAGGCCAGCGATGTCGCCACTACCACCAGCGAGGTCATTGAGCCCGCGAGTCCCATCAGTGAGTCAGAGATCGGCGGCAACTGCTTGCATGGTAAATTCCACTGCCAAACCCGCCCAACAACAGGGAGCCGAGGGACACAAAGAGCCATCCAGGGTTCCAGCAGTGACGACGTCGCCACACCCACCAGCGAGGCCTTACAACACCAGGTGGACGAATGCGGCGAAGACCAAGGCGGCGGCTTCTAAATGACACGGGGAAACAAAAGGTATGGGCAGTCTTAAACACGCATGGTCCCACTCATTTCTATCGATTAGAAAAATCATTGAAAAGCGGGTGCAATACGAAAAACACGCGGAACAACTAACCAAATATCTATCTCACGAAATTGCACCTAAGGGCCTCCGCCTAGCCTGCAACCCCTCAATGTCTACACTAAGTGAAGCAGAAAGGGGGAAGTGGGAAAAAATATTACTAGAAGCGTCCTTGCAACTGACTCGGGTCATTGCGGACCATAGTGAGCGTAAGGCCGCCGAATACAGTGTCACAGAGGCCACGCAGAAATTGGTATCTAATCTCGGAGAGCATGAAGCAAGAGAACTGGAAAGATATGAACTAAAAAAGACAGGCGAAATTTCAGTAGTAACCCATAGAAAATTCAAGCGGGACTGCAGAAGCTCCACTGCTCTGCAACAGGAAAATAGGAATGAGGCCGTACAAGAACGCCAGTGACCACCCGTACCACAACCTAGCTTTGAGGAGAAAAATGGGAACTTTAAACTACAGTGCAATCCTAATCAAAACATCCTTACTCTCGAATATGACGCTGACACTCCTGTGCCACGTGATAGCCAAGAGCAGCCGAAAACTTATGAGAAAAATGTCCTCAATCTGTCAGACACAACACTCACACCCGCTAAGCTTCAATTTTTGTTGAGAGGCTTAACCTTTTGTCCATCATCCGGTAGATTCAATGAATTTGAACTGTACCAAGACCTCGATAACTTTGCGCGTAATCTCCACCTCCGTGAATATTTTCATGATCGCAAGGACTGTACGGACGGGAATAGATTGATTGGTGGTGACAAATCATGGTGTCCAGGTGAGCAGAGCGACGAACACCTCGATATGTATATATCAGCAGTTCAAAAAGATATCATCAGAACATATGAAACAAATGGCCATTTCGAAACAATATATCAAAGTCAGAACGAAGGGCACTCGATGAACTACGAAAAAACACTGGAATTACCATCAAACCGGCTGATAAAGGGGGCTGCATAGTAATTATAAACACGTCGGACTACTAAAAGGAAGGGGAACGACTACTATCAGACACAAAATTCTACAAAGAAATTCCAACGTACCCGACTCCCGAATTTAAAAGGGAGATAAAAGTGCCCTACACAATCTCCGGCGGGACGAGAAAATTACCGGGAAATTGTTAAAAGCAGTGTGACCGGCCCATTCTGTTCCCGGTCGATTCTGTTTGCTCCCCAAAATACACAAGGCAGGCAATCCGGGACGTTCGATAGTATCCAGTAACAGCACATCAACAAAAAATATATCAGAATGCATCAATTCCTTAATAAAAAAACATCCACCCAGACTTTCCCTACTACCTAAAGGACACAAACCACTTCATCTGCAAAACTTCAAGTCTCGACATCCAAGGCGGCAGTTTTCTGGAGACCATGGACGTCTGCTCACTGTACATCAACATACCTCACTATGACGGAATAGTGGCTATGAATTCTGAATATGTAAAATCTGACTCATCAACTAATGTAAGTGGCGAGGTACTGTTTACACTTCTTGAACCTTACTAAACTATAACCAATTTGAGCTAAGTGGCTGCATTTCCTTCAGGTAAGTGGCACTGAAATGGGCACGAAAATGGCCCCAAACTTCGCGAGCACCTTTGTGGCTTCACTTGAAATCCCATTCATTGAGGGACGCACCTTGAAACCTTTCTACTACAGAAGATACTTAGACGATATTTTTATGATATGGAACCATAATGAGGGAAGTCTTTTCCGCTTCATAGAGGATTTTAACAAGTTCCACCCGTCAATTAAATTAACGCACAAAATTTCCAAAACTAGCAATTACTTTTTGGACGTCACTGTCACGGTCAAAAACAACCACTTGTCAACGAACCTTTACAAAAAGCCTACAGACCGTCAAATGTACCTACATTTCAACAGCAGCCACCCAGAGCATTGTAAAACGGGTATTCCATACTCTCAGGCCTACCGGTACCGAAAAATATGCACCGATATGCGGCAATTTGACGGACACGCGAAACACCGAAAGCAATTCTTATTGAAACAAAATTATCCGGAAGACATTACTGACGATGCCATACTACGCACTCGCAACGTGAATAGTAACGATATAATTAAGGGACCAAACAGCGTATCTAAAACGACTTCCCAAACGAACCTTGTACTAACCAACTCCTCATCAGCGCCACGACTCAACAACCTACTTTCCCGCCATTTCAACATAATCAGGCAAAGCAAACGACTAACTTCTATTTTCGCGAAGCCACCTTACGTGGTGTACCGCAGGGATAAAAATCTGAAGGACATTCTTGTCAGAGCAAAAACAAACACCCCCAAAATTCAATCAGGACGCCATCCCTGCGGAAAAGCTCGATGCAAGGTATGCCCACAGATGGCCACAACACGTGAATCCAAACAGAACTTCACGGATTTCAAATTCAGCATAACTGAAAGCCTTAATTGTGACTCCAGCAACGTAATACACATGCTACATTGCAACATCTGCGGACAAAAATATATCGGCCAAACAGACACGCCATTGTGGCTGCGATTCAATAATCACCGGTACCACGCCACTTTACTGCCGAAGCTACCTTTATCTAGACATCTGCGCCTGCCAAACCACAGTTTTGAAAATCTCAGCGTGATTCTTTTGCAGTCCGGTTTCTCAAAAAGGCGCGAGCGCGAACAGCGTGAGGCATATTTCATTTTAAAGTTTCGAACATAAGTAGCCGGCATCAACGAGGACCCCGGAAAACTCTCCTGCCTCCAAGAAGTAAGCCAGGGCGAAATTGGTGACAAAGGTTGATAGCTGGAGACCATGCTTGTTTTTTCTGACTGACTCATACGTGTAAACTGTCCTTTCTTGTTTTTTGTATTTCTTTTTTCTTTTTGTTTGCTTTTTCACGTGCACATACAAACTGTTTATGTTCGCCTACCACTTGATGACCATTGAAGGGAAACGGACAAAGCTTAAAGGTAAAGAGCCGACCGACCCATCAAGGGGAAACCCTTTTTTTACGCACGCCGTCGTGGACCCTTCCCGCCCCCGCGGCGACAATCTTGGGTGACCCGACCACGTGGAGAACTGAACAGCACGTGATAAAAACCGCATGTGGACGTACACAGACAGTTAGTTTCGTTCTCAGTATTGACAGTGGTTCTTCCTCTTTTTTACTTTTTTCGTTTCTTTCTTTTTCTTTTTTTCTTCTTTTCTTTTCGTCTTTTTTCTTCGTCCTTTTTTCTTTTTTTTCTCTTTCTTTCCTTTTTTAGTTCCCTCTCACTCTCTCAAACATCTTTCAAGGCGAGAGGGACGCGGCAGCAACGAAGCTTGTAAGTTCATGTCAGTATAACTCATCCCCTGATGAAGGGAGGACCCCTTCTGAAACTGTTGGGAAATAAATATATTTATCCTTGTTGACAATGCTCCCGCTGTGCCATATCTCATACCTTCACGAAGACTAACTGGCCCATTGATATATATATACATATATATATATATATATATATATATACATATTTATACGTGGATGATTATAGTACGACGCACGTTGGTTTTCACGGTATATTTTCTAACGTGTTTGATGCTAGATCAGCCTTTGTCAAACTAACAAGTACATAACAACGCGTTACCTTTGAAATACGGGTTAGTGTAGGATGGTGACGTATATAAGCGATTATGGCATTCATGGCGGGGAGTGCTTATGACAGCACAGTAATATATATATATATATATATATATATATATATATATATATATATATATATATATATATATATATATATATATGTATATACATATATATATATATATTTATATATATATATATATGACACCAAAGAACAGAAATCTCTTCGCACGCCTCATAACTGTGTCACAGTAGGTAGATAATGATGATAAAATTACAACGCAAATAGAGACGTGAAATAGGAAAATACTGCGTGACATTACAAAGAGATGGGGCGTCACAATCCTAAACACAGCTCAGTAATTGTGGTATGAATAAGATCTATAGTTTATGCTTTTATGTTCACGTGCGTGTTCAAGTATTCGTGGTAATTTGAGAATTCAACATATATATATATATATATATATATATATATATATATATTTATATATATATATGAGAGAGAGAGAGAGAAAGAAAGAGATGCTTAAGCTGCCTTTGCTTCACATGCATTACGCTTAAACACAATTCAACCAAAAAAAGTCATGCGCATTGGCATTCATAAAATTTAAGCTCCGGTTAGGTTAATTATTCATTGTCAAACTTTTATCTTCTGAAGAATGCAGCCTGCTTGATTCATATTTAATGGTAGCCAATCATTCTGCAAATAATGAAGAAACGACAGGATGTTAGAGCATTCCATTTCAAAAAAACTAGTGCGGCGCGCCTGTCAGTTCACCGCCAGAACGCTCAAACAAAGTGCTGCTTAGCACGCAGACATCTACACATCTACCTTTCTTGAAAGGTTAATATGAGTCAGCCACAAAATGTCACGCTTAGGTTCCTCTCATTCGGAGGGCTTTGCTAGTGTTCCCTAACAACTAAGGGTGCCCTTGTCTGGAAATTCCAAATCATTTTTTAATACTTTAACAGGCCAAACGAAAGATTCTCCAAGCAGAGCATGGCCAACTTCATTTTGAGTGTGCACACAAATTGTTAGGATAAAAAATAAGGCATTTTCTGTTTGTTTCCAATTTTCCCAGATAATTGTGAAAAGTACAAAAGAAAAACTCGGTGAAGGAGCTCTGGTGGTTTGTACAGTGTCTAATAAGATTCATCTGACATCATGTGCACGTTTCTAAAGAGCAATTTTCTTTTTGTGGTGGTGCTAAGAAACTATTTTACTTTTTTGAATGGTAAGAAACAGAAGAATAGATACAGATCGAGGTTGCTACACACTGTAGCTACATGCAGTCCTGGCCGTTTTAGCGAGGAGGGCCACCTTAATTTCTGGTTTCAAGCTGGGTGAAGCAGCTTTTCACTGCTCCTTATAGTTAATACTGTAACGGGGAGTACTTATTAGGTTAACGCCGGTGGTGCTAACATAAAACACAATGGACAAGTATGCAGGACAACAGGGCAGTCCAGACACGGCCCCACAACAGCATCGTCGTCTTCATCGCTTCTGCGTCATTTCTGCAACTGTGCCTGAGGTACCTTTCTCTAACCGTGACGTTGCCCCGGGCGGCAAAGCACCGTCTCGGATCCTGCTGTTATTAGACGGACGTGTCACTGTGGTAGGGCTTTAGGCGAGAAACATGCACAATGTCACTTCTGGATGTAGCAGTGTCGTTCGTAGCAGGAGAAATTTTATAGGTAACAGGTGTGACTTGGCGCAGAACTCGGTAAGGCCCAACGTATTGCGATAAAAGTTTCTTGCACAGGCCGACCCAACAGGTTGGCAGCCAGAGTAGCCCGAGAGAGCCCGGAGAAAAATCGACATTCCTATGTCGGCTGGCGTAGAGCAACTTTTGTGCTTTCTGGGACGATGAAGACCTGGTGCGGGCTACTGTACGTGCGACCAGAGTACAAAAGATGGCATCTTGTGCGTTTGAAGTGGTGGACGGAAGGTCATGCGCAAGCAGGGTATCGAAATGTGGTAAGGGATCACGGCCAAAGAGAAGACAAAATGGTGAGTAGCTGGCAGTTTCATGACGCGACGAGTGTAGGCTAAGATTACGAATGGAAGGTCAGTGTCCCAATCGGTGTGGTCGTCATAAGCATGCATTGTAAGCATCTCCGTCAGTGTGCGGTTGAGGTAATCAGTAAGTCCGTTAGTCTGAGGAAGTTAAGAATTTGTAAAGTTGTGCCGTGTAGCACAGGATCTAAAGAGGTCGTCAACCACACAAGACAGGAAGCAGCGGCCACGGTTCATGAGTAGGGGAGAATGAGCGCCATGCTGAAGGATGATGTCGTAGAGTAAAAAATCTGCGACATACTTTGCGCAGCTGGTTTGTAGCGCTCGAGTAATTCCATACCGTGTGGCATACTCCATAGCTACTGCTATCTATTTTTTCCGTTTCCGATGTTGGGAAGAGACCTAACAAATCCAAAACCACTCAATGAAATGGCTAGGCTGGGACTTCAACAGGTTGAAGGTGACCGGCAGGGTGAGGCGTAGGCTTCTTCCGACGCTGGCACAGCTCACACGCTGCAACGTAGCGGCAAACGGAACGATAAATTCCCTTCCAGAATAGCCGTCGGCGGACGTGGTCATTAGTTCTGGAGACACCTAAGTGTCCGGCAGTTGGGGCATTGTGAAGTTCTTGCAAGATATCCTTGCACAGTACGTGGGACCACGAGCATAAATTTCGCGTCATCGGGCTGTAAGTTGCGGCGGTACAAAACTTTGTTTC
Source organism: Rhipicephalus microplus (assembly GCF_043290135.1). NCBI lineage: Eukaryota > Metazoa > Arthropoda > Arachnida > Ixodida > Ixodidae > Rhipicephalus > Rhipicephalus microplus. Next base: position 70,633,943 of record NC_134706.1, read on the forward strand.
GTAGAAAAAATAGGCTCAGTGAAGTGTCTTTATGGCCGGAGTGAAGACGGTCAATTATCGATAGCAGTGATGGATCTCGGCGTTATTCGTCGGCTATTTGCAGAAAACCTGTTATGGCTAGGATGTTGGCATCAGCTTCCAACTAAGAGGAGTTGGGTGGATCGACAGGGTGTCGAGATAAGCAGTCCGCATCGCTGTGAAGCTTGCCAGACTTGTGCACTACAGAGAAGGTGTACTCCTGCAACCGCAATGCTTATTGCCCGAGTCTTCCTGTAGGAGGCTTAAGGGTTGACAGCCAGCAGATTGCATGGTGGTCTGTGATGACTGTGAACGTGCGTCCACATAGGTATGGGCGAAATTTTGCGATAATTTTGCGCTTAGTAATTGAATAGTGCCTTTTCGACTGAGAAAGTAGGTGGCTAGTGTACGTTATTCATGGTTTGTGCCATTCTGCATTTGTACGAGTATTGTTCCTATTTCATGGCCAGTTGCGTCGGTGCGAACCTCCGTTCAAGCGGCTGGGTGTGAGGGATAAGGTTCGGGCAATCACGGCAACTTAAATAATCGTTGTCGAGACTGACGAAGACATTTGCAACTTGAGTTATAAGGCTTTAATGCCACGAAAAAAGAAAAAAAACGATAAAGAAGCTTGGCGTGTTACATGGCAACAGCGAAGAACTGCCTTAAGTACGAGCACGACACACGTTCTCGAAAGACAAGGTCTGACGCTTAGCGTAGTCCCCCACTGCACTACACAAGGTTTGAAACACTTCACCGTGTGACGTCGAAGACAGATGAATCGATGCGTTGCGTTGCGTCTTACGCTGACATCAGCGATGCCTCAGGCATGGTCGGAGCGGAGCGTGAGGCAGAGTCGATGTGTGGCAAGCACGTCCCGGACAGCCAGTAGTAGGCCCAGGTCTGGAAAACGCCCGGATCCGAGTACAACGGACCGGCGCCGGCTGCTGGATCACACGGTAGAAGGGAGCCAGGCTCGTGCGGACCACAGGCACAGGTAGGCTTCGGGACCACGACCCGACGAGCGCTTCAGCCTGCCACTGTTTCGTTCCGATCCTTCTTCTCGAACACCCCGTCGTCGTCTTCCTCTTCTCTCTCCCCATGGCTTGGCTTGTCTTTGACGACACGATTCCGCCTTTTCCTTGTCTCATCGTCATCTTCGTCGGCGTACGGCACAGCACAAACTCACAAACATTCTGCACCAGATGAACCTACCGCGCATATCATGACAAAAGTCCCCCCTTTCAAAAGTTTTTTTTTCTTTTTTTTTAAAAAACTGTCCAAAGTGCGTGGGAGACAAGACTTACGACAAACCAATGTACAGAACTGTTGCACCAAGAGAATAGTCTGTATGTGAGAGTCCCTAGGCATATGGTACATTATTACATTAATGTGGTATAGCTAGCACCTACACCTGTAGCCTGCTCATATAATCAGCACCTGCTGATTGGTTTTGTTGTAGTAAGCTCTAGCCGGCACTCTAGGAGGTTCGTCTTCCCAGGAACTTCGGAAAATATGTCTCGGAATTCCTCCAAGAGATTGCACATATCATCGCGTTGTGCTTCGTCTAAATTACTTCCGAGTGTGACCGACTCAATACCTTTCCCTTCATTTACTTTAAATGTAGGGAGGGGTGAATCCGACTCTCCTTCTTTGACTACAACGAACGATGAAGCTTGACTAGTGACTTCTGGTTGACGTTCTTCGTAGCGCTTGAGCATGTTTATGTGAAACATTTTCGTGGTGTGCCCAAGGTCCAACCAATAGTCGTGGTCATTCTTTTTTCCTGTAACCGGAAATGGCCCCTTCCAGTGCATAAGAAGCTTGTTTTCCCTGGTTGGGAGCAATATAAGAGCCCGGTCACCAACTTTGAGCTGTCGGGTTTTGGAGGTTCGGTCATAATACTTCTTTTGCGAGTGTTGAGCTCGGGAGAGATTCTCTTGAGCCAGCTTCAAGGTGCGTTCAAGACGTTCTCTCAGATCAAGCACGTATCCGTAAGTAGTCTTGATATCTTCCTCTAGGTCTTCCCCTGTCCAGAGTTCCTTCAATATATCCAGGGGTCCTCGGACGTGCCGGCCGTAGATCAGTTCAAACGGCGAGAAGCCCATACTGGCCTGAGGTACTTCTCGATAGGCGAATAACAGAGGCGCAAGAAATCGGTCCCATGACTTCGGCTTCTCTTGGCACAACCTGCGCAACATCTGTTTCAAAGTGCCGTTGAACCTTTCGACCAAGCCATTGCATATCGGGTGGTGAGGCGTCGAGCTCAAATGTCGAATAGCAAGCAGAGCATTCACCTCTTCCATCAGGCCTGACGTGAAGCAAGATGCTTGATCACAGAGGATCTCCCGTGGAAATCCTATTCGAGAGAACATCTCCAGTAGTCCATCTGCTACTGTTGCCGAATCAATTGCGGGCAAAGCCACCGCGTCCGGGTACCGAGTGGCGAAATCCACAAGGGTAAGAATGTACCGATTACCCGTCTTTGAAATCGGCGTCAGAGGTCCAATGATATCAACGGCCACACGTTCGAATGGCGTGTCAATCAAAGGCATTCGTCCAAGAGGCGCCTTGCCTACTTTGCCTTTGGGATATGTCCTTTGGCATGCGTCGCATGATTTTACGAATCTTCGTACCTCCTCCTGTACACCGGGCCAATAAAACGACTCCAAAACTCGGTCCTTCGTCTTCTTGATACCCTGGTGACCAGATATCGGTGATTCATGTGCCAAGTGCAACACATGGACACGCAACGCCTTTGGAACCACCGCTTGTTGAACTGATTTACCCGGAGTCAAGTGGTAAACGCGGTACAAGATTCCTTTCTCGAACATAAATGAGTGGTATGTGGCTCCTTTACCGCGGATGAGGGTGTCGACTTTCGCCCTACAAACATCCAGCGACCGGTCTTCCTCTTGTTTTTGGCGAAATGACTCCTGTGTCACCTCTAAGTTTCCAAATTTAGCAGTCGTGAGCTTCCGGCGATGTCCTTTGCTTGAAACACCAACCATGACTGTGCTCTTCGTCCCGCATCCATCCTTGGATTTCTCTTCAGAATTCAATGCCTGATTAGTTTCCGACTTCAGGCCCGCTGACTTCTTCCACGTTGAGTCGGGGTCATTAGCGTCACGGGCGCCGGGAACATTTCCTACGATGACATCGTAAAGTGGCGACGTCATGCATTTGACTATCGCATTTCCGGTGAAATAGGGCGATAGAATCCGTACTTCTGCTTCCGGTACCTCGATGCAACTACCATCGGCCAATAAAATAGTGGCGGTAGTACCCGTCAGCGCATCATCGGGAACGAGGGAACGTCGCACGACCAGGGTGTTGCTTCCATTATCCCTCAAGACTGATACAGTATGTCCAAACACTTCTCCCTGTAACACCGGCAAGTTTCGTGTAGCTGTTGCGGTGCGCGTTCGGAGTGCACTAGCAACATATTCATCTTGTGATGAATCATCGGCACATCGGGGCGTCTCGGACTTCTGGTCAGTAGACACGATGCAAGATGTCATTTTCTTTGACCCGCCGTTGCTTGGGCATGCTCTTGCATCGTGGCCGGGCTTCCGACAGTGCCCACAGAAGACTCGTTGGGGTTTCGTGCGGCAATCAGATGCTCTGTGGCCGGGTCGATCACCGACGAAACATCTAAGAGGAGGCTGGGTATAAGTAAATCCTTCTTGCTCCTTGGGAATGTTGTTTGCAGACTTGGTACGAAATACCAACAAGTTTGTTTGCCGCTGGGCTTCCAAGAAGGTATCAGCTGCTTCTGCCATTTCTTTTACCGTCCTGCATTTCTTCTCCCTTAGAAAAAGTGCCAGGCGATCGTGGCAGTTATTCAGAAACTGCTCAGCTACAATGAGGTTGCGCACGGATGCAAAGTCCTCGTCCGTTTCCGACATTTCCAGCCATCTATCGAAGTAACTCTGTAATCTCGTGGCGTACTGTTTACCAGTTTCGCCGTCTTCAGGCTTGCTTTGCCGAAACTTTTCGCGATAGCCTTCGGCTGTGAAACGAAACCTCTGGAGCAAGGCCACTTTCGTACTCTGGTAATCCATTGAGTCTTCTGGCGACAGACGACCGAAGACTTTCAATGCTTCCCCACTGAGGCATAAACTAAGCGCTGTCGCCCACTTCTCCTCAGGCCACTCTTGACCAACTGCTACGCGTTCGAACCTCTTGAGATATGCATCGAGATCGTCACGCCCCTCGTCAAACACTGGGATCAGGTTGTGAGGATTGATCAAGCACGGGCGGCTTTGACTCCTCTCAGGTTCGCGGTCCCGCGCTGTTGGCTCTCGGCTACCTTCAACCTCAGCTAGTCGAATTCACAGTTGAAGAGTTCTCTCTTCTATCTCCAAACGTTCCTTCGCCGCCTGCCTTTCCGCGGAACGCTCTTCACGCGCTTGCACAGATTCCTCATGAGCCCGCTCTAACCGCGCGTCTACCCACGTCTTTAGCTCGGCTCCTTGAAGCCCCATGCGTTCCGCTAGCGTTATAAGCTCTTGCTCACTCATCTTCCCTATAGATTTCAACCCAGTGCAAACGGCTTCGTCCTGTCGCGCGGACGCCAATTGTGAGGGATAAGGTTCGGGCAATCACGGCAACTTAAATAATCGTTGTCGAGACTGACGAAGACATTTGCAACTTGAGTTATAAGGCTTTAATGCCACGAAAAAAGAAAAAAAACGATAAAGAAGCTTGGCGTGTTACATGTCAACAGCGAAGAACTGCCTTAAGTACGAGCACGGCACACGTTCTCGAAAGACAAGGTCTGACGCTTAGCGTAGTCCCCCACTGCACTACACAAGGTTTGAAACACTTCACCGTGTGACGTCGAAGACAGATGAATCAATGCGTTGCGTTGCGTCTTACGCCGACATCAGCGATGCCTCAGGCATGGTCGGAGCGGAGCGTGAGGCAGAGTCGATGTGTGGCAAGCACGTCCCGGACAGCCAGTAGTAGGGCCAGGTCTGGAAAACGCCCGGATCCGAGTACAACGGACCGGCGCCGGCTGCTGGATCACACGGTAGAAGGGAGCCAGGCTCGTGCGGACCACAGGCACAGGTAGGCTTCGGGACCACGACCCGACGAGCGCTTCAGCCTGCCACTGTTTCGTTCCGATCCTTCTTCTCGAACGCCCCGTCGTCGTCTTCCTCTTCTCTCTCCCCATGGCTTGGCTTGACTTTGACGACACGATTCCGCCTTTTCCTTGTCTCATCGTCATCTTCGTCGGCGTACGGCACAGCACAAACTCACAAACATCGCGCACCAGATGAACCTACCGCGCATATCATGACACTGGGTCAAATTGGGCCAACACAGGCGGTGATATGAGTGCAGAAATCAACGACGCAAAGGAATGTTCTTGGTCTTCACGCCAGGAAAAGGGCATGTTCTTTAAGGATATTCGTGGGGGGCCGAGCAATTTCCGCCAAGTTGCTTAAAAAACGGCGGAAATATAAACAGAGTCTCAAAATGCTGCGAACGTCTTGCGTGGAACGTGGGACCGGAAACTCGCGCACCGCATGGACTTTATCAGGGTCAGGTCATACACCAGTAGCGTCAACAAGGTGGCCAAGTGCCTTTATCCGACGGTGCCCAAAGGTGCACATAGACGCGTTAAGCTGGAGGCCAGCAGAGCGAAAAACGTCAATAATCACCCACAGACGTGGAAGATGGCTTTAAAAGGTTGGCGAGAAAACGATGACATTGTCTGGATAGCACAGGCACGTCCACCATTTAAAACCGCGAAGGAGGGTGTGTATCATGCGTTCAAAGGTTACTGGTGCATCACAACCAAAAAGGCATCACTGTAAATTGATAAAGCCTGTCGGGTGTTATAAAGGCCGTCTTCTCGTGGTCGCGGTCATCGATTGAAATTTGTCAATAAGCACATCGTAGGTCCAGGGAAGAGAAAAACTTGACAACATGAAGGCAGTCAAGCGCATCATTAATTCGAGGTAGAGGATAGACATCCTTCTCAGTTATTCGATTGAGATGGTGATAATTGACGCAGAACCGCCAGGCGCTGTCGTTCTTTTTAACAAGCACAACAGGTGATGCGCACGGACTGGTGGAAGGCTCTATGACGTCTTTTTCGAGCATTGTCTCTACCTCCTTCTGGATTATTTGGCGCTCTGAATGAGACACACAGCAAGAACGCTTATGAAGGGGACTGGCGTCGTCAGTGTCTATACGGTGGGCTACGGCGCTCATCCGGCCCAAAGAATGGTCGTCGATGTCAAAAATGTCGAGTTAATAAAATAGAAGACCATGGAGCGCTTCAACTTGAGATGGCGACGGGTCATTTTATATCATTTTGTCTAGGAAAGCTCTATTCTGTGTGGCTGCGACAGGTTCGTCTACGGTCCCAGTGTCAGGAGTGAGAGATGAAATTGTACATTGATCCAGAGTAGAAAATTCTGCTAAGGCAATACCTTGAGGAATGACCTGGGTCAACACGGATCAGTTGAGGACATGGAGAAGCGTCTTGTTGTCGCTAATCCTCACTATAGTAGGAGGAAGTATGATGTTACGGGAAAGGAACAGGTCAATGAGTGCAGCTGCCAAAAAGCCGCCATCAGGAACAGGTAGGAACGGTGACATGGAAAGGTACACTTCGGCCTCAGGCAGTAATTGTAGACACTTTGCGGACCGTAGCCGTGTGCGAGCAGCAGAAGGAACATCAGAGTACAAATGCAACTCTAGCTGTAAAGTGACGGTTGATCTATCGATGAGGGCTGAATGCGTTGTCAAAAAGTCAATTCCGAGAATCACGTCGTGTGGGCAAGCGCCCAGAACAGCGAAGAAGACTGAAGTGGGAATGCCGGCAACAGTGACGCGGGCAGTGCACATACCAAGAACTGATGTTCGGCTGCCGTCAGCTACTCGCACAGTCGAAGACAACGCAGGGGTAAAAACTTTTTTTCATGTGGAATCGAAAACGTGAACTCATAACGGATATGTGGGCACCAGTGTCTATTAGAGCTGTAACGGTCAGGCCATCAATAGGAACACCAAGTAAAATTTGTCTGGAATTAGTGGTCGGTAGAGGTTTTTCGGTCCTAGTGGTCTATTCAGCGCCACCTCCGCTGCACCTATTAGTTTCCTGAGAAGTGTCCAGAATACGCCAGTGACGGGGAGTGACGGCGTTGATAAATGCGCAGCTGGCGACCCCGAGGCAATGGCGAGCGACTGGACCGGGTTCCCTGGGCGACGACATCGGCGTAGGTTGGTTCAGAGCGTAGCGTAGAACGGCTAGGTGTAAGGTCCTGAAGGTGGTCATCTGCAAAACGAGGTGGCGATTACTGTCCACGACCCTGTCTGTGGTCGTCTAGAAAACGTTGCCGGAAAGACCATCTGTTGCGGCAGTGGCGGGAAACGTAGCCAACGCCGTGGCAAGAGAAACATATCGTCGATCATCTTGTGCGCGCCACTCGGATGGATTTCGATAGCGCGATGAGCATCGCGGGACCGACGCAGCAGCAACAACAAGTGGGGCGGCAGAGTAGTGAGCGTTAAGATTTATGGACTGCGGTGCGTGGCTGGAGTTTTAGCGAACTAAGACGCTCATGTTTGCAAACTCTTGTCACACAACAGCCTGAAAAGAGATATTGTGGTCAAGTTGTCAGGCACAGGGGTTGATAAGCGGAAAGAGCCATGGCTTCAAGCTCATGGCGGACAATTCTTGTGTAGTTGAAGAATTCACGAATGGACGTGGCGCCACAAGATCCTCGCAGGAAGAAGTTGCAGTGTTGTTCGCGAGTAGGAAAAAACGTTGAAAGATTTTTCTGCTTTTGGCTTGTTCGAAGCGACATTCACTGACAATTGAGTCAATGGTGGTACAGAACTTGCATATAAGAACGTTGAAGGCATTGCCGGCAATGCCGTTCAACACATTGCTGACCTTGTCTAGTCCTGTTATGTCTCTGTCAGCTTTCCGACACAAGGCGAGTAGGTCTTCGATATAGGTGACGTACGACTCGGTGGAAGAATGAACTCGTGACGCGAGTTCCTCCCCGGCTGCAATTTGTCGAGCAACTGACCGGCCGAACAGGTCACGGAGCTTCTGCTTGCACACGTCCCAACTAATCAGGTCTTCCTCATGCGTCTCGTACCAGGCGCTTGCAGTACTTCGCAGATAAAAGATGATGTTGACCAGAATATGTGCAATTCCACCTGTAGAGCTTGTTGACGCGCTAGTATAAGCCGAGCCACTCGTCAACGTCAGTTGTGTCGGTGCTGCAAAACGTTCCTAGATCGGGAAGATGGAAATGGATCACAGGTGACAGAAAAGTCGTGAACTGAACGGACGGCACACTGCCTTCAGGCATCGTGGCTGGAAGAAGCTGACGTCCACTACGGAGATCAAGAGTCGGAATGTTAACCAGCACCTCCAGAAAAAATATGTAACGGGGATTATTTATTAAGTTAACGACGGTTAGGCTAACAGTGCACACAGTGGAAAGGATCCAGGACAACAGGGCAGTCCAGAAACGGCCCCACATTAACATCGCCGTCTTCATTCCTTCTGCGTCACTTCTGCATCTGTGTCCGAGGTACCTTTTTATACCAGTGAGAATACTTTTCAAAAGACTAGGTACTTGGTAATTCTAATGATGACCTTTAGGGAATAGAATATAAAAATCTGTTTAAGCCTCCGTCATAACATATATATACATATATATATATATATATATATATATATATGTAAATATATATATATATATATATATATATATATATATATATATATATATATATATATATATATATATATATATATATATTAGAGAGAGAGAGAGAGAGAGAGAGAGATGCTTAAGCGGTCTTTGCTTCCCATGCGATGAGCTAAAACACAATTCAACCAAAAAAATTCATGCGCAGTGGCATTCATAAATATTTAAGCTCCTGCTAGGTTGCATATTTGTCGTCAAACTTTTCTGTTCTAAACAAGGAAGCCTGCTTGATTCATATTTCATAATAGCCAATCTTTCTGCGAATAATGAAGAAACGACAGGACGTTAGAGCATTCCATTTAAAAAAAAACTAGTGCGGCGCGCCTGTCAGTTCACCGCCCGAACGCTCTCACAGAGTGCTGCATTGCATGCAGACATATACACATGTACACTTCTGGAAAGGTTATTATGAGTAAGCCACAAAATGTCACGCTTATGTTCATTTCACTCGAAGGGCCTTACTAGTGTTCCCTAACAACTAAGGTTGCTCTTGTCTGGAGATTTCACATCGTTTTTTCATTCAAGATTCAAACTTTCCATTTACCAGGCCAAATAAATGACACTCACAGCAGTGCGTGGCCAACTACACCTTTGAGTGCGCACACATATTGTAACGATAAAAAGAGTAAAGCATTTTCTGTTTGATTGAATTTTGTCCAGGCAAGTGTGAAAAGCACCAAAGAAACACTCGGCTGAGGGGCTGTGGTGATGTGTATAGCGCCTACTAATATTTATCTGATTGATGTGCACGTTTCTAAAGAGCAATTTTTTAGGTGGTGCTAAGGACCCACTTTTATGAAGGGAAATAAAAAGAAGGATAACTACAGGTCGATGTTGCTACACACGGAAGCTATACGCAGTCCTGTCCGTCTTAGCGAGGATGGCCACTTTAATGTCGTGTTCCAAGGTTCGTAAAGCAGCCTTTCACTGCTCCTTATTGTTTGATACTTTTCAGAAAGACGGGGTGCTTGGTAATTCTAGTCGTGCCCGCTAGAGACTAGGATGTGAAAAAAAAACTGTTTATGCCTCCGTCTTAAGAATCGGTGAAACACACTAGTAAAACGTATCCTTACAGTATAGTTTATTGTTTACCGTACTGTGCAATGTCTCTTGGTGTTTGACAGCTATAACACCGTCGAACGTGGATACATACACTTTGGCGCTTAGTCATACATTTCCGTCCGTTGAATAATATAAATCAATGACCTATAAAAAAGCCTAGTGGTCGTATGTAAGTGTGAAACCAGAGAAAATATTTTCACAACCAGAAGAAGGCGCCTGATTGGACGCCAAATTCGGCAAAGGCACCATAATCACCACATGTAGGACATTTTGAACGCCACTGTCCGACCAGACGCACACGACATTTCGCGTTGTGTCTTGTCTGTTGGTAAGCCCCGATATTTTGCTAGCGTAAATGGTGAACATGAAGTTAGTGCACTCAGACAAAGCAGGAGCGGTAGTTTTACAGAGCTACGTTTTGTAATAATTGAGTGCTATGAGCGATAACTGTGCTTGCAGTGAGATTGCCACCTGGAGTTCTCTTGGCATTGACAAATTGCACTTACTCCCATCATAAACACGCCGTATGAGAGGGATGCTTAGAAACAATGCTTCGATTGAAATACTCGTGGATACCATGTTCATGATGCTTTACTGCAATTTAATAAGAATGCTGAGAGAAATGTACTAAATACAAAAGGCGTATAATTAAGGTTTCAAAGTATGAGACGTTGGAGCAGTAGATAGCGTGCCCCCCATCGGAAGCCGCGCATCTAGAGGCCACGAGCTTAACTTCTGACGAGCAAGCTTCTTTTTTTTATGTTCTTCTCACGCGTACTTTTTTCGACGTCTCTTCAGTGACAAAATACACCATTCAAAGATTGGCGGGCCACACCAACAAACACTTTCACGTTATGGAAATACACGATCCTCCACTAAACGCCACCATGATTAGATGTGACGCAGCGGGCGTAAATGCTCACACTAGTGGCGACGGTGACACTAGCGTTCATCGCAGCGTTGAACCAGAGAGAAACCAGCGGAGGCGCAAATAACGCAGCGGTAGACCAGTACGCTCTACTGGAACGTGTCAACCACTGCTAATGGGCAATTAGAGCGCCCATATATACAGGGTTGCCAGTGAATGGTTGTGAAGCGCAAGCAGTTGGTTTTTCTCCTCTTCGGTGTAGAGGAGGCACACTGAATCGAAAGAGGGACAGTGTAGAATAGGAGAGAGAGGGGGAAGAGATGCACACACGCAATGGGGTTTTAGGGTTCTGAAGGGGAGAAGGCCTTAATTGGAAAGGGGGGCAATCGTTGATTAACAGACTTTCTCGCGTCGGTGTTGCGAGATGAGGGGGGGATTCATAAGCCGGGAGAGAAGAAAAAGCAGGTGCCCATGCTCAGTAAGGGTGGTAGCGCGGTACACTGCAGTGAGCTCTACTCTAAGATGCTTCACATCTAAAACATCTAGAGCCCATTCAGAAAAATTGGCAGGATATCCACGGAGTGAATGATTCAGAGTGAGCGAAGCATTCGTTCGCCCAATCGTCCTTGCTTCCGTCCGTTCACGTGTCCATCTGTATGACCATCCTTGCGTCCATCCACCCGTCCGTGCGTGCATCTGTTCTTGCGTCCCTCCCTGCGTTCGTCCATGCATCCGTCCCTGCGTCCATTCATGCGTCCATGGTTCTGTCTGTGTGTCTGTTCATTCAACTATTCAACATTCCAAGTACCACCATCTCGCATATTTTCATCATATATTCCCCATGTAGAAACACCGCCATCTAGCTGACATTCCCAGGACTAAACGAAAGGTGGCACACGCACATTTTCTAACGGCTTGTGCTTCGGATCTACTTCCCACCTTTAACCACCATAAATTCATGATATATACTAGTTCACTGTATTAGTGACAGTGCGGCCCAACGCTCGCTAAACGTTTCAAAAACCAAAGAGGTTACGCCGTGCGAGTATAATGTAGCAACCTTTGCCTGTCAGATAGTGCTCAATGTACATGGCAATGGCTGCTAATAGGAAATGTGAGACAGGAGAACTCAGCTTTTACTTTCTTACGGCTTGCGCTTCATATCTACTTTCCACCTTTAACCACCTCGAGTTCATGGTATATAAGATGAACGGCTATGTGGGCTAGTTGGTTTGAATTCATGGTAATAAGGGCTACTGCGCGAGTTCGAAGGTGCTAGAAGAAATAGACGAAAGGCGAGGCACAGTATGCCTGTCGTGTTGTCCTCTTTGCTTTCTTTGCTTCGCCTTTCGTCTATTTCTTCTAGCACCTTCGTGCTCGCGCTGCAGCCCATATTACCATGAATTCATGGTATATACTAGTGCAATGTATTCATGGCACTGCGGCTCAATGCTCGCTATACCTTTTTAAAACTAAGGAGGTTGCACCAAGCCAATATAACGTAGCAACCATTTCTCTTCAGATAGTGCTGAATGTACATGCCAATGTCTGCTGATGGGAATGATAGACAGGAGCATTCGGCTTTTAGTTAACGCGCACGCCACGAACTTGTTATTGTTCAACAAAGCACAGGAGAAATCTCCTACCGGCACCAACTTGCAGGTCAAAATGTAACACTTGTTACACCCTACGTCTACGACTACGAGTGAAGAACGGATGCCGCTTTAAGAAGCTTCGCCCCTAAAAGAGCTGTAGGTCTCCTACAAAACAGATATTGCCGAACGCATGTGCCCGTAACAGCGACAACGAAGCCGCCAAATGTCATTGGCCTAGCGCAGAGAAGATCAAGGTAGCTTTCATAGCTTCAGTTTTGTGCACCTTGTGCTCGTTCTTGTTTTGGAGGTTCTGGCCAGAATTAACGTATTTGCAGAAAAATTTTATTCTTATCCAATGTTTCTATAACGCTATTGTCAATCAGTGAGTGCTTTTCGCGCTTGTAAGTTCAGGCGTGCTGTTTTTCTTATCTGGACCAGGAGATTTCTTTTGGTCCACTTTTCTTCCACCGCAGAAAACCCCAATTGACCTGTCCTTGCAAAACGTTATCTCCTCTGTTTCTGTGGCCTTAGTCCTAACCAATGAGGGCACCATCCGGATGAACGCTTCAAAAGTGTTACTGATGGAGCTGCGAGCAGCCAGAGCTCATTTCCAGGGTATCTCAGAGGTCGAACAGTTTGGCAAGGATGGTATCCTCTGCATGTGCTCCGATCAGCTTTGTGTTCAAGATCTCCTGCGGTATTTTATTGCACGTGGTTTGCTTTAATAGGACAAAGACGATCTGTCTGAGCTGCTGCTTGGCTAGTCGACTCAACGAGCCCACTGTATCAAGTTTGTCGTGAGAATTGTGACGAGACTGATGGAGTTGCTAGGTACAACGTCACACAAACCACCCGATGCCCAAGACCCCGCCCAGCAGCCGGAACACAAGCCCTGCACCCGTGGACACTCCTCTTCATAGAACAAGCCGCCGCCAACGAGGCCTACCGCCTAAGACACCAACCACTGACGCAGCAACTATGACTTCGCCACAAGATATCGTGCAAGCCCAAACACCAGCCACGCCAATCTACTGCACCATCCAGAACCCGCTCATGCCTAGCCCTTTCACGGAAAGCAGCATCAAGATGTTGACGACTGGCTGAGTGAGTTCTAACGTGTCACAGCGATCAGTTACTGGGATGATGCCGCGAAGCTCCGGAACGTGTACACTTGCCTAAAGGATGGTGCCAAGACGTGGTTTTTGAACAGGGATGATGTTCTGACATCTTGGTGCGAGTTCCAGCGTCGCCTGCTGGAGACCTACAGGAGTCCCGACCACCGCGAACGGGCGCAGCGTGCACTACAATCACGCATCTAGATGCCCAACGAGACCATCTCAATGTACGTCGAGGATATGACACGGCTTTTTAAGTGAGCGGATCCTGCTATGGCAAAAAAATGTTGTGCCACGTTATGCGTGGTGTGAATGAACAACTTTTTTGCTGATTTGATGCGTAGTCACCTCAAAAGTGTTGCTGAGTTCCTTACTGAAGCGGCAGCAATGGAGCGAGTACTGCACCAACGGTCTGCCCTGTTTGACCGTCAAGTGAATGCTGCCTCTACTCCCGAAATTTTCGCCACTCTTGGGAGTAAGAGCTCCGAATGTATTTGTGGAGTCATTCGCTCTGTTGTCCGAGAAGAAATAGAAAAGATGTACAGGACAAGGCAAATCGACGTCGGTTTTATCACCAGTGTCTTCCGTGACGAGGTCCAGCAGGTGCGGCACGCCCATCGTTTTCCACCGATGTTGGTTGGTCCGGAAAGGGCTCCTGTGTCTACTGACAGTCACCGTCGTACGTACGCGGAAGCCTTGCGATCTGCCACTCCTCTTTTTGGTCAAGGAGTCCCGACCCAGCCAGTACTGCACGTCCCGATTCAGACAGTTCCACACGGCCCAATACAGACAATACCATATGTTCCGATACAGACAATGATGCCGCCAGTCGCGATTCAGTCAGTGCACGCTGATTTCGATATCGATAGTCGCCGTGCACCGACGCGCAAGTCTGATCTCTGGCGTACGCCGGACAGACGACCTCTCTGCTATCATTGCGGTGAGGCTGGTCACATTTACCGCGCATGCTCATACTGGCAACTTGGACTCAGCGGATTTTCCGTCAATTTCCCTCGGCCCAAATTGGTCAAAGGCCAAGGGATATCGAAGAGTACCTCGCGCAACAGCGTGCACCCTTTACACGAAGGCAATCGCGGTCACCATCTCCGAGGATACCCGCAGTCACTGGGCCACGTTTCGGGGTGACGGCACGAAAACACTCCCGGAGCCCTCGTCGGGAAAACTGAAGGAAGCGGCCTTCGGGGGCAAGGTCACTGGGACTCAATGTGCGGAAGACTTCCTATAGACGCTTGCACACAACGCCGAAGGCATTTCGTCACAGAAGAATCGCACTACTGAAGAAACGCCGACATCCACATCTGAACTTAGTGACCACGTGTCACTCGACATACCTGTGCTGACTGACGGTTTTCAGGTCAGTGCACTGGTAGAAACTGGTGCAAACTATTCGATTATCATTGGGAGGTCAGCGAAAGATCTCAAGAAAGTGATCCCGCCATGGAATGGAACGCGAATTTGAACAGATGGAAGACACGTTGTAACACCACTTGGTCGCTGTACCGCAAGAGTTAAAGTTCATGCGTCAACATTTGTGCTCAGCTGCCTCGTTCTCCGCGACTTTTTGCGTCAGCTGATTATCCGCATGGACTTTCTTCGGCAATACGGTGCCATAATAAATCTTCGTGAGCGCATCGTGACATTCTTGACTCAAGGCGCAACAGATTGAGACGCTGATAACTGCCATAGTCCTGCGCTGCCTGTTCCTGACGACAGTGTGATGCTGCCGCCTCGAGCAACATTTCCCATTGAAGTCATTTGTGAAGACCTCCAAGACGGCGACGTGGTGGCTGAAAGCAACCTACCACTTCTGCTGCTCCAAGGTGTATGCGCCGCCCGAAGTGTTGTGCGTGTCCGTGAAGGACAGCCAACAATACTAGTTACAAACTTCAATTACGAGCACCGGCATTTCATCCGCGGAACCACCGTAGCATATGGAGACCCTGTTGCCGACGTTATGGAGTGCTTCGCGTTCGAGGAAACGCATGAGAATGAGGAATTTCTAGATCACATCTACACTACTTCGACGCTGTTCGACGAGAGAACCCTACTGAAACGTTCCGTAAGATGCGGAGACCTCACATACGGAATTATTGGAATATGGAAGACGTATGATGCGGACTCCGCATAAGACGTAGGATGCGGACTCCGCATCCTATGAAAAGACGTATCATGCGGAAATTACTGAAATGTGTGCATGTTACGTCTGAATCTAGTGCAAAGCAATATAATGTGTAAATTGAATAGACGTCCACATTTTGAGTACATGCAATACTGTGTACAAATCACAATATTTCTTAAATGTGCATGATGAGGGATTGAAACGTCGGCATCTTACTAATTGTCGTGATGCAGAAGCAAAATTACCTTTCAAATAAAATACATTACAAAACTACTAAACAAGCTAGCGATCATAAATGGTGGTTACATTGCAACACATTATTGCAGTGTTCTATGCAACACTTAAAGAACTTATAAAGTTATTATTATCAATAGAGAAGCATTAATATACACATCAGCCCTGCAACAATCAATGTTTTTTTATTTGTCTGTATGCTCCAGCTGTGAATAGTGACATTGCAGTGTTGATCGTACACAAATGAGGTGACTGCACAGCAATTTCACGAGCTCCACCTAAGCCACAGGATGGTGGCACAATGTAACAGCAATTTTAGAACGAAATGTTTAAACATAAATAATAATCATAGCACTGTGAAAGTGTGGCGCTGTGTTTATCTCATGAATGCCTTGTGGAGATCGGCGAAATGCTGCTCGAGGCTCCAGCACCACTGCAAATTTCGAAGGTCACTGCGATAGAACCTTTGTGTCCTTCATAGGCACCTGGAAATGAAAAGAATTGGCGCAAATAATGTCAGAGACACATGTTAGCACAATAGTTTACATGCACAAGAAATATAACACAGAGAATGAAACTGAAAATTTAAGGCACACAATCCTTCATGTTATGCATATGTGGATAATAAAGGATCGAATGAATGTATAAATTAGTTCTGCCACAACAAAAAAACAGCATGCTTATCACAGTGAAAATAACTAGGTTGTCATGATTTTCAATGGTAGAGATAACCGACTAATATGTCCTTATAAAATTATGATTTAAACGCTTCCTGCACAGTAAAGCTTTAGGAACTGCAAGTGAAAGCTCTCAATGTTCATTTAATAGTGTGTGCAAGTACATCTGCTGCCTTTATACTATACAGTTTGTGCGCAAAATTGGCATCTGGAACAATTTTGAGAGTTAAACCTATGCAACTTATGAAGGTTAAAATCACCATGAAAGCAAGCAGGACCAGGCAGGTGCCATTAAGAATCTGTGCAAGCCAGATAACTATAACCGAACTGCACACATATAGGGGAGCAAGAGTAACAGAAATTCGGCTGCTGACCCGCATGTCGTAGTATCAAACTCCGGCTCCATTTCCGATGGAGGCAGAAATGCTGTAGGCACGTGTGCTCAGAATTGGGTGTACGTTAAAGAACCCCAAGTGGTCGAAGTTTCCAGTGCCCTCTACTACAGCGTCTCTCATAATCATATAGTGGTTTTCGGAAGTGAAAACCCACATAATTCAAGAATAACAGATATAAACTGCCAACAGAAAAGTGGGGTGCATGTGCTATCTGTAAGTGCTTACACCTTACTATATACAGCATGCTCATTCCATTTTAAATACCGATATTGAAAATAACTGCTCTATTAGGAATGTAAAAGGTAAGGTAGAACTGAACGACTCTACAAAAAGTGACCCTATTATGACATCATGTTTTCTTATAACAAAATTGACTAAGACTCTCAAATATCGATATGCAAGGAAAAAATCTTCAAAAGAACAATCAAGTTTGAAGTCATAATTATTGATAAGGCTACTATGACTATAACCAAGAAATCGACCTCAACATGGCTAATGTTAGTTTTTAAGGCCTATATTTACTAGACAATGAACTATACCACAAAAAGCACAGCGTTCAGGCAAAGCACCACACAAAAAAAGAAAGCAGTCCTTTTTGTTATTATTTACAATGCCTTTAAAATGGTATTTTTACCTCTACTTTCCGCTTTTTATCTAAGTAACTGGTGTGAAACAAGTTAGCTGAAAATGCACTGCGCCTCCAAAACCTGTTGGTTGAATCTGAATTTTTAAAAAATGGTGAAGCTTGCACTAAATTAGGCTCCACAAGCCTTGGAACAGTGAGACTACATGACTCTTAGGACTACTTTAGTTACTTGTGTTTTGTTTCTGGGCCTAAGCAAAAAGACAAGGGCTTAACTGAATTGCTGCTAACAAACAAATGCTTTCGAAACTGCCCGAGCGTCAAAGGATGCTCAGCCATTTGTTGTTTTTTGCATTGGGCTATTCTACACCAAACATACAAACCATACTGCCTGGCGACCATCACAGATGTATAGTTTAAAAAATGATGGTAATTTACTCTTCTGAAAATAGTTATCTGCAGAAATGTTTTGAAGAGAAAAGAGTAGTGGTCACGTGGGTACCTTCAGAATTTCGCAGGATGTCGTGCAGGTGTTATTTGTGAGAAAAATTTCAAAGTACCGCTTTTTCTTGCCATATCAAATTTGATCTACATATTAAGTAAAGAAGCTTCTTAAAGTATTTGAAGTCAAGTAACACTAGTGCAATTTTTCTGCTACATAGGCTTTAAAGAATTCAGCCAAAGTGTTTATCGTTTGCATTTCTTCTATGGCAATACTGCATTTTGTATGAATATTTGAGCCACAAATACTCACAGCACAGAAGTTATATTTTACGAAAAAAATAATGTTAGGTCCAGATTACAAATATCACTATATAATCGTTTTTGTCCACATTGAGATGCAATTTGAGCAGTGTGTTTGTCTAATTGAAAATTACTTTTATATGTAAGTTGAAAGCAAATAAACAGTTCTTTTTACATGGCAAGTGTTATCATTACAATTTTTGTTTAAATGAGGAAAATGATTTATGGAGTCTCCTATTGAGGGTCATGGGGAGCTTCGGAACGGAAGCTGTCGTACATCAAATGCAGAAAACAGCCATCATAAGAAAACTTGTAAAATTCATTTCTACTTTAAGACAGTGTAATCATATAACTTGCCATATAAAGAGAACTGCTTCCTAGCTTTTGATGTGGCGAAAAAATTGCGCTAATATTACTGAGCTTCATGCACTACACACAATCACCTTTACTTAATACCAAGACCGAATTTGCTGTAGAAGAGGCAGCATTTTTGAAACACTTTACTTTTTACAAACAACACCCAGATGACATCCTGGGAAGTCCAGAAGGCAACAAATTGGCCCAATATTTTGTTCTCTGCGATATACTTTAGCATTTTGCTGTTTTCAGAAAGATACAGTAAACGAGCACAATATTTTTTTTTCAAAACACATTTAGGACGGTTGGCAAAATGGCTGGGATGTTTGATGGGTAATTGCCTTACTGCCAGCATTTATTCTTCCGAAGCTCAAGCTATCACCTCTCTGTTACTGCCTCCCTCACATACATTGCCTGCATAGGAAAGAAAAAGAAAGGCATGTCCGACAAAGTTCACAAGGCAAGATGTTTTCATGTTGATATATTCATTACCATAACCAGCAGCAAAATAACATTAATTTTGAGTAGTCCAAGACACAAGCTATATACCAGCATACTAAGAGCCAAGCACAAACTTTTCAATTGAACATGTGTGGTGATAGGCAGGAAGCACTTATTGCTAGACTGATCAGTCTGTAATTAACTAAATGAAGTACAATGCACTGTTCAATCCAACACCTCATAGGCATCTTTGCTATAGCAAAGCCATGTGTCATTGATTCATGCACTAGAGGGGACAATGGAAATGTAACAAATAAGGTGAAAAAAGAAAACAAGGGAAAAAAAGAAGAAAAGGGGGGATGCAAAGTAGGAGAAGTGTAGCACTACTTTTACTTTGCATTCCCCTTTTCTTTCTTCTTTTTTCTTCTTTTCTATCATTTATCTTTTTTTTGCTTCCCTTACCCCCAACCTCCGACAGGAGAACACTTTGTATCAGCCCAACCTAACTTGAAAAGAAGCAAGGGCTGCACTCTTCTGCGTTATAGGTTTTTTTTTCAGACAAACATTTCCAACAGGCACACACGCCTATACCAAAAGATGATGTCATTACTGACCCCATTTAAACTAACACGCCAAGGACGACAAGGTGACTTCTAAAAAATAGGTCCTCCTATCGCAACTTCGGCCAGCCTGTCTGAAGCACTTCTACTGTTCACCTTGATTACCCCACTAGATGTTTCCATTTGTCAACTCACATCTTAATTTTGGATAACACTTAGACGAGCTTACATTGATGAATACGCACGAAAGTTTAGTGATGTATCATGTATCAGATTAAGCAACTCTGTTAAAAAATTATTGATAGCTTGCTTCCAGGCTTTTTATACTGTAGCCTGAAACATCGCAATGTCTTCTATGCACATGAACCCGATTGACAACGTAATGCACAACATGCTTAAGAATACTGCGAGGAACAAGATAACGACACAACGACCAGCCACCCAAAAGTTTCGCTGTACATGTCTATAAAATGTTCATGTACCCGAAACGAGGTGCTTATGATACAAGCCGAAAAAACCTACAAGTAGGGCCTTGGAGTCTTCTGGAAGTAGACGTGTTGCATTTTTTTCTGTAGAGGGCTTTAGACCCCTACAGAAAAGGGGTCTAAACGCCTTTTGTTTGAGGAACAAAAATCCTGTATAATGAAGAATGTTGGCAACTATCAGTTATAGAAAAACCTAATGCTGCTAATCTTCCCTGACACATCTGTACATTTAGAGAGGTGACGTAGCTTCTGTGATTGTGGCAGCAACTCCAACAGGACCAGTGCAAAAATTGGCACTACTTGGCTAGACAAATGTCCAAACATGCCTGCCCGACTCCCTCTAGCCATCCTGGCTGAATCTGACACATGATTTCTTAACTGCTGGCTGGACAAAAAGAAAACCACTGAAGCACTCACAATACACAGCGTGAAGTTCCTCTGGAGTGGTCAACTTCGTCTTCTGCGATGAAAGAGCAGCACAGTGTACTGATAAGGCACTCCTTGCAATGGTTTTCAATGCCACAGAGTGACCTTGCTGTTCCTGTCGAAGAGAGCTTCGGGAGCTTGGAGGGTGCTAGCTCTTTTCTGGGGGCTGCTGCCGCTCCTTGTTTTCTGCTCAAGGTCAACCTGCATAAAGTTGTAGACGAGGCTTTAGGAGTTGTATATAATGATAGACAAA